>NC_042617.1:24059695-24378069 GCF_901001135.1 Rhinatrema bivittatum | reverse complement strand
GTGTCTTTGGCTCCTAGAATCGACCACCGGCTTCGTGATAAGGTGAAAGAACTCCGGCCTAATAGAGGACCAGGTCAGAAGCAGGCTAGTGCTAAACCTGCACCTCGGATGGTTCCAGTAATTCCTGTTACCAGTGGAGATGAACCGATGCAACTTGGTTGCAGTCATTTGACTTCTAAAGAGAGAAGACTTCGGAAGAGGCATGGTCTGTGTATGTATTGTGGACAGGCTGGTCATGATGTCCCAACATGCCCAATTCGTCCGGGAAACAGACGGGCCTAAGTCCTGCAGGAGGACTGTTCTTAGGCCTTACTACGCCCTCTCCTCCGCTCTCTCTCCCAGTCTCCTTGATCTGCGGACTGTCTGAGTTTCAAACTCTTGTCCTGGTGGATTCAGGGGCAGGAGGCAACTTTATTTTTCGACGCCTAGTGGAACATTTGAGGATTCCCCTCGTCACTTTGAAGGTTCCACTACTCCTATCTTCCATCCAGGGAGAGTCCTTACCAGTGACGTGACTTGCCAAACTGAACCGGTAACCCTTCGCACCGGAGCTCTCCATACAGAGTCAATTCCCTTCTTTGTGTTAGAGAAGGCCATGCACCCTATCATCCTGGGGTTACCCTGGTTGCAGTCACACCAACCCCAATTCGACTGGGCTTCCTTGGAACTTTCCCACTGGGGCCCAGGTTGCCATGGAAAGTGCCTTAAGGAGATTGCTCCTGTCATCTCCATGCCTACAACTCCAGCGATGCTGGGACTGCTGCCTCAATACGCATCTTTTAGTGATGTGTTTTCCAAAGAAGCTGCTGACATTCTTCCTCTGCATAGGTCCTATGACTGTGCCATAAGACTGAAACCCAATACTGAACCTCCTAAAGGACGTGTCTATCCACTCTCATTGACTGAGAATAAGGCTATGTCTGAATACATCGAGGAGAATTTACAGAAGGGGTTTATTAGGCCATCGAAGTCTCCAGCCGGCGCAGGCTTCTTCTTTGTGGGGAAGAAGGATGGTACCTTATGTCCTTGTATCGACTACAGAGGTCTGAACGAGATCACGATTAAAGACTGCTACCCCCTGCCTTTAATCTCGGAGCTCTTTGACCGGCTTCAGGGGGCCAAAATATTCTCAAAACTTGACCTGAAGGGGGCCTACAACTTAGTTCGCATTTGCAGTGGCGATGAATGGAAAACAGCCTTCAACACTCGAGACGGCCATTTTGAGTACTTAGTAATGCCCTTCGGCCTGTGCAACGCACCCGCTGTATTTCAGAACATGATGAACAACATCTTGCGGGACCTGTTGAACAAGAGAGTGTCGTGGTATACCTGGATGATATCTTGATATTTTCTCAGGATTTGCCCACTCATCTAGAGGATGTCAAGCAAGTACTACGCCGACTCTGTGAACACCAGCTCTACGCCAAACTATCCAAGTGCGAATATCATAAAGACTCTGAGCCTTTTCTTGGCTATATTGTGTCTAAAGATGGCTTCCAGATGGACCCTCAAAAACTAGAAAGTATTAAAAATTGGTCCCAACCTACTAGCCTAAAGGCCCTGAGACGATTTTTGGGGTTTACCAACTATTATAGAAGCTTTATAAAGAACTACTCTTCTTTAACAGTGCCCTTGACCGCAATGACCCGCAAGGGTGCCATGCTTCAAAATGGTCTGCGGAGGCCATTTCCGCTTTTGAGAAATTAAAGACTGCCTTTTCCATGGAACCATGCTTGCGTCATCCTGACCCCAACAAGCCATTCATCGTAGAAGTTGACGCTTCGGATGTCGGTGTGAGGGCTGTATTGAGCCAAACTGGAGACTCCAAAACCTTACGTCCCTGCTCTTTCTTCTCACGACGTTTCTCCCTGGCAGAGAAGAACTATGGGATCGGAGATAAAGAGCTCTTGGCTATTAAGCTAGCATTCGAGGAATGGCGGCCTTGGCTTGAAGGCGCTCAACATGAAATAACCGTATTCTTGGACCATAAAAATCTAGAGTATCTACGCCATGCGCAACGTCTTAACCACAGACAAGCTAGATGGTTCTTATTCTTCAATCGCTTTGACTTTGTGCTTAAATATCGCCCTGTGCTGCTGCTTGTTTCTCTGACCTGCCTGCTTGTGTCCTGCTTCGTGGGAGTTTCTTCTGGACTTTTGCTGCTGGTCTCTCTTTTCGGGGCTGGTAGGCTGCTGGCGACGGTGTTCGGGTGAACCCTCTTCCGGGCTCTGACGTCAGAGGAAGGAGCCTAGGCAGACGCCCATAACAACGGCGTCTGGGGAAGGAGTTCTTTGCTGCTGCTTGTTTCTCTGACCTGCCTGCCTGGGTCCTGCTTCGTGGGAGTTTCTTCTGGACTTTTGCTGCTGGTCTCTCTTTTCGGGGCTGGTAGGCTGCTGGCAACGGTGTTCGGGTGAACCCTCTTCCGGGCTCTGACGTCAGAGGGATGAGCCCAGGCAGACGACCATAAGAACAGCGTCTGGACGGCGCGTTCGCCATCGGCGCATCGCCAAAGCCGCGCGCCTAAGGGGCACGTGGCTTTGCCGGGCTTCGCCGGAGGACCATCAGATTAAATCTGGAGGAGAAGTTTTGGAAGCAGCAGTTAAGGAAATCAGGCTAAATTGACTGTGCCTTCAAAGGATCCTGGATTCGAAGAGGTAAAATTCATTAGTTCTTTTTACTTGCTGTGGTTTCCGTTCCTCTTGGTAATGCCACATACCAAGAGGAAGGGGAAAGCAAAATTGCTTACCTTGTAATAGGTGTTATCCCAGGACAGCAGGATGTAGTCCTCACATATGGGTGACGTCACTGAACGGAGCCCAGGCGGGAAAACTTTCTGTCAAAGTTTCTAGAAACTTTTGACTGGCCCAGTGAGGCCACTGAGCATGCCCAGCATGCTATGATATTCTCTGCCACAGGTGTCTCTCTTCAGTCTAGTGTGTAGCAAAAGCATTAGCAAAAAAGAATAATAAAAATAGAAGGCCCAACTCCGCGGGGTGGCGGGTGAGTTCTGTGAGGACTACATCCTGCTGTCCTGGGATAACACCTATTACAAGGTAAGCAATTTTGCTTTATCCCAGGACAAGCAGGATGCTAGTCCTCACATATGGGTGAATAGCAAGCTAGAGGCTGAGTCATTTTGTATTGAGGCAACAGTGAAGTATTGCTGTAGAAATGAGTCAGCCGAAGATCACAGAACATTGGATGTAGAAGGAGTTGGGTTTAAGCTGGAAACAAGTTCTTTAAGACAGATTGTCCATAGGCTGAATCTTGTCTTCCTTGCTTGTCCAAACAGTAATGAGCTGCAAAAGTGTGAAGTGAACTCCATGTTGCTGCTTTACATATATCAAGTATTGGCACTGAACGATAGTGTGCTACTGAAGTTGACATTGCTCTTACTGCATGTGCTTTTACTCGCCCTTGGAGAGGAAGGCCTGCTTGTTCGTAACAAAACTGTATACAATCTGCTAACCAATTTGATAGAGTATGTTTACCCACTGCTTTGCCCGGTTTGTTTGGGTCATAAGAAACAAATAGTTGATTAGTTTTTCTGTGGACTGCAGTGCGGTTTAAGTAGAAAGACAGAGTACGCTTGCAATCTAAGGTGTGTAAGGCTCTCTCTCCTTGGTGAGAGTGAGGCCTTGGAAAGAATGTGGGTAAAACTATAGATTGGTTTAAGTGGAATTCCGTAACTACCTTAGGGAGGAATTTAGGATGAGTACGGAGAACCACTCTGTCATGTAAGTGTAGGGTTCATATGTGACAAGTGCTTGTAACTAACTCTTCTAGCTGATGTAATGGCTATGAGGAAGATAGTTTTCCATGTAAGAAATTTTAGGTCACTGGAATCAATGGGTTCAAAAGGAGAACGCATGAGTCTAGTTAAAACCAAATTTAGATCCCATTGTGTGACTGGGTGTCTAATTGGTGGTTTTAGGTGAATTAAACCTCTCATAAACCTGCTGACAAGAGGTTGTGTAGAGATAGGTGCATCTGCTATCTGATTATGGTAAGCTGAAATTGCACTTAAATGTACTCTTACAGATGAAGTCTGTAGACCTGATTCTGAAAGGTGGTACAAGTAGTCTAGTAAAGACTTTGTAGGGCAAGTGAAAGGATTGATGTCATTTTGCTTGCACCACAAAGTGTATCTCTTCCATTTGGAAGCATAGTTCTTTCTTGTGGAAGGTTTACGTGAAGCTATAAGAATTTGGGATATGTTGGATGAAAGATTGAGTGGTTGCAAGATCAAGCTTTCAACATCCAAGCTGTCAGTGATAGGGATTGAAGGTTGGGATGTCACAACCGACCCTGATCCTGAGTTATGAGAGTGGGAGCTACTCCCAGGCGAATGGGATCCTTGACTGAGAGGTCTAGAAGTGTGGGAAACCATACTTGTCGAGGCCAATATGGGGCTATGAGAATCATGGTCCCCTTGTCCTGTTGTAGCTTCACTAGAGTTTTGGTTATGAGTGGTACTGGAGGATATGCGTAGAGTAGGCCTGAGGTCCAAGGGCAAGGGCGAGCAAAGGCGTCCTTGGATGGCCTGTTGTTCAGGTTGTATAGGCAACAGTAATTGTCCACTTTGTGATTCAGATGTGATGCAAAGAGGTCTACTGTTGGTTGTCCCCAACGTTGAAATATCCTGGTCACTACTGTGGGATCCAGGGACCATTCGTGTGATTGGAATGGACGACTGAGTCTGTCCGCCACTACATTGTGAATGCCTGCTAGGTAAGTGGCCTTGAGAAACATGGAGTTGTTCAAGGCCCAACCCCATATCTGAGCTGCCTCTTGACAAAGGAGGTACGAACCTGTCCCTCCTTGCTTGTTGATGTACCACATGGCTACTGTGTTGTCTGTTTGGATCAGCACAGTCTTGTTTGTAAGGCAGTCCTTGAAGGCATGCAGAGCATAACGTATAGCTCGAAGTTCCAGGAAATTGATTTGAAAATTTGCTTCGAGCTTTGTCCATGTTCCTTGTGTTGGAGATTCCCTATGTTGAGCTCCCCAACCCAATGGTGGCTGCATCTGTAGTCAGAGTTATTTGTGGAACTGTTGTTGAAAGGGTAGGCCCTTGCACAAATTGTCCTGTTCACCCACCACAGTAGAGACAACGTAGTTGGTGGGTTCTTGAATTGGAGAATAAAGCGGTTGCATGGCTTGGATCCACCATTGGTGATCTTAAAGTCCATTGAGTTACCCATCATGGCAGTCTTGCCAATAGGAGTGACATGAACTGTGGGATACCATGTGGCCTAGTAATGTAGAAACTGATTGAGCTCTGTTGCTTGTTTCTTGGAGTGAATCGAGCTTCCCAGTAGAGACAGTGGGGCGGATTTTGAAAGCCCTGCTCGCGTAAATCCGGGCGGATTTACGCGAGCCGGGCCTTGCGCGCCGGTGTGCCTATGTTCCATAGGCCTACCGGCGCACGCAGAGCCCCAGGACTCGCGTAAGTCCCGGGGTTTTTCGAGGGGGGCGTGTCGGATCAGTGCAGCGTTTTGGGGGCGGGACGCGGCATTTCAGGGGCGGGCCCGGGGGCGTGGTTTCGGCCCGGGGCGGTCTGGGGGTGTGGCCGCGCCCTCTGGAACCGCCCCCAGGTCGCGTCTCGGCGCGCTAGCGGCCCACTGGCGCGCGGGGATTTACTTCTCACTCCGGGAGGCGTAAATCCCCCGACAAAGGTAGGGGGGGGTGTCTAGATAGGGCCGGGGGGGTGGGTTAGATAGAGGAAGGGAGGGGAAGGTGAGGGGAGGGCGAAAGCGAGTTTCCTCCGAGGCCGCTCTGATTTTGGAGTGGCCTTGGAGGGAACAGCGGCAGGCTGCGCGGCTCGGCGCGCGCCGCCTACATGACATCGGCAGCCTTGCGCGCGCCGATCCTGGATTTTAGCGGCTACGCGCGTATCTACTAAAATCAAGCGTACTTTTGTTGGCGCCTGGTGCGCCAACAAAAGTACACGAAGGCGCACTCTCTTAAAATCTACCCCAGTGTGTTTGCTCGATCTTCTGGTAGAAATGCCTTTGAGAGGTTGGTGTTCAAATCCGCTCCTATGAATTGTAGGAGATGGTTTGGAGTTAGATGTGATTTTGGATAGCTGATGAGAAATCCCATGGAGTGCAGTAGAGCAATAGTTTGGTTGAGAGACTGTATTGCTCCTTTTTGAGATTGGCTCCTGATGAGCCAATCGTCCAGATATGGGAAAACATGTACACCTTCTTTGTGTAGGTGCGCTGTTATTACTGCCAGGCATTTGGTGAAGACTCTGGGAGCAGAAGCTAGTCCGAATGGCAGTACTCTGTATTGGTAATGTTGAAGGCCCACCATGAAGCACAGATACTTGCGATGAGGAGGGTATATTGGTATATGGGCGTAAGCATCTTGAAGATCCAGAGAACAGAGCCAATCTCCTGCTTGAAGAAGAAGTGGGAGCATTGTGCCTAGGGAAACCATCCTGAACTTTTCTTTCTTTAGAAATGTGTTGAGATTTCTGAGGTCGAGGATGGGACGTAGGCCTCCAGTTTCTTTGGAATGAGGAATATCTGGAGTATAGAATCCCTCTGCCCTGCTGAGACCTGGGCACTGGTTGAATGGCCCTGGCTGTCAGGAGGTGAATAATTCTATTTGTAATTGAATTATTTGGGAATTTTGTTGTGGGTAGGTAGTTGGTGGGAATTCTGGAGGAATTGAGAGAAAATTTAGTTTGTAACCTTGAGCTACAATGGAAAGTACCCATTGGTCTGTTGTTATCTTTCCCCAATTTGAGTGGAAATAGGAAATTCTTCCTCCCACTGGTATGTGTTGTTTGGGGTTTTAGGAGGAGGAGGTCCTGTTCTCTGGATTGTTGTTCAAAAACCCGTAGCTGGACCAGTCTGTGGAGGAGGCTGGGTACGAGTTGTTCTTGGTTGCCTGGCCTGAGAGCGCTGGGTAGGCCTAGAAGGTCTAGTCCTGGTAGGTTGATTATAGTAACTTCTTGGTCTGTAGTATGGTCGTCTAGGTTCTCGACGAGGAAAATGTCTAGGGGCCTGAGTTGTTGGTTCTTGTGGTAATTGTGACAGCTGTCTTAAGGTCTCCGTGTGATCCTTAAGTTGTTGGACAGCATCCTGTATTTTTTCCCCCAAACAAATTATCTCCACGGCATGGCAGATCTACAAGCTTGTCTTGCACTTCAGGTCTGAGATCTGATGCTTTTAACCAGGCCCATCTTCGTGCTGTAATGCTAGCTGCTGCTGTTCTTGAGGCTATGTCAAAATTGTCATAAGCAGCCCTTACCTCATGTTTCCCAGCCTCCAGGCCCTTGGCAATAATGGTTTGTGCAGATTCTTGGAATTATTCTGGGAGAGAATTTGTAAAGTGTTCCATTTGCTTCCAGAGATCCCTTTGATACTGTGTCATATACAGTTGATAGGCAGAGATTCTGGAAGATAGAAGTGCACCTTGGTACACTTTTCTGCCCAGGGAGTCTAGAAAGCGATGATCCTTCCCTGGAGGAGCTGAAGAATGTGGACGTACCCTTTTAGATTTTTTCTGGGCAGATTCTACTACCACAGATTGATGTGGTAACTGTGCCTTTTGAAAGCCTGGTGCTTGCTGCACTAGGTAGGTAGTGTCTACATGTTTGTTAACTGCTGGAACCGTGCATGGGTGTTCCCACACTCGTTGTTGTAGGTCCAACAGGACTTCGTGGATAGGGACCTGTTTTGGTGGGTCCACAAACTGTAGCACCTCTAGGGTATGTTGCCTTAAATCTTCTTCTGATGAAAGCTTGAATGGTATTGTATCTGCCATATCTTGGACAAAACTAGAAAAGGATAAGTCCTCTGGTGGGGATCTTTTCCTTACTTCAGGAGGTGAGGGTTCGGACATGAACTCCTCAGAAGAGGTGTTTGATCTTTGATCATCCCAAGAATCTTCTTCATCCGGTTCCTGATAGGGACTTCTTGGGGTTTTTCTTAAATTAGTGGAAACACCTGATGGTCCAGGTAAAGGATCGTCGATGGAAATTATTGGAGGAATGTTTTCTATGGTTTTTTGAGGAGCTATGTCGATGATTTTTTGATATTTTTGTAAAAGGCGTTGAAAAAGTGCTAACTGCTGAGGGTCACTATCATCTGGGACTGTTGTCATCGAGGAAATGATAGGTGGTCTCGATGTCGTTGTCGAGGGTGGTCCTCCCGGTGTCGATACTGTCGATGGCGGTATCATCGAAGTTATCTGTATCGATGAAAAAGATGTGATTTGAGCATAGATCGACGTCGATGACGTAATGATCTTTGGTGTCGACGTCGAATCCCTCTGTACCGGAGTCAAGAATGACCCTGGCATTGGTGTTACCACCGGCATCGGCAAGTTTGCCGGCATCGATGTAGAAATCATCGGCATCGACAATGAAGTCGGTACTGCAAGTTGTTCCTTCAGAACCTGTGAGATCGCTTGTTGGATTAAATCTGACAATTCCGGTCGCGCAACCATTGAGCTCAGAGCGGTTGAGGGCGGTGGCGTAGGCTGAAGCACAAGTTCCTGAGACGTACCTTGTGTTGGATCTGGTGCCGGCAATGGAGTGGAGGTAGGCCGAGGCGTTGAAAACTCCGACATCTCCTGATGTCTAGGCCGCTTCACTGTCGAGGGTTCCTGGGAAGCCGGGTCGGACAACGAGGGGCTTTGATGCCGGTGTCGATGTTTCGACTTCGATTTTTCTGTCGATTTTGTCGACGTTGAGGACGAAGAAGGGGACAAATGATCCCCCGACGGTCCCGGGCGAGGTTTTTTAAGAACTATGTGCTTAGTCGTTCCAGCCGGAGACAACTTCGATGACTGTGATGGAGAAGGTATAAGTTGCAGGCTGAATAAATGCTCCATTTTTTCGAGCCTGGTTTTTCGGGTTTTTGGCGTCATCTCCGCGCATTGTGAACAGTTATGAACATCATGTTTATCTCCCAGACACATCACACATTCAGTATGTGGGTCTGTAAGAGACATTTTTCTTGTACAAACAGGGCATTTTTTAAACCCTGTGGACATTGTGAAATCGACGGCCATCGATTCGACTGAGGAGAATCTTTTAGTCCCTGAAACAGAAAATTTTAGACTGGGTTACTTACCGGCCGGCAAGAAAAAACCCCGAGAGATTTTCTGTGACAGATAATATCAAACTCAAGACTATTAAGTCGAGTAAATAGTTGAGAAAAACACTCAACGGCTCCAGACCCGCGATGCTTACTGCAGCGCGGAAAAACAAAGACTGAAGAGAGACACCTGTGGCAGAGAATATCATAGCATGCTGGGCATGCTCAGTGGCCTCACTGGGCCAGTCAAAAGTTTCTAGAAACTTTGACAGAAAGTTTTCCCGCCTGGGCTCCGTTCAGTGACGTCACCCATATGTGAGGACTAGCATCCTGCTTGTCCTGGGATAAAACTTATCTCAACACCGGTTTTGGGTAGTAATCAACTACGAATTCAGGACCTCTTTGGTAGAACCACATTTGTAACACCAGGAGCGGAAGTCACTGGAGTTGTTGTCCAAGAGCAGGGACCCAACTCCTTGACTTATGAGACATCTTTGAGCCCTGGTGCCCCCTTAACACCAGAACCACCATCGGGAAGAGGAGGAGGAGAATTTATATTCGAGGATCCCAATCTGAACTTGGTCTCTGTCTCATCTCCTGATATTCAGGTTTTAGAAGACCAATTACAGAAACCTAGTACCATACTGGACTCTAGGGGGGAGGGGATGGAAGAAGGACAAGGGGGAGCAGTAGCTGGAATACCTATAATTGTACCTACTATGTTTACTTTGGAAGAAATTGGTGGAATGATTCTTTTAATGCAAAAATCAATTAATGATTTGGCAAAATCAGTTCAGGAAGTATTGAGTAATAATAAAACAACACAGATAAGAATGGAAAAATTAGAAGGTTCTGTTAAAGAATTAGGTCTTAAAACTAATAAATAGAAAAAGTTCAATTCAACTTAATTAAATCAGAGAAAATGTATCTAAATAAATTGGAGCATTTAGAGAATCAACTTAGGAGAACCAATCTAAGAATTTTAAATTTCCCTAGGACTCACTTGTTGTCCCCTAGGGAATTATTTAAAAGTTATCTTGTAAATGTTCTAAAATATACTAATAAGTACTTCCGGTTATATCTCGGTTGTATTATATTACTCAAACAGTTTCAAGAGGTGATTTACAGGAACATCTACAGGAAGAACAAAAAGATGATACAAATATATCTGAACTTCTAGAGAAATCATCAGATATGGAAATCAAAATTAGAGCCACATTAATTGTCCAATTTGCAGATATTTCTCAATGAGATTTTATTCTTAGATTGTATTTTAAATATCAGAATGCTTGCTTTCATGGTTCCCCAAATAGAATATTTCCAGATGTGTCTCTTAATACGCAGATAAGAAGGAAAGAATTCCTGACATTGAGAGAAAGGGTTACACAAAGAGGAGCCAAATTCATATTGCGTTTTCCCTGTAAGTGTGTTCTTTTATATCAGAACACAAGATATGTGTTTAACTATCCAGATCAACTGCGAACCTATTTAGATTCCTAATTCCACCCCCCACCTTAGTTAAAAAGGAGGAATTGAAATTATAATATGGTTCAGACACAATATTAGTTTAATTTACCTAGTTACATTCTGCTCTCTTTTACTTATTAGCCTGTTTTCTGTTATTACTTGATTGTTTAATTTTCAGGTTTTCACAGTATGTAAATATGATTAATCTTGTAAGTCATATATGTTTATTAATGATCATACAAACTGTGTAATATCTTCTTGGAAAGGTAAAAGTTAATAAAAAATAAAATTAAAAAAATATATATATATTGCCCTGAAGACAGGAATACCAGAGCCGATGCCTTGTCACGCTCCTTTCTCTTGGAGGATGTGCCTGAAGAACATCAGCACATAACTGACCTGAAGAAAGTCATCTTGGTGACTACACATTCTGTGCCCACTGGTAAAACCATCGTACCTAAACACCTCAGGAAGAGCGTGCTCTTTTGGGTGCATGATTCCAAGCTGGCTGGCTATCCTGGTCAACGCTGCACCCTGCTCAAGATCCAGAAGTTCTTTTGGTGGCATCTTGTACCAACTGTGCCAAAAACAAACCCACTTCTGGCCAACCGTAGGGATTTCTGCAATTGCTGCCAGCTCCGGAACAGCCCTGGTCACACATCGTTACTGACTTTGTAGTCGATTTATCCCTTTCTGGAGGAATGAATACCATCTGGGTAACAATCATAGAAGCATAGAAATGACGACAGAAGACGACCAAATGGCCCATCCAGTTTCACACCTTTTTTTTTCTCATACTTATCTGTTAATCTTGGCTCTTAGTAACCTTTTGGTTCTATTTCCCTTCCACCCCCACCATTAATGTAGAGAGCAGTGTTGGAACTGCATCTAAGTGAAATATCTAGCTTAATTAGTTAGGGGTAGTAACCACCGCAATAAGCAAGCTACACCCATGCTTGTTTACCCAGACTACGTAATTCAGTCCTTGTTGGTTGTTGTCTGTATATAGATCCACTTTTCTTCATTCCCCCTGCCATTGAAGCAGAGAGTTATGCTGGATATGCATTGAAAGTGAAGTATCAGACTTTCTCCCCTGCCGTTGAAGCAGAGAGCTATGCTGGATATGCATTGAAAGTGAAGTGAAAGTGATCGATCGCTTCAGCAAGATGGCCCATTTTGTGGTGCTGCCTGGCTTACCTTCAGCCTTGGAGCTTGCGAAGCTCTTCATATCGCACATTTTTCGCCTTCACGGCCTACCAAAACACAGTCTCAGACCGAGGATCTCAATTCACGGCAAGATGCTGGAGGGCCTTGTGCAAGCTATTCGACATCTCTCTAGACTACACTTCAGCCTATCATCCGCAATCAGTGGGAACACAGAGGAAAGGATCACCTTGCTGCTGGCTGAAAGGAATCAGTAAGTTTTTGCTTGGGACATTGTCTTTTTTAAAAGTATTGGGGCAACGTTAACTATTTGGGAATATTATTTAGTGTGTTTGTGCTTTTAATAGTCAGAAAGGCAGTGAATAAACAAGTCAGACTGTTTGTATTTTTAAATAGTCAATAAGGTAGCTAGTAAGCAGTAGGTAGTGTGTAAATTTTAAAGAACTGATTGTTTGTATTTAATACAAACTGAGTGTTTGTGTTGAAAACCACCACCCCCCCCCCCCAAAAAAACCCCACAAAAAAAAACCCCAAAACAACCTCCAAAAAGTAGCCAGAAGATAGAAATAAGCTAGGAGCAGTGTATACCTAAGTAAACAGGTTGAATAGTTCAGCTCAGTTACTCACCTTGGAAAGGTGTTGAGGTAGTGTGATTGGGTTTGAATAGATACCAACATTTGTTAATCAAGAGAGCAGTGAGTCACTCTGGCTGACTAACTGAAGTTAGACTGTTTGTATTTCCCAGCCCTAGCTCATCCCTTAATTTATAGGCAGGTGTCACTTTCACAAAAAAAAAAACAAAACAAAACAAAAAAAACCCATCAACAAAAACTTTGAGAATTCGATCAGACCCCTGTAGGCCACTACCAGACACATAGTGAATTCATTAATACATTTAAAGGACATTAGACACATTCCTACTCCCATAGCAACCTAAAACTTAACTAGGAACTGATCAAAATTGAGATGAAGGCAGCAGTCCAGCAGCAAGAGGGGGGGGCTTCCCAGTCTTTTGCATAGAGTGTCACATGTATGATTTTTTACCCACCGGTGAGAAGTTGTACATGTGCATGCGATGCAAAGAGCTCCTGGCTCTCAGAGAACGAGTCCAATCTCTGGAAGCTAGAGTGGCAGACCTGGAGGAGCTGAGGCAGACAGAGAGGTATATAGATGAGACCTTCAGGGACATAGTAGTCAAGTCCCAATTTCAGACTGGCAGCCCTGGTGCTGCCTTGGAGGAAGAAGGTCTCATGATGGGATAGCATCAACCAGGTGCAGCAGGAAAGGATCCTGTAGCAAGGACCTGCTCTCCAGGTGATGCATTGTCTTTTCGCACTGAGGATATCTCCCCAAGGCCTACTGCCCAGGAGGGAAGGGTTAGGTCAGCTGTCATAGTTGGTGATTCGATTATTAGGAATGTAGATAGCTGGGTGGCTGGTGGGCGTGAGGATTGCCTGGTAACATGCCTACCTGGTGCGAAGGTGGCAGACCTCATGCATCACCTAGATAGGATTTTAGACAGTGCTGGGGAGGAGCCAGCTGTCGTGATACATGTGGGCACCAACGACATAGGAAAATGTGGGAGGGAGGTTCTGGAAGCCAAATTTAGGCTCTTAGGTAGAAAGCTTAAATCCAGAACCTCCAGGGTAGCATTTTCTGAAATGCTCCCTGTTCCACGCGCAGGTCACCAGAGGCAGGCAGAGCTCCGGAGTCTCAATGCGTGGATGAAACAATGGTGCAAGGAAGAGGGATTCAGTTTTGTTAGGAACTGGGGAACCTTTTGGGGAAGGGGGGAGTCTCTTCCGAAGGGATGGGCTCCACCTTAACCAGGGTGGAACCAGACTGCTGGTGCTAACCTTTAAAAAGGAGATTGAGCAGCTTTTAAACTAGAACAAAGGGGAAAGCAGACAGTCGCTCAGCAGCGCATGGTTCGGAGAGAGGTATCTTCAAAGAATACTAATGATGCATTAGAATTAGGGCATCCCGACAGTGAGGTTCCAATAATTAGAAAAGTAGTCCAAGTGCCTGTAACTAAAAACTCACCTGAGCTAAAAAATTCTAACTTATCCCTATCAATTAAAAAGCAGAATGAAAATACAAACAAAAAACAAACTTTGAAATGTTTGTATGCTAATACCAGAAGTCTAAGAAGTAAGATGGGAGAATTAGAATGTATAGCAGTGAATGACATAGACTTAATTGGCATCTCAGAGCTATGGTGGAAAGAGGATAACCAATGGGACAGTGCTATACCGGGATACAAATTATATCGCAATGACAAAGAGGAGCACCCGGGAGGAGGTGTGGCGCTTTATGTCTGGGATGGCATAGAGTCCAACAGGATAAACATCCTGCATGAGACTAAATACAAAATTGAATCTTTATGGATAGGAGTATACTACTGTCCACCTGGTCAAGATGGTGAGACGGACAGTGAAATGCTAAGAGAAATTAGGGAAGCTAACCAAATTGGTAGTGCAGTAATAATGAGAGACTTCAATTACCCCAATATTGACTGGGGTAAATGTATCATCGGGACATGCTAGAGCAATAATGTTCCTGGTTGGAATAAATGATAACTTTATGGAGCAATTGGTTCAGGAACCAACAAGAGAGGGAGCTATTTTAGATCTAATTCTTATTGTAAGAGGATTTGGTGAGAGAGGTAATGGTGGAAGGGCCATTTGGTAATAGGGCTCATAATATGATCAAATTTGAATTAGTCACTGGTAGAGGGACAATAAATAAAACTACAGATCTAACACCAAACTTTCAAAAGGAAGACTGATAAAATAAGATAGTTAGAAAAAACTGAAATATGCAACTACAAACATTAAGATTGTACAACAGGTATGGACATTGTTTAAAAATATCTTAGGAACGCAATGCAGATGTATTCCACACATTATGAAAGGTGGAAGGAAGGCTTGGTTAAAAGGTGAAGTGAAAGCGGCTATTTTAGCAAAAAAACAAACAAACAACTTCCTTCAAAAATTAGAGAATCCATCTGAAGAAAATAGGAAAAAAGCATAATCATGGGCAAGTCAAATGTATAACATTGATAAGACAAACTAAGAGAATATGAAAAGAAGCTATGGATAAAATTATTACACCATATTGCATTATATGAAATTCAAAGAAGAAAAGATATTCAAAATCCTCATCAAAAAATAAAACTTAAAAAATATTTCCAATTATGGAAAAATGTTTTACTATGTATTACTTAAATATATTTAAAGGAGAATGTTTATAATAATTAATATATTGTTTAGAATAGAAAAATATATTGATATTTATTTAGAACCAATTCTTTATTATAAATATAAGGAAAAGTATTTAAGGAAAGTAGTTGGGAGGATTTAGTAATAAAGGGGGGAAATAGTTGGGTGGAATTAGTAATAAAAGGGGAACAATAGTTGGGAGAATTAATAATTGAGAAAGAATTACAAATTATATTTTAATTGTAAATGTTTAAAGAAAATTGTTTAATTGAATTTATATTTAATTTGTATATTATGAAAATTTCAATAAAAATATTAATTACAAAAAAAAAGAAAAGAAGCTGGCCATTGAAGCAAAAACTCATAATAAAAGTTTTTTAAAATGTATCCAAAGCAGGAAGCCTGTGGTTGGCCCATTAGATGATCAAGAGTTCAAAAAAGCAAACAATGTTAGGAATTATTAGGAAGGGAATGATGAATAAAACTGAGAATTTCAAAATGCCTCTGGATTGCTCCATGCTGAGACCTCACCTTCAGTACTGTATTTAATTCTGGTAGCTACATCTCAAAAAAGATATGGATGCACTGGAGCAGATACAGAGAAGGGCGACCAAAATGATAAAGAGGCTAGAACAGCTCCCCTATGAGGAAAGGCTAAAGAGGTTGGAGAAGAGATGGCTGAGGGAGGATATGATGGAGGTCTACAAAATCATGACAGGACTAGAACAAGTAATTGTGAATTGGTTTACTCTTTCAGATAACAAAAGGACTAGGGGGCAGTCCATGAAATTAGCAGTAGCCCATTTAAAACAAATTGGCAAGTTAAGGGAGATCCAAATTGGTGCCTGCAATGCTGACTGCGTGAACTCAGTTTCTTTTCCTTCTTAAATTTACCTTCCAATATGCCACAATGGATGCCTACAGTGTCTGCAGGGTAATGTCGGGTGAATGACCCTTGGAGGAGGAGGCTGGAGAGGATGTGCTTGCCTCACCCCCAAGTTTTTCCATTTCTTTATCCCCAATAACGAGAACTCCATTGGAAACCCAGCTACCTCCAGGGACCCGGATGTGCTGGTCGGGGAGGGGGGTGGGGAAGCCCCAGACAACACCTTACCACTCCAAGCAGGGCCACTGTCATCCAGGAGTGAAGGAGCAGAAACTGGAGAAGACTCAGAGATTGAGATCAGGTCTGCTGGCTCGCCAGTGTTGGGGATTTTCCAGCACCTGGTTGAGGAAGTTTCCAGCCCTATTGCAGAGCTTCAACAATTTGCCTTTCGACCCTTCCTGGTAAGACCAAAGCATTTTACATTGGAAACTATATGGGAGGCAATTGAAAATCTTGGGATGTCAGTTTCCTCACAATGAAATCCCCTAGTACTGAAAATAAATGCAGATGGGGAAAGAATATCAAATTTGGAAGCCACTAATATTTCTCTTGAGAAAAAGAATGAAGAAGCTAAAGTGGAAATTCAGGGACTTAAGAGTTTCTCATTAACTTTTAATGAAAGAGAACCAACTTTTGAAAAATAAAGTAGAAAATCTGGAAAATCTCTCGGGGGGGGGGGGGGGGGAATCTTCACTTCATAAAGTTCCCTTAATTACCACACATATCAGCTAAAGCTATTTTCAAGAAATATCTTGTAAAGTTCCAGAGCAAGTGATATCCCCTTTATCTAAATCTTTGTATTTCCCTTCATCCCTACTGGATGCTGACCACGACAATAAAGTTCAAGTGGGCTTGCAAGAAATAGAACCTTTGCTACCAACAAATACAAGTGTTTCTGAATGGTTGAAAACTTCAGATAGCGCGCCGACAGAGGCTGCTACTATGCTGGTGTGCTTTGTCTTAGAGCCTGACAGACTGGGTACTAAGGCTATAATTTAAACATCGTTAAGAATAACTCCAGTTAAACGTGAGGATATATCCTGATGTGTCCAGCGAAACTCAGAAGAAAAGGAAGCAGTTTCACTTAATGAGACCTAGAGTGCTACAAATCGGGCTTATTTCTTGTTAAAATTCCCCTGTAAATATCTAGTAAAATTCCAGGGCAATTCATGTCTTCTATTTGCCATCCCAATTGTCTTTATTTCTTAGTGATAGAGTGGTTCAGCAAGTAGATGGTATTGGAATTTCTCCTTCTGATTCCCCTTTAGTGAGAGTGTCCTTAATAATTTTAAACTCTGCTATTTTCACTGCTATTTCTTTTTTGTGGACTTTAAAGGATGTAAGATATTTTATTTCTTGTATAGATTTTCACTTCAAATTTGTGATAAACTCTTATTCCTTTTTTCAAACAAGTTTTTCTTCTTGTAATTCAATTAAATCTGCAAATAAAAAATAAAACAAACTGGAGAAAATTCTCTCTCACTCAACTCACAATTAAGCTCTGGAATTCATTACCAGAAGATGTGGTTAGGGCAGTTAATTTAGCCGAGTTTAAAAAAGTTTGGATAAGTTCCTGGAGTAGTCCATAAACTGCTATTAATCAAGTTGACTTCAAGAATAGCCAGTGCTTATTACTGGCATTAGTAGCATGGAATCTATTTAATGTTTGGATACTTGCCAGGTACTTGTATCCTGGATTGGCCACTGCTGGAAACAGGATGCTGGGCTTGATGAACCCTCAGGGTCTGACAACTTCTGGAACCACTGACATCAAAGGCCCCACTGAAAATCTCATGTTCAACCATGTCATGAGGACTACATGCAGAGAGGATGCCATGTGATCAAGGATGAATACGACTGATGTTATTCGAATCCAGTCCCACTGCAGGAGGATCCTCACCAGGCTGCTGAGCATTGCAGCTTTCATTTATTTATTTAAAAAAATCTTACCCAAATACATTGTACTATGCAGTTTACAAAGGAACATAAAATCATGTTATACAAACATCATCCAATAAACAAATAAAACAAACATATGACATTAAAACATGAACTAAAACAGTAAAATTAAAAATAAACTAAAATATTCATACACTTCATAAACTCCCAGCTATTACTCAGCTGTTACCAAACGATTAATACCATGGATCATTCCAGACGGTGGGTTATGTTCCATGTCCAGCAGATGGAGTCAGAACACAAAATTCCCAGGGGAGGAACCATATAACCACGCCTCCCCTGTAACAGCTCTCAGTAACTAGACTAACAAAGCCCAAAAGAGAGAGACTAAAAACAGAGGGATCAAGTAATCAAAGAAGGAATTGAAATAACCACTGTCCAAATAAACAGCAACTAAATTCTGAACAGTGAACTTGCGAACAGCAGTGCGTGAACAAAAAAGACGCGCAGTATTCGAAATACAGAGAAAAAGATTGTTACGACAGGTAGGCAAGGATGTCCCACAAGCAAACCCCCAAACCAAGGGAGGGTGTCTGGAATGATCCATGGTATTACAGGAACGAAAATTAGCAGGTAAGGAATAATTTTCTTTTCCCTGTACATACCAGGATCATTCCAGACGGTGGGATGTACCAAAGCTTTCCCATCACGGGTGGGCCGCAGACAGCCCTGCTCGTATTACCTTGTCTCCAAGCTGACCGCCCAATGGAGCACCGACATCCAGGCAATAATGTCTCGCAAAAGTATGGATCGACTTTCAGGTGGCCGCCCTACAAATCTCCTGAGTGGAGACGGAGGAGCTCTCTGCCCAAGATGTTGCCTGGGTTCGAAGAGAATGAGCCTTGACAACCAGCGAAGGGAACTTACCTACGCCAAGGTACGCCGCTATGATCGCTCCCTTCAACCACCGCGCTATAGATTGTTTGGAGGCCATGCAACCCTTCCGGGGTCCGGACCAGAGGATAAACAGATGATCGGAGAGCCGAAAATCATTAGTCACCTCCAGATAGCGTATCAGAGACCGCCGTACATCCAGTCTATGCAGGTCTCCAGACTCAGAAGAGGCAAAAGATGGTAATTCCACCGATTGGTTGAGGTGGAATGCCGAAACCACTTTAGGGAGAAAAGAAGGAACCGTCCTCAGCGAAACCCCTTCAGGCGTGAAACGAAGGTATGGTTCACGACAGGATAGGGCCTGCAGCTCGGAAATACGTCTTGCTGAACTGATTGCCACGAGAAAAATGGTCTTGAGAGTGACGTCCTTGATGGTAGCCGAGCTTAGAGGTTCGAACGGCGAACCACAGAGGACTCGGAGCACCAGATTCAGATTCCACGACGGACAAGGTGAGCGAATCGGAGGCTTCAAGTGATTCACTCCTTTAAGGAAACGGGAGACGTCTGGATGAGAGGACAGAAACTCCTTATTTCCACTGCGAAGAAAAGCCCCCAAGGCCGCCACCTGAACCCGAAGAGAATTGTAAGCAAGACCCTAATCCAAACCTGCCTGCAAGAAGGAAAGGACTTGTGGCACTGAGGCCTGCATGGGAAGAATGTCATTCGCTCCACACCAATCCTCAAAGACCTTCTAGACTCGAACATAGGTAACAGAGGTGGACATCTTACGTGCTTTCAGTAGCGTTGAAATAACCGGCTCCGGATAACCGCGCCTCCTCAACTGACGCCTCTCAAAAGCCAGGCCGCAAGACAGAAGCAATCTGCCTCCTTGAAAAATATTGGTCCCTGGCGTAGAAGACGTGGCAGCTGACCGAGACTAAGGGGACCCTCCACCGTCAAATTGCGCAGATCCGCGAACCATGGTCGTCGGGGCCACTCTGGCACCACAAGGATCACCGGCCCTTGGTGTACCTCTATCCTGCGGATGACCTTGCCCACGAGGGGCCATGGTGGGAAAACATATAGGAGACAGTGGCGCGGCCAGGGCAGGACCAGCGCGTCCACGCCCTCGGCGCCGCGCTCCCGCCTGCGGCTGAAGAAGCAGGCAGCCTTTGCATCTCCGCCGGTTGCCATTAGGTCTACGTGCGGTATCCCCCATCGCCGTACTATTATCCGCATCGCCTGCTGCGAGAGCTCCCACTCTCCGGGATCCAAGTTTTGTCGGCTGAGAAAGTCCGCCTGTACGTTGTCCACTCCCGCTATATGCGAGGCCGCTAGTCGTTGGAGGTGAAGCTCTGCCCACGCCATCAATTTGTCGGTTTCCAGAGAGACCAACCAACTTCTCGTGCCTCCCTGGCGATTGATGTACGCCACTGTAGTCGCATTGTCCGATAGCACCCTGACTGCTTGATGGCGTACTATGGGGAAGAAACCCTGTAATGCCAGACGGACCGCCCTGGTCTCCAAGCGGTTGATGGGCCACTTCGACTGTTCCTCCGTCCATCGACCCTGGATTGAGCTGTCCCGACTGACCGCTCCCCAGCCTGTGAGGCTGATGTCCGTGGTGATAATCACCCAATCCGGGTCCTCCAGCAACACCTCCTGAGCTAGGTGCTGCGGTTCCAGCCACCAATGGAGACTGATGAAGGTTCCTCTCGGAATCGGAAGGATTGCCTGGAAATCTCGACACCGGCTGCCACCGGGAGAGTAGGGATCTCTGCAGAGGCCTCAGATGCGCAAATGCCCAAGGAACCAGATCGATGGTCGAGGCCATGGTCCCCAGTACCTGCAGGTAGTCCCAGGCAGTGGGCGTCTCGAGCGTCATAAATCCTTGAATCTGCTGACGCAGAGAATGAGCTCTGTCCGGATGCAGAAAAACCCTGGCATTCTTGGTGTCGAAGTGAGCTCCCAGAAAATCCAACGACTGGGACGGGACCAGGCTGTTCTTGGTAAAGTTGACAATCCATCCCAGAGATTGGAGAAGTTGTACCACTCTGTCGACTGCGAGGATACACTGCGCTCGTGACTTTGCACGGATGAGCCAATCGTCTAGGTAAGGATGCACAAGGATGCCTTCCTTGTGCAAGGTTGCCGCCACTACCACCATGATCTTCGTGAAAACCTGTGGAGCTGTGGCCAGGCCAAAGGGAAGAGCACGAAATTGGAAGTGTTGACCCAAAATTTTGAAGCGTAAGTAACGCTGATGAGCTTGACAAATTGGTATGTGGAGATACGCCTCCGTGAGATCCAACGAAGCCAAGAATTCTCCCGGATGAACTGCCGCTAACACTGAACGGAGTGTCTCCATGCGGAAACGAGGGACCGGTTGACCTGCTTGAGGTCCAGGATAGGACGAAAAGTACCTTCCTTCTTGGGAACCACAAAGTAGATTGAATAATGCCCCCGGCCCAGTTCGGCGGCTGGCACCGGCACTATGGCCCCCAATTGAAGGAGACGATTGAGGGTCTGCCGCACGGCTCCCTGTTTGATTAAAGGACCCGCAAGGGGAAAACAGGAACCGGTCCCGAGGAGCGTAAACAAAATCGAAAGCGTAACCGCGTCTTAGAATATCCAGAACCCAATGATCCGACATGATTTGGACCCACTCTTCGTAGAAGAGAGCAAGGCGACCCCCCAGTCGAGGGACCATCTCGCGGGTCCGTCTGGCATCATTGGGTAGATTTAGCGGATGTACCAGCACCCTGCGCTTCCTTACCCTGGCGGGGCCATGAAAGGGCCGGTTCCAGGAGTGCGAACGAGAAGAGGGAGCCCGAGGTGGCTGTTGCCTCTGAGGACGCGCTCTCCGCTGGTTACGATAATGGTTTCTGGAGTAATTATATGATCTTGACGAATGGAGTCGATCTTCGGGCAACTTGTGCATCGCGTTCTCATTAAGGGACTTGATGATCTGATCCAAGTCTTCACCAAAAAGATACCTACTCTTAAAAGGAAGGGACCCCAAACGTGTCTTGGAAGAGGCATCAGCCGACCAATTGCGAAGCCAAAGGAGCCGACGCATTGAGACCGCCGCCACCATGGTTTGGGCTATAAAGCATCTGCTCCATAGGCAACCACGGCTTCCAGTCTGTCCGCCTGGTGAGCCTCAGCGTCTGGTAAGGACTGGGAGGTGAGAAGCTGCTGCACCCACCGAAGACCCGCTCGCTGTGCGAGGGAACTGCAGATAGCCGCCCGCATCCCTAAGGCTGAGACCTCAAAGATACACTTGAGGTAATCTTCAACACCGTCCCTCCAGTGACAGGAATAGTGGTATGCTTTGTGACCGCTGATACCGCAGAATCTACGGAGGGAACTTTGAGAATTAAAAAAAAAAAAATTCGGCCGGCAGAGGATACAATTTTTCCATGGCTCTACCGACCCTAAGGTTGGCCTCCGGGGAATCCCATTCCCGAGTGATCAACTGCAAGATCTTGTGATGAGTGGAAAAAGACTTGGCTGGAGGCCGCAGTCCTGCTAGGAGGGGGTCCCCCTTCTTGAGAGCCGGGTCAGGCCCCACCGGTTCCGGAGGGGGATCAATATCCATTTCCTGGAGGATGTAGGGAATGAGGTCATCTAACTCCGCCGCTTGGAAGATGCGGAGGACCCTAGGGTCGTCACCCTCCACCTGGGCCACCAAGATGGGGTCATCCACGTCAGGGTCCTGGGATTGTCCTTCCCCCGACAAAGTCTGTATTATCGATGGTGTCCCGGTAGGGCCACGAGATGTCCCCGCTCCCCCGCCTACTAAAGGGGGGCGAGCCTGAGGGAGGGTCCCACCCAAGAGGGGGGTAGGACATGGTATCTTGGGGGGAGAGGGTCCCCAGGTCCCGAAGGTCGTGTCTCTGCTCTGAAGAAAAGCCCTGTGCATCAGGACTATGAATTCAGGGGAAAAGGCCTGGCATCCTGAGGGGTCACCCACCAGGGGATCCCCCCTCTGCCAAACAGGATTAGACTCGGAGTAAGGGTCCAAATCGGGCCTAGAAGTGGGGAACGGATTATCCGTGTCCTCCTCAGAAAGCGCGGCATCAGAATCTTGCAACAAAATGGCCGCCGTTCCTGCGTTGAGAGGGAACGGGGCCTGGCGCTTCCTTCCCACGCGGTCTGCAGCTCGAACGTCCTTGTTAGTAGCTGGCACACATTCCCCCTCGGGGAAACAGCCTGAGCACAGACCCTCTTCAGAAAATAATCCGGCCCTGTCGGAGCCCTCACAAGGTGCCGCGGACTGCATCGCCGCAGGGAGAGAGGGGGGGAGCTCTACAGGTGGCTCACGCCTAAAATGAGCGCCGACCCGGCAACAGAGGCTTGCCGCAGTCCCCCCGCGACCTGAAGAAGAACTGACGGGGAATTACCCTCCCGACAGCAGGCGGCCCCGGGGAATGGTGCTTTGCGGGGCTGCAGGTCGGGACGTCGGTCACTCCCCAAAAGGGAGGGGGGAAAACCTGGGTCAGGAGGGAGAGGCCGGCGCTACCGACTTTCACCTCAGAGAGCCGAACGGAGTCCAAAAAATTGCAGTCTTCTGCTGAAAAAGAAGATGAAACAAAAATATACTTACCCCAACTGAGCCCTCAGTGAGGAAAATGAGAAAAGAAAGGAAAAAAAACAGGCAACAGCCTGTCAGCAAGTCACCAGGCTAGAGAGCAATGAGCCAGCACCAGCGGAGAGCTCTCCCCCTGCTGTAAGAGGAGCCTTAGCAAAATGACCTAAACTGTAAATTTAAAACTTCCTATTTTTTTTTTTTAAACTTGATCCCCCTGAGGAGGTAGCCCTAACCTAACAAGCTGGGGACCACAAGTCCCCTGCTCACATCTGTTGGAGTCAGAACGTTACTGAGAGCTGCTACAGGGGAGGCATGGTTATATGGTTCCTCCCCTGGGAATTTTGTGTTCTGACTCCATCTGCTGGACATGGAACATAACCCACCGTCTGGAATGATCCTGGTATGTACAGGGAATGAGATTTGACTTGGTAAAGTTGATCAGGAACCCCAGAGACTGAAGAAGTTGAATTGTCATCAAGGGATTCCAGAAACTTCGACTGAGGTAGTTGATCACTAACCAATCATCCAGGTAGAGGATACAGACTCCTAGCTGACAAAAATGCATTGCTACCAGCACTAGGCACTTTGTGAACACCCTTGAGGCCACACTTTTTGAAACTCTTCCACCACGAATCTGAGTTACTTTCTATGAGATGGATGGATGGTGATGAGAGCATACATGTCCTTGAGATCTAGGACATACATTCGATCCCCAGGCTGAATGAGCAGGAGAACTCCATGGAGTTTGTTCATCCTGAATTTCTCCTGAACAAGCAGTTTGTTCAGCCTTCATAAATCCAGATTAGATTTCAGACTCCCATTTTCTTGGGGATGTAGAAGTATGAGGAGTGCGTCCTTCCTCAGGGGATATTCCGGCGAGTGATGTTTGGACCCGCTTCTTGACGTGGTGCCCCGCTCCGATTTCCTGGTAGGTCTACTGCATGGTTGGGAGACTTTGAGCATGTCAAATGAGGCAGGGTTGCCTACACGATTATATGAGACCCTTCCAACCCTTCTACAAAAATTTTTTTGTTTATCATAATTAATAAAGAGAATTCCACAGTTTGTGTAGGTGCATAAAATTCAAAAATATTCAAAAAATATAAAAGCTTTGCAATAGTATATACACAAGCGTTTTTCACAGTGAGTGAACCTTCTTTGGTTCCTTTTTGATTTTTTTGATTATTTTACACTGTGTATGTGGCATTGATATATTTAGATTTGTCACCAAAACAAAGCTAGCCTGCATTCCCCAATAGCGTCTGCTGAAGTCCTGGCCACAGTGTCAAATGCCTCAGACACAGCAAATTAGATGTTTCTTACACTCCTCTACATTCTCAACTGCTTTACAAACCACAGCTTGCTCTGAATCTAGCAACTGTGTTAAGGGCTTTAACTTCAGAAACACACTTATTCAGGTACTGCATCATGTACAGCTGGTGCACTGTCATATGAGCACTCAACATAAAACTCTGGATGACTTTCTTCCCAAAGGTGTCCAGAAGCTTCAGGTCTTTTCCCAAGAGAGTACTGGAGATCTCCCAAGTCTTCTTGGCCTGTTTGAGAGCAAATTCCACAAGTGATGAGGAAGCTGGTTGCACCCTGTACTTTAAGCCAAATTCTCTGGCTACCAGCTAGCATGTAGCAGGATTCTGCCACATCCTGGATTGGAAGTCCCAGATCAACCTCTGCACTGGAATCATTGCAGAGCCCACTGAAGGCTGCAGGAGCTGTAGAAGCATAAAAACATCATCTAGTCCATCTCTTTCAGAACATTAATGCCCAGTACATTCGCCATCCTCTGAAGGGAAGAATTGCTGCAGTAAGTCAGGTAAGGGGTCCAACAGAATCCCTATTGGATGCTGACCACGACAATAAGGGAATGCTGATCCATGACCCCAGTGATGAAGATGGCAATCCAGACTTCTGTTACCCCCAGAGACATACCCAAGAGGGCAGCTGACCTAGACAAAGCTCTTTCCTCTTCTTCTGTCTCAAGATGAGACTCCCTAGTCATAAAAAAAAGCTTGCCAGACTGCTGAGGCTAATGCCTAGAGCTGGCAACTCTTGCGATGGGCTAGCACTTGGTGAAACTAGTTGGTGCTCCAGTCCCATTTTAGATACAAGGGGCTCCAAGGTTCCTTTTCTGTCTTCAGGAATCAAGGAGGCAAATAAATTCTTCACTAACTCAGTGACCTGGTCCACCGGCTGCTGTATCGGACTTAGTTTACTAAAAATTTGATGTGGAGGATCCTTCACAGCCAACCATTTCCTCTCTCTATGCTCTTTTAGATAAAACTAAGCCTAAAGTAAAATGGGATTCTGTGTTAGGAGGATGGCAAACTGAGATATCTCTATCATTAACATTGCCCCAATATGAACAGATTTTTGGGAGAATAAAATCTCTAACCAGTAACATAACTTTATGGGAAATGTTTTACAAGTTTCTATTGCGCTACTATTGCCCACAACAGAGGGCACATCAGATGGGGCTTTCTCCTTCTGCACTGTGTGTGAAATGTACAAAGGAGCCAGGCACCCTGGGACATCAGTTTTAGTCATGCTCTAAGATTCAGGTTTTTTGGCGAGCTCTAATATGTTATATACAAACCGTTACAGAGATTTCCTTACCAATGCAGGCCCCAACTCTCCTTTTTGACTTCATTCCTGGGATTGCGATAGGTCGCACATAAAACGTTGGATTTGAAAGGTCTTATTACTAGCTAAACGGGTTATTTTACAGTGGTGGTTGCAGGTGGATCCCCCTAGTATCATGCAATTACAAAACAACATACATATAAGGTGTATCAATGAGAAAAATATGAAGAAGCTTGATTGATTAAAACAGAAACTTTTTTTGTTGGTATGGGAACCCTATTTGCAATCTTTATCCCCATATGCACAAAGTTTGGTGCTCAATGACTATACTGTTCCTTCTGGTAATGTTGTAATAGGTTGACATGCTTGCAGGGTCATAGGGTACGGGGGGAGGGCCGATTTTTCAGAGGGAGATTATATTGTATCACTCGGTAGTGATCTGGCGAAGGACCACCCAGGTCCTACTACGAGTTTGCTATGTATATTGTACACTGTTTCTGATTCAATAAAATATTTGAACATAAACATTTGTATACCGCATACATCATTAAAAATTGAAGCAATTTACAAGAACATACAAAATAATCTTAACAGACAACTACATACAGAAAATAATATAAACGGTCATCATACGAATCCTGCTTATTGCTCGTTAAAGGCTCCCTTGAAAAGGTAGGTTTTTAAGGCCCTTTTAAAAGTATGGAAAAGAGATATCCTCTTTAGAAACCCATAAAAGAAGAGAGCTGAAATACTGGGCTCTAAGGAGATATTAGGCTCTGTGCCACATCCACACCGATTGGACTGGACTTTACATCAGATCCTCTGTAGCTGCCTTCCACATGTACACTTAGATGGAGATGGTGCCAGCATCTCAAATCTTCGCACCAATGATACCTCAAAATGAGTGATCCACACCAACACTACCCGTGATGGCTTGGATGGGCCGAGGTCCGGATAGGATAGACAGGTTGGCACCATGGGAGCTTTTTGCACTATGAACAACAATACTTGTGCCAACATGACCGAAATCATCCTAAACACCAACAGGCCCACAGCCATGGGCCATGTGTCAGTTTCTTCATCTTCGATTCCAACGGGCCTTGTTCTGAAGTTGGACCCAGCTTATGCATCTTCATCCATGTCTCTTCTGGCACTGAGTGCTTTTGTGCCTTCCTTGATCCCAAGCCTAAGATGGATCCAGGAACCAGCACCATGGAACAGTAGTAAGGGGAGTGGGGAAGAGGACAACTTAACTTGGTGCAGCAAGAAACCAAAGGTCGTCCCATTCTGGGCCCAAAAATGGCTCCAGTGTTTGGATTCGTGCTGGCTGAGCCCTGAGGAACATGTAACCACAGTTATGACAGTTATTCATATCATAGTAGGAATCTAGACACTTATAACAGACCTCATTGGAATTTGTAATGGTCATTTGGTACCCACAGATCCAGGCCTTGAAGCTGCTGATTGCAGTCTTCTTCTTAGGCCATTCCCCAGTCATTGATAAAACAATTTTTTTTATTTTTTTTTTTTAGCATTACCTCTTAAACATTCTGTTGAGGGCGGCTGCCAAGGCAGCGATGCAAAACCAGAAATGCGATGAGGCAGACAAAAGTTTAAATGCAAAAATTGAGAAAGAGGGTCACACGGTCTTGCAGAAGCTCAGACAAAATCAGACTGAGGGGCTCATGAGGCAATGCATGCATGGGAACAACCGCATATGCTCTGTAAGACTTTTACTGAGCTTTCAGAGATGGGTCCATTCGGCACAGTCTGATGATGATACCGAAGTATCATGGCTAATTCAGCCCTGCTTGTCAATGGAGAATGAATTTTTAACTTTAGGGTTAGAGATGAAGTTAAGTTTAACTTATATCTCTAATCACTTAAGCTAAAACTTAAAAATCTGAGGTTCTCAGGTCCGGAAGGCCAGACCAGAGACACTCAGACCTGAGATCCCTTAATCAGAATCCCCCAGGCCAGAAAGCCTCAGATTCAAGACAACTGGGCCAGAGACAGTGGTGTTGTTATGGGGATGCAAGCGGGGGTAAGTGCTCCCCACAAATATAATTTGTTACTCCAGTTTTGAAGCCCCTTGGGTAGCCCTGGCTAGGCACAGGAGAGCGGGATATCAGCACATTTCACAGCTGCTGATTTTACTGCCCCGTCTCAGACGACAACGCAGGCGTATTCAAAACTCGCAGGCTAACATTTCCTGGATACTGATTTTGTCTATTGTGAGGTTCTTTGCCCTGGAGGTCCCAGGTCAGAGGATCTCTAGAGTTGGGGGGGGGGGGGGCAGGTTAGAGAGTCTCAGGTCTGAACTCCCAGACCAGTGACCCTTCTAATTTTTAACGCTGAAGGTTTAACTTCAATGGAGAGTGTGAATTGAGAGCAACACAGTGGTTGGAGCAGCAGGCTCCAAACCAGGAAAGCCAGGATTCAAATCCAGCAGCCACTCCTTGTGATCTTTTGCAAGTCACTTCACCCTCCAGTGCCTCAGGTACAAACTTAGGGCCTGAGTTACTAAGGCTTTTCTCCCATTCTGTGTCTATGGGAAAAGTGCTTAGTAAATGAGACCCTTAGATTGTAAGCTCTCTGGGGACAGGGAAATACCTACAGTAACCTGAATGTAATCCACTCTGAAGTGGCTAAAAGGCAGAATTATAAATCAAATAAAATCAACATTTTAAAAAAGTTTGACTTCACCTCTATCCCTGAGATAAAAAATGCAATGTTAAAAGCAGTTATTTAATGTTGAATTTTTAGCATACATTTATTAGCATACCCAACATAAGAAATGCTATACTGGGTCAGACCAAGGTTCATCAAGCCCAACATCCTCTCTCTTGACAGAGACCAGTCCAGGTCACAAGTACCCAGTAGATCCCAAGTAAACCTATTTCCTGTTATTTACTCCCAGGGATAGCAATAGCTTTCTCTAGTCTACCTGGCTAATAATATTTTAAAATGACTTGTCCAAATCTCATTTAAACTCTGTTATGCTAATTGCCTTGACTGTGTCCTCTGGCAACACGTTCTACAGCGTGATTGTGCTGAGTAGAAAAGTACCGTATTTTTCGCTCCATAAGACGCACTTTTTTTCCCCCAAAGGTGGGGGGAAAATGTATGTGCGTCTTATGGAGCGAATATAAAAAAAAAACCAAACAAAAATCTAACAAACACCCCCCCCCCCGACCCCCCCAAGACCTGCCGACTTAATTTCCTACAACCCCCCCCCCCCCAAGACCTGCCGACTTAATTTCCTACAACCCCCCACCCTCCTGACCCCCCCAAGACCTGCCGACTTAATTTCCTGCAGCCCCCCACCCTCCTGACCCCCCCCAAGACCTGCCAAATGTCCCTGGTGGTCCAGCGGGGGTCCATTAGCGGTCCGGGAACGATCTCCTGGGCGTGAGCCGTCGGCTGCCAGTAAACAAAATGGCGCCGACGGCCCTATGCCCTCACTATGTCACTGAGACCGATCGCTGCTATTGGTCGGTCTCAGTGACATAGTGAGGGCATAGGGCCGTCGGCGCCATTTTGTTTACTGGCAGCCGACGGCCCTATGCCCTCACTATGTCACTGAGACCGACCAATAGCAGCGATCGGTCTCAGTGACATAGTGAGGGCATAGGGCCGTCGGCTGCCAGTAAACAAAATGGCGCCGACGGCCCTATGCCCTCACTATGTCACTGAGACCGATCGCTGCTATTGGTCGGTCTCAGTGACATAGTGAGGGCATAGGGCCGTCGGCGCCATTTTGTTTACTGGCAGCCGACGGCTCACGCCCAGGAGATCGTTCCCGGACCGCTCCTGGACCCCCGCTGGACCACCAGGGACGTTTGGCAGGTCTTGGGGGGGTCAGGAGGGTGGGGGGTTGCAGGAAATTAATTCGGCAGGTCTTCGGGGGGTTGCAGGAAATTAATTCGGCAGGTCTTGGGGGGGTCAGGGGGGTGGAGGTTGTTAATTTAAAGGGTTGGGATGGGGGGGGGGGGTTTGGGGGTTCCCACAGAAAGAAAAATTTTCTGATCTGGGGAGTGGACCGAAATGGCCCTCCCCAGACCCGAAAACAAAATGGGGAGAAAAAAAAAAACTATGCACTCCCCTAATTTGCTCCATAAGACGCCCAGACGCAGAGCCGGTTTAGCACAATTTTTTTTTTTTTAAATTTTCCCCCTCTGAATCCTAGGTGCGTCTTATGGTCAGGTGCGTCTTATGGAGCGAAAAATACGGTACTTTCTACAATTTGTTTTAAATGTGATGATTATCAGTTTCATGGAGTGTCCTCTGTTTTAGTATTATTTGAAAAGGTAAAGGGCTGTTACTTATGTACCCCATTCATGACTTTATAAACTTCGATCATGTCCCCTCTCAGTTGTCTCTTTTCCTGTCATGGCAACAGCCGATGTTTGCTAACCCATAGCACAGGAGCGAGGTTGGACACAGGAACAGCAGACTCGAACAGGAATAGCCTGGCACCAGGGATCTACTGCCTGTACTGGCCATTTTCAGGTTGAGCCTTCAGGTTCTGGTGGCCAGCAGGACTTAAGCAGCACAAACTAACTAAAAGGCACTCACTAAAACAGGACAGGACTGGAACAAGAACTGAAGGATGCCCCCTAAACAAGTTTGAGACAGAAGAAATAAACAAATACCAAAAGGCCAAAAACAAAACAAACACAAAACCAGAAGGCCACGATACTTGAGCCAGAATGCAGGGCCAAACAGAATAGGAACAACCAAACAGGACAGAACAAACACACAGAACAAAAGGCCATGATACTTGGGCCAAACACACAGAACGAGGCAAAGGCTAGAAATCAAACAGACCACAGAGAGTGAGAGAACTCCACATTAACCCAAGGTACTACAAGGAAGCAGGCTTATATCCTATGGAAGTGCCAAGTCAATGCTTGGTTCATGGCTGCAGCAGATCCACCAAGCCATAGGACAGCAGGTTTCATGGCCCACTGAGGGCCCCTGCTGGAAGGAGGACAGCACTGTGCACACATATCCTCACATTTCCAAACAGAAGAACCATAGCCTGCGTAGTCGATTATCATAGGTGCACCCTTTATCATTTCTGCTGCTCTTCTCTGCACCTTTTTGAGATGGGGTGATCAAAATTGCACACAATACTCAAGATGTCAATACAAATTAAGACAGAGTCAGTATGATATTTTCCTTTTCGGATCATCCCTAACATTCTATTTGCTCTTTTAATTACCGCTGCACGCTGAGCTAAGGATTTCAATGTATTGTACACGAGGAATCCAAGGTCATTTTCCTGGGTTGTAACTCCCAATACATAGCCCAGCATTGTATACCTGTAGTTGGTATTAGTTTTTCCTATGTGCACGCCTTTGCACATTAAATTTTATCTGCCATTCAGATGTCCAATCTCTATTTTTAGGGGAATGCTGTGCAAAAATTAAGGTTATGGGTAGAAAAATAAAAAACTCTGCACACAATATTTTAAAAATCTGCATACTATATTAATCAAAATAATGCTGTATAATCACTATCTTTGAATAGCAATTAATATAAAATTCAAAGCAGAAAATTTCTTACTGAAAGATGCTGAATTTTTAAGTTTTTGTGCTGAATTCCCCCAGTACAGTAATAAGTACATCATAGCAAGGGCTTCTGGTTTTTGGCAGTTTTACTTTAGCAATCCAAGCTGCAGGCAGTGCTGATTTTTTCCAGCTACTGATACTTGTAGCAACATAGCGGTGTCCATGGCTTTTGCTACAAATGACTGCAGTTGAAAGAAGTTAGTTCTGTCTTCAAGTCCTCTTGTAGACTGCTAAATTAAACTCCAGGAAAATAAGAAGCTTTGTTAGACAGTAGATGCTGTCACCCTACAGACTCTTGCTCTCCCCTCCCCATTCTCTCTTCTTGTCCACCAACACTTACTCTGTCCCTCCTCCCAGCTCATTCCTCCTACACACTCTCTCTTGCCCTCAGCCCAGCTTCCCCACAAATTCCCTATCTCCCAGCTCTCCCCATCACACACACAAATACATAGGTATGTTCTACCACTCCCACACACAATCTCTAATAGATCATTCCCCCTGCTTGTCTCTCCACCAACATAGCCCCCTTTCACATTTACTATTATTAGTGTTCTGCTGTTATTTTAAAAGCATTATAGCTGCAACATTCAATTTAGCTAAAACAGGTTCTGCCATAAGTGCTATGGAAGTGATTAAATATTTTTTTCATGGGGGAGAAAGAATGTGACCGACCCTTCAGTCAGTCACCAGATGGCACTATGTCTCTGTACATTAAAAATTATAACAGTTTAGTGCTGAGATCACTATCCTGACCACCCCTCCCCTCCAAGGCTGGTTGCGAGATTGATTGTCTCAAGTTTCTTACAGGCCAATAAAGAACAGTGCGCTCAGCCGAACGCACCTTTAGCCCCCGTTTGGCTGCGCATTTTTGACGCGCTATTATTACCCCTTATACAGTAAGCGCGTGGAAAACGCATGGCCAACCCCCCCCCAAAACTAATAGCCCTCATCACATACAAATGCATGTTGATGAGCCTATTAGTTAGTCACCCGCAATACAGAAAGTAAAATGGTGCAGCCAAGCTGCACATTTTACTCTCAAACATTAACTCCTGCCAAAGGCACCAGGCAAGTGTACAGAAAAGCAGAAAAAACTGCTTTTCTGTACACCCTCCGACTTAATATCATAGCGATACTAAGTCGGAGGCCCCAAAAATTAAAAAAAAAAAAAAAGATCTGCCAGCGGCCCGCAGGTTGGAAAACAGATGCTCAATTTTGCCAGTGTCCATGTTCCGAACCCAGTAAAATTAAGCGTCGGCTGTCAGACCCGCTGACAGCTGCCGCCTCCTTATTAGCACGGGCCCTAATTTAAATACAGAATCGCGCGTCCAGGAGAGGTGGCTGGGCATGCGTTGGGAGAGCGGGCGCTCGCCTCGGAGTGCCGGCTCTCCCACGCAGTTTACTGTATGGGCCTGTTAATGGGTCTAGGGAAGGAGTACGTGTGGCATTTTTTGTTAGAGACTTGAAAGAGTAAAAACCATCTTGGATTTTTCCTTTAGAGTGGGGCCTAACCCTCCCCATTTGTTTCTTTGGAGGCTAATCCTGATGTGCACTCCCTGCCTTCTGTCCTTGCAGACTTTCCTTTAGTTTGAAGTGGATGCCTGATTTTTTTTTTTGTTAGTGAAGGCCCATTCCCTGAGCCAGAAGCCAGGACACTGAAGCTGTGGTAATTGGCCTAGGGGAAGGCATTCCTGCAGTGATGGTGATTTTTGTTCCCTCCAAGAGGCTTTGATTTTGTTGAAGTATCGGTTTTTGGAAGCGCGGGAGGTTTTTGCTCACCTCTCTCCATTCTGGGACACAGGGCTGCAGAGTCAGATTTTTGTCATCAGACTATCGCATTCAACAAAAGGAGCAAGGAGAACAGGAGCTGAAATATCTGAAGACCTTCCATCAAGATTTTCACCCTAAGGAACAAGGACACAGGCTGGGTTCGAGAGAGAGATATTGGACTAAGGTAGAATGTTTTTGCTGTCTAAGCGGCTCCCATAACACATAGGATTTCCCTGAATTTCTGGGAGTTTATTCACAGAGGGGCCAATGCAATAAACATACGCAGAAAGCATGCGCCCACTTTCTTAACATGCCCCCGGTGCTCCCCTTGGGCATGCCCCTAGCACCTCCTTGCTTACGAGAACCGCATCGGCTGTCCGCCAAGTTTATCGGCGTCGGTTGTCCTAAACGCTGCATAGCCACACAGCCAGGGGATTCAGGAAACGTCCGTTTCCTGCACCCAATTGCTGATGGGTTGTTTTTTTTTTTTAATTTTATTTAGTTTTTTTTTTTCCCCTCTCTTCCCTCCACTACACTTGGCATCATCACTTTCTTTCCTTTTCTCTCCCTTCTACCCCCTGCATCATCACCTTCTCTCTCTCCTCATCCCTTGGTGTTACTTCCCCCGCACCCTCTTTTATCATCTTTTCCCCCCTTCTCTCCTCACTCCCCCCACCCCAGCATAATCACCATCACCTCCCCCTTCCTGCTCTCTCCCTCCCCCTTCTTGCATTATCACCCTCCTACTCTCTCCTTCCAACCCTGACATTGTCACTATCACCTTCGCTCTCTCTACCCTCACATTCCACAACCCCCTTCCATCACCTTTCCTACTGTCTCCCCTCCTTGGCATCAGCACTTTCTCTTTCCTTCCCCCTATCCCATCACTTTCCCTTCCAGCTCCCCCAACACCCCCAGCTTCCTAGCAAATTCAGCTGCCCCTACCAGCAGCACTTATTGGTGATGCTTCTTTCTCATCTGCCTGTTTTCCCTCTATAATGGGAACTGCATGGGGCCAGCAGGACTTGTGAGCCTACAAGGTCCAGTGCAGTTTCAATTGTAGAGGAGAGCTGGCAGAGGGGAAAGCAGAAGCAGCTGCAGATAAGTGCAGCTCTCTGACTCCCCCTGCTGGCAGGAGGATATTCTGCAGGCCAGCAGTTGTAGGGGAAAGAGAAACTGAAGGTGACTGCGGCACACTAGAGATACAGCTATGGCACACTGGTTGGGAAATGCTGTGATAGAAGTCTATAAAATAATGAGTGGAGTGGAACAAGTAAACGTTAATCAGTTGTTTACTCTCAAGATGTACAAAGGCTAGGGACATACAATAAAGTTACTAGATGAAACATTTAAAACAAATAAAAGAAAAATGTGTTTACTCAACGCATAAAAAACACCAGAGGATGTGATGAAAGTATTAGTATAGCTGTGTTTAAAAAAGGTTTGGCCAAGTTCCTGGAGGAAAAGGCCATAAACCATTATTAAGGTGGAGTGGTAGAAATCCACTTCTCCCTGGGATAGGCAGCATGGAATCTATCTAACCCTTTGGATCCTACCAGGTACTTATAACCTGGATTGGCCACTGTTGAAAACAGGATACTGTGCTTGATAAACCCTTGATCTGACTCAGTATGGCAAATCTTATGTACTTATGTCTTAACAAGTCTGAATAATTTTGTACATAACAGCATTTTTAGGAAAAAAAAAAAAATCAGCAGAACCAGGGGTCACGATTTGAAGCTCCAGGGAGGAAGACTCAGAACCAATGTCAGGAAGTATTTCTTCACGGAGAGGGTGGTGGATGCCTGAACGCCCTTCCGGAGGAAGTGGTGAAGACCAAAACTGTGAAGGATTTCAAAGGGGGGCGGGATAAACACCGTGGATCCATAAAGTCTAGAGGATGTGAATGAAGAGAAGAGGCATGGGGGTGGCTTGCAGGAATGACTTCTACTACATGGAGATTAATATCTTTATTCAATAAACATACACACGGTTAATGTGACACCAACATTGCTCTATGCTTCAACGGCAAGAGGAAATGTGGAAAAAAGGATTTGCATCCACAAAAAAGCAGGGGTGTAGCTTGCTTGTTACAGCGGTTACTACCCCAAACCAAATAAGCCTGATACTTCACTTTCAATGCATATCCAGTATAGCTCTATGCTTCAACGGCAGGGGGAATGAAGAAAAGATGATTTATATTCAGACAACAACCAACAAGGACTGAATTACATAGTCTGGGTAAACAAATAAGCATGGGTGTAGATTGCTTGTTACGGCGGTTACTACCCAGAATCAATTAAGCCTGATACTTCACTTGGAATACATATCCAGCACAGCTCACTGCTTCAACGACAGGGGATGAAGAAAACAGGATTTATATTCAGGCAACAACCAACAAGGACTGAATTGCACAGGCTGGGTAAACAAGCATGGGAGTAGCTTGCTTATTATGGCGGTTACTACCCCTAAACAATTAGCTAGATACTTCACTTAGATGCAGCACCAGCACTGCTATCTATATCGATTGCGGGGGTGGAAGGGAAATAGAACCAAAAAGTTACTTATAAGGGCCAAGAGTAACAGCTAAGTATGAAAAAAATAAGTGTGAAAGCTTGCTGGGCAGACTGGATGGGCCATTTGGTCTTCTTCTGCTGTCATTTCTATTTTCTATGGAATAGCACATTTCTTGTGTGCTAAAACCTGATATTAAATCATAAGTTATTTTACTGCACTTTATTGTATTGTCCCCTTTGTATTTAAGGATTGCTTGGTGGCCTATATGAAATCAATTAATGTTTTTTTCAGCACCAAGTGAATAAATACATCACTATAATAACTACCACAAACATTCTAAACTAAACAGTAAAAGGAAAGTTAAGATACGTCTGAGAGATTTTTTTTTGTTCGGAACATGGCAGCAAGGACTGAGCACAGCACAGAAAGGAACTCACAACTCAGAGAGAACAGGCAAGGTACTGTCAGAAGAAAGGAAAGAGAGGCAGACTCTATAGAAAGATAGCAAACCTATGAGATAGTATCACTCAAACAGATGTAATAACACTCAGGAGGAACATATGAAGTCCCCACTGATAGTGGCACCCACTAACAACATAATTCTAGACATGCAATTCATGGTGCAATGCGCAAGGACAATGTGACCTGTAGAAAAGGGTGGGAAGCTGGTGATTCCAGTAAACTCACCATCAGGATTTCTGTAGTGGTGAAATTACGAACAGAATTTTTAAAAAATGTGGCCAAGTCTGATTCCCAAGCTGGTCCATTACTGGACATAATTAAAGTCTGGGAGTATAATATAGAGAAGTGACCTAGTGGGTAGAACAGCAAACTGCAAACCAAGATTCAACTTCCTCTTCTCCTACTGACACTGCTTGTGATATTGGGCAAGTCACGTCACCCTCCATTGCCTCAGGTGTAAACTTAGGGCTCCATTTACAATGCCATGTTAGGCCATTTATCGTATCCTATTTATCGCATGGTAAATGACCTAACACATATAACACACTATATTTAAAAAGATTTGTGTTATTCTGCCCACAGCACATTATGATAATCAGCTTATTAGTATGCAAATGCATGCTAATAAGCTCTTTACTACACTAATACATGGCTTGCCTCAAAATTCTCAAGCCACATTATTTGAATTGAAGTTAGCTACAACTCAAAGAGTTGTAGCTAACTTCCCCAGGAGCACTGTGACACTAATGCACTTCCCGATGCCATTCCTTAAAGAGACTATAGGCCTTGAGTGACCAAAGACCCCAAATGTGTCAAAGACCCCAAAGAGCTCAAGAGCCCCCTGTCAAACCGCCCCCCCCCCCCAATCTCCCCTTGAGGCAGCTAAAATAGCAAAAATACATTTTAAGGACCCCTCTTCTCCAACCTCTCCACTTTGTAACAAAAAATAGCTCCCCCTGGAAACCTGCCCCCTCATCTCTCACCCTAGTCCACTCTCCTGACCCTCTCCCTCAGGCTTACCAAACAAGCCTTGCTTGCCTAGTGGTAGCCCAGAGCATACCCAGTGATGGCCATTTTCCAATATAGCTGGAGCCGACCAGTAACTTGCCTTTGCTTCTATCACATGATGGGACAGCCAGCACAATTTTAGTAAATAGGTTCTGCTAGGTCCAGAGCCTAGGGAGCACCATTGCACATTTGTTATGTTGATACAAAGCTGTGGTATTTTTCCCCAACAGTATTTTACCATTGGGAAAAATACTATGGGGTTTACAAGCTGCAGTACACCAATTACTCCACAGCTTAGTAAATGAGGCCTTAGATTGTAAGCTTCAAGCGGACAGACATATCTATGGTACTGAGTATAACTCATCTTGGGCTACCAATGAAAATGGGAAGCTAAATCTAAATAAATAATATAGAAATGGGATTATTTCTATTTAAAAGTAGTGTGGTTGCGTTATTAGTCCACATGGAAAAGGGATAGGCAACTCCACTCCTGGGATGCCACAAACAGGTCTGGTTTTCACAATGAATATGCATGAGATATGTTTGCATGCAATGGAGGTATATTCATTGTGGATATCCTGAAAACAAGATCTATTTTGTGGCACTCCAAGACTGGAAACTGTATAAGCTTAACATGACAGGTACTAGTGTAGCGGTAAGATCTCCCTTCCTTGAGCGCCACAAGCCGGTTGGGTTTTCAAGATACGCACACTGAGTATTCATTCGATACATTTGCATGCATGGGGCATAATCATTGTGGCTATCCTGAAAATTGGGGGGGGGGGGGGGGGGGCCTAAGTTGCCTACTCCTAGAGAGACACTGAGCTCATGACAATATATCTACTTTACCTGAATGTAATTCGCCTTAAACTACCAATGAAAAGGCTTGAGTTAAAGTTAAATAAATAATACAGAACAGGGGTTGCTTCTAGTTAAAGGAGTACGCTTGTGGTATTAGTCCACTTGGTCAAACTCACTAGCTAAAATAAAATACCTATCTGCTTCATCTTCCCAGCAGACCTAAATGTTTAGTGCTCAGCTTTATATTCATAACTCTTCACTTTATCCTGCGGCCTGGGATGGGGGTCCCCCCTATACCATGTACACTTTGGCCCAGCTAACAAGCTATATTTATCTTACAAATGAATAAAGAAAAACTCTTAGAACTTGAGAAGAAAAATTGTAAACATTATGGAATAAATACCTGACTAAAAAAAAAAAAGAAAAGAAAAACACAGGCAGGTTTCTCACTCCTCTTTGGAAGGCGGGCTCTCGCAGCGATGGCGCTGAAGAGCCCACGGCCGTCCCCCGTCTGAAGCCCTGCTCCTCCCGCGCACGCGGACGCTCGCGGAGGCCAGCTCGCGCGCCACGGCTTCTCCTCCTGCCCAGCGCTCGCGCGCCTCCAATCACTCGCCAGTCAGTTACAACCGCTGCCAATCAGGCCACGTTCCTCCTCAAGGAGGCACGAGCCGCTCCTTTGACACATGCTTCGCGCTCGTGCTGCGACGGCAAGGAAATTGACCCGCGCTCACTTTCTCCCGTTTTGTTACGAAAGTAAGCCATCGTGACCATCTCCCAGTAGTTAACTTTCATACTAGCACAACTGTTGAGGAGAAACTGATTAGGTTTCTTTGCCCTTGTTAGGATGGCCTGCGGCCTATATACACAAGGCACAATATAGTAACGCAGACCATGCCCTAGAAACCTATCAAAGCATTATATAACACAGCAGGTACTAGACAAACACTGAAATCGGGACTCTGGCAGAACTGCAGAGAAGAAAGAAGTTATATTCACATGGGCCGTTCTCATACCAATTTATAAGAAGCTGAATGCTAGAAAACCAGGCAGGCAAGAGCAATAACCGTACTCATGAGATGCACATGAAGACCCACTATCTACAAAAGTCAGGGCTAGTGCGTCCCAATAGACGAACTAGGTGGTCGCCTAGGGCACCAGCCATTAGGGAGGGGCGAAGCGCAGCCATGTGGAGCCACAAACAAAGCCCATCCCGCTCACGGCCGAGAGAAGCAGAGTCTCAGCGGGCCACGAGAGAGAGAGAGTGTGTGTGTGTACAAGAGAGAGCCTGTCTGAATGAATGAGGCAGGGGCCTGGACCCGGGGGGGAGGGGGCAGAAAGCAGAAGGTTCGCTTAGGGTGCCTAATACCCTTGCACTGGCCCTAAGCACACCTCACCATCTCTGCTGTGCAGTCACCTGCCAGCAGTGCATCACAGGGCAATCTGTGACTTGAAAAAGTGGGTGGGAAATTGATGGCTTCTGTAAGCTCATCATTAGGATTTCTGTAGTGGAGAAATGGCAAATAGGCATAGTGGTAAAGGAGAAAAACACAAGAGCAATATTGGCAATAGAAGTATCAAAATAAATATCAAGTAACTTTTCTGTATTAGATAAGGAGAGAAAGAGGATCATCAAATACCAAGAGATAAGAACATAACATTTACCATACTAGGTCAGACGAAAAGTCCATTAAGCCCAGTATCCTATTTCCAATGGTGGCTAACCCAGGTTAAGTACCTGGCAGGATCCCAAAAGATAGATAGATGCTGCTTATCTGAAGGATAAACAATGGATTTCCACAAGTCCACCTTAATAATGGTTTATGGAGTTTTCCTCCAAGAACTTGTCCAAACCTTTTTAAATGCAGCTACACTAGCAGCTTTCACCACATTCTTAGGCAACAAATTCCAGAGCTTAATTATGCATTGAGTAAAAAAATATTTTCTCTTATTAGTTTAAATATACAACTTAATAACTTCAGTACATGTCCTCTAATCTTTGAAAGAGTAAACAACGGATTCACATTTACTCGTTCTAATCCTCTACCTATTTTATAGACCTCTATCATATTTCCCCTCATCAGACTCATCTCCAAGCTGAAGAGTCCTAACCTCTTTAGCCTTTCCTCATAAGGGAGCCTTGCTCACCCTTCTCTGAACTTTTTCTAATTCAGCTATATCTTTTTTTGAGATGTGGCCAGAATTGCACACAATGCAGTCTCATTATGGAGAGATACAGAGAGCTCCCACCCTGGCTCTTCCAGCAAGCTTACTCCATCTCACCCCCCATTACTTAACTGCCCCTTACTAATTGTTTATCTGATATCCTGGTATGAACGCCTTTTTGCCTGATGATTTTGTACTGTGCAATAATCTGTATATAGGTTCTGTTAGAGCTCATTCCCTTAGCATATACCCTTAGCATTTCCTCTTTGATGTTTGTATTTAATGTAAGAGCTCCTTTCAAAAAAAAAAAAAAAATTTTTTTTTTTTTTCTTTTATATATGTTACCTAGCTACTATATTATCTGTTTTTTGTAAGGGCTCCGCCCAATGGTTTTTTGTTCACTGTAAACCGATGCGATGTGCGAACGGACATCGGTATATAAGAAATGTTAAATAAATAAATAAAAATAAATAAAATTATGACCTTCTTCATTTTATTCTCCATTCCTTTCCTAATAATTCTTAACATTTTGTTTGCACTTTCAACCGCTGCCACACACTGAGCTGAAGATTTCAAAATATAAGAACATGCCATACTGGGTCAGACCAAGGGTCCATCCTGTTTCTAACAGTGGCCAATCCAGAACCTGGCAAGTACCCAAAAACTAAGTCTATCCCATATTACTTTTGCTAGTAATAGCAGTGGCTATTCTCTAAGTGAACTTAATTAATAGCAGGTAATGGACTTCTCCTCCAAGAACTTATCCAATCCTTTTTTAAGCCGAGCTATACTAACTGCACTAACCACATCCTCTGGCAACAAATTCCAGAGTTTAATTGTGCGTTGAGTGAAAAAGAACTTTCTCCGATTAGTTTTAAATGTGCCACATGCTAACTTCATGGAGTGCCCCCTAGTCTTTCTATTATCTGAAAGAGTAAATAACCGATTCACATTTACCTGTTCTAGACCTTTCATGATTTTAAAGTTCTCTATCATATCCCCCCTCAGGTCATCTCTTCTCCATGATGAAAACCTAACCTCTTTAGTCTTTCCTTATTGGGCAGCCATTCCATTCCCTTTATCATTTTGGTCACCCTTCTCTGTACCTTCTCCATCGCAATTATATCTTTTTTGAGATGCGGCGACCAGAATTCTGCACAGTATTCAAGGTGCAGTCTCAACATGGAGCGATACAGAGGCAATATGACATTTTCCGTTTTATTCACCATTCCCTTTCTAATAATTCCCAATATTTTGTTTGCTTTTTTGACTGCCGCAGCACACTGAACCGACGGTTTCAATATGTTATCCACTATGACGCCTAGATCTCTTTCTTGGGTGGTAGCACCTAATATGGAACCTAACATTATGTAACTATAGCATGGGTTATTTTTCCCTATATGCATCACCTTGCACTTATCCACATTAAATTTCATCTGCCATTTCGATGCCCAATTTTCCAGTCTCACAAGGTCTTCCTGCAAGATGAACCCAAGGTCTGAAAAAAATGTATATAGTTTTTATGGTACTTTGTAATTGTTTTTAATGTGCTTGATAAAGCTTTAATTGTTGAGTAATAATTATTGTGCCACCTCTTTTTATCACACAAACCTTATGATTTATTTTATTATTGTATTTATTTAAAAAATTTATATTCTGCAGATAATTGATTCTAGGTCTAAGCAGATGTCCACAGTCAGAGTTCTTAAAGATTGTACTAGAAACCAGAAGAAGAAGATGGTCAGCAGGTGAAAGGAACCTTCAAGAAGAGGTGGTGCAGTGGCCAACATTCTGTTGCACTGGGAGTGGACCCTTGGCCCGGTGCAGGATTGGTACGGCCCTCCAGTCAGACCCAGAGAGCACCTGCCACCAGGAGGCGGAGCACAAGAGGAGACAGAGGCTAGCTGGAGCTTCGTCAATAGCAACCCGGGGTTCCCTCAGGTTGAGCCTTTGGTTACCTGGGCCGCCTGGTCTTAGGTGGGCCTCGCAGGGTCTCCGAGAAAGTTCAAAGGAGTGCCCACCAGGAACAAGGGTGCGCAGTCAGTGTTCAGACAGGGAAGTCCAGAGGTCGCAGGAGGCTGGAAGAGAGTGTCCGAGTGTTTAGCGATGATCAAGGCCAGAGTATCAGTTAGAATGGTCAGCCAAGCAGGGTCGGTAACAGAGGTCAATACAGGCGTCGTCAGCCAAGCAGGGTCGGTAACAGAGGTCAATACAGGCGTGGTCAGTTCAAGCAGAAGGTCAAGTTCCAGGTGGCAGTCAAGAGTAGTCGGAGTTCCAGGCAGAGGTCAGGTCAGGCAGCGATCAGAGAGTAGTCAGAGAATAGGCAGAGGTCAGTACCGTGAGTCAGTCCAAAGTGTACTACCAGGAATGGAGAGACGAAGGAGCAGGAGACACTGGGACAGAAGTCACAGGAGACGCTGGAACTGGAGATGCTGGAACAGGAGACGCAGGAGACACTGGAACAGGAGACACAGGAGACGCTGGAAGTGGAGACACAGGAGACGATGGAACGGGAGACGCTGGAACAGAGAGACTGGAACAGGAGACACAGGAGCAAGACACTGGAATGCAGGAAGGTAAACTAGAGACACCAGAGTGTACAACCCGATTGTCAAGGCACCGTTCAGGGGAACGGATCTGGCCTTATATAGAGGGAAGCTGTGATGTCATCGGAGGGCGACGAGTTAGAGTTTCCCGCGCTTGTGCCTTTAAATACAGTGACGGCCGCACGTGTAAGGTAACAGTAATTGAGGACTTTGGAAGCAGGAACCACTCTCTGTAGCCAGCTGGTCACATGCACACACACATTCTATTTGCTAGGTGCCAGAGGCAGCCATATAGCTCTAATAGCCATTTTTCATGTAATATGCAGTGTTATATGAAATCCTACGTACCCTAACATCATCAGGCACTGCCCGTGGGGCAGCTTGCAAACGACAGCTCTGCTGACTATTACATTTGTTGCTGTTCTACTGTCTGCTGCTTTTCTGAGTCTGGATTGTCTTTCTCTCTCTGGCTGTGGTACTGTCGTTGTCCCCCCCCCCCCCCCCCCACACCTAAATGCCATCAAGACTGAGAACCCTGGAAGCTCCACCTACTTACCCTGACATTATCAGGCACCGCCCCCGGGGTGACTTGAAAACGATGGCGCTGTTGGCAGACCGCTGATGAGGAGCAGCGACAAAGGGTCTTGCCCCTTTGTTTCACCCCTTTGTTCGCATACTCGAAGGTATTTTGGTGTCTATTTGGATTCAGTTTTTGGGGTGTGGTGGCAGAGTTCAAAATCCCAGTCTTTTTAGGACAAGGTAGATATAACACACACACACACACACACACCTGTGTCCTGATGTCTCTTGTATCCCTTCACGAATTGTCCTAAGGGCTATTCCTACTTCCATCAGGAAAGGGTAGGGAAAAGAGAGGGTGGTGTTTTAGTTTGCTATAAATCAAATCTTGATTTAAAGCTTTACAATTTGCCTATTATCTACAGGTGTGAGAATCTTGTAATTAAAGTTAACGGATGGCTTATAGTGGTGTTATATTCCCCCTCCCCCTGTGTTATGGTTATTGGTGTTTGGGTGGATCCTTGGACACTGTGGCAGCTGACCACGCCCACGGGGGACAGTCCCGTGAGGGACCAGTGTCAGGCTAAACTCCGGCCAGACAAACACAGATTTGAATCTTTTATTAAACAGTATATGGAACCACCACAGGTGGCAGTAGTGAGTAGTGGTTGTAGAGCCCGGCCTGGCGCGTCTCTCACAGAACGCTGGAAGCGGATCCTCTGGAGCAGTGCTGTAGTGGAAAGAGACTGAGAGTTATAAGTACACAATACAATTAGCATTCAGAGTCCCAAGTAGAATAGGAGAGCTCCGAGACAGGGAGAGCAGGCCCTCGAGGAGTGAGTACCTGATCCCTTAGAGCAGAGAGACTCGGTAGCGTTGTACTCACTAGCAGTAGCAGAGATTCCACTAGACGAAAGGTCTGGCACCAGAGCAGAGGGCAGGCCTTCAAGGAGCGAGTACCTGATTCTGGCAAAGTGGTACTGTAGAGAGAGATGTTATCTGTACTCACTGATGATGACTGTAGTTAGTTCTTCCAAGAACAAGGTAGAAGTTGCAGGCAGCGACACAGGGAACATGGGCCCTCGAGGAGCGAGTACCGGTTTCCTGATAGCACCTGAAAGAAGCAGAGAGGCCCCCGAGGAGCGGGTACCCCGTTAGTGACTCCGAAGGGTAGTAAGAGTTCCAGTAGAGCTGGAGTGGCAAAGTAGCTTAGGAACGGAGAGCGAATCCCATCCATAGAGTTCCGGTTGCTAACTCAACGAGCTAGCAAATGTAGTAGGCAGATATACCCTGGAGTTGTGACATCAGAACAGGGGGACGCCCCCAAGGTTCATGACAACCTGGAAATAAAGATGAGAGTGGCGTGCGCATGCGCGTCCTAGAGGTACCTTGAAGGAGCATGGCGGGAGGCAGCACCAAAGCCAGTCCGGGGACACCGGAGAGGTCGGCAAACAGACACCGCAGCGGCCATCAGTCCAAGTGAGCGGGATGAGCCACAAGTAGAGAGAGGTAGGCGGGGCGAAGCCATCAAAGACCAACGGATGCAACACCCTGGTATTCTATGTGAAGATTTGACTATCTCTTTTAAATTTCTTACTTCCCTACTTTTAATAACTAATAAAATTGTCTTAATATGTGACTAATATACATATTGATTATAAGCCACAAGATATCTACCAAGAATTTCTTGATCTTTTAGAGTCATTCCATTTGAAACCTTCCATTTTGTCTGCAACTCACAAAAAGGGTCATATTTTAGATCAAATTTTTGTTCTAGAATTAATAAATTTACAATCGGTGGTTTCCAACTTTATTATGTATAATGGCCAGGGAGTGGTTAAGGTCACAAGGTGGCTCTTTCTTAATTCCCACAGACAAATAGAAAATATCTTTACACTGTACTTATATAGAATAATGTAGGACTAATAAAAATTGCAATGCACATAAAAATAAGATAATGTAAATAAGGAAAAATAATACAAATGCAATAGAAGATAAGATACAAGAAAGTATGGGATAGATTTTCAAAGAAGTGCACAGGTGCTACCCGGTGCGCACACATGGATGCCCGATTTTATAACATGTGCACACAGGTGCGTGCATGTTATAAAATCGGGGGTCGGCGTGCGCAAGGGGATACACAATTGTGTACCCTGCGCGCGCCGACACCCGCAGCCTTCACCTGTTCCCTCCCCCCTATTCTATTCTTCCCACCCCTTCCCCTAACCTTTCCACCCTCTAGCCCTATTCTAACCACCCCCCCCCCCCAACCTCTATCTTACCATTTGCGCCTGCTGGCATGCGATCCTCCAACATAGCGGCAAATGACCACTGTGCCGGAGGCATCTGGCCCCGCTCCAGACCGCCCCGCCCCTTTTTTGAAGCCCCGGGACTTAGATTCATCCCGGGGCTTTATGCGGGTCGCTGGGCCTTTATAAAATAGGCCCGGCGTGCATAGGGCTTTTAAAATCCGGCCCTTTATGCATAGAATAAGTAAATCAAAACCAGGAAAAGCTAAATCTGCTCACTTCCCTGAGGTCATCCCATAAATCGCAGCAGTGGATCAGACAGAATTCTTAGGATTTCAGTGCTGGAACATGGGTATTTCATAAATATCTTGCATTACTGCCAGTATTGAAGGGTTGATTTTGTGAGGAGGTTTATATAGAATATCTTGTTCTTTGTCTGATTTTTCATGCAAATATCCATCCATAAATCATGCTGTGTACCCTTTCCTTTTCCATGCATTTCAGCCCTATTACAGAGGGGCCCATCCAGGTATTGGCTCAAAAGTGTCAGCCTAATGTGATGTATAGATATTAATAATGTAGATTTCCTAAGGGCCTCATAGACTCATCACTAGCACACAAAATTCAGTGGTTTTGTTTTCCATAGAAGACAGAGAACATAGCAGAAAAGGGAAGCCAAAAGGCTTAACAAATCCTAAATATATATATTCATAATTTATACAGCTCAGTCAGTGGTTCCATTCTTTGGGGGCCTAATTGTCCCTGCCTGTACAGCAAAGTTTTTCACATTGTGAGTTCCTGTCTAATACACTATTCAACATATTTCATTGTCCAACCACTATATGATTATGCTCTCTTTATATCTTTCCATATCTACTCGCTGCAAAATAATCAATTTTTTTTCTACTAAAATTGCTAGTGATCCAGTTGACCCCGAGAATTTTAAAACTGAGTGGAAATTGGTAGAAAATAATTTAGACATATATCCTCTATAAATCATTTTGCCAATTCTTTATCCAAAACTTTAGCTGCAGTTGAGTCAAAGTTGACTCCATATAAGACCAAAGGTAATCAATACTTACATCCTAGAGTCCCTTGATTTGACATGGATCTTTCCAATACTAAATATAAGATGTGCCAGGCAGAAATGAATTGGAGGAAACATCTGTCCTTAGAATAGTCCCAAAATTACCAGAAATGTAGAACTGATTATAAAGAAACTGTTCCAATCCAAAAGGAAAGGGTATTTTACTAAATGCTTACAGGAATCTTTAAGTCGCCCTAAAGAATTATTTGACATTTTAAAACTTTTGCTCTGATGAGTCTGCTATAAGGAATAATCTACTTAAGTTTTCTCCTCAGGAGTCTGCATCTTAAAATATTTCAAAAGTTTCCAAGTTGACAGCAGAATTACAGTCTCCAGCTTTGTCATTAGATCTTTCAATTTCTGATGTCAACTCAGTTATCAAAAGGTCTATTATCCCTTGTGATGTCATTTGGGAAAATGTTTCTCCTATTGGAGCAGGTACAGTTGAAAAACTATTAAGAAAGCTCAAAAATTCATTCTGCCTTTTAGATCCTGTCACAGTTATATGTACTGTGTTCCAGCTTCCTCAGTATGATCTCTTCTTTGGTGAATTTATCTTTTTCTGCTGGTGTAGTCCCTGATATATTTTTTTTAAAACACTAGTGCATCCAGTATATAAGAAGGGCAAATTATCACCCCATGATCCTGCAAGTTTTTTGCCCCAAAGCAAACCTACGTACTTTAGGTAAATTATTAGAAAAAGCAGCATTTGAGCAGTTAGATGTGATAGTCTTATTCTCCATCCTTGCCAGAGGGGGATTTGTAAGTTGGCATAGTACAGAAACATTGCTTCTTTCAGTTTTGAATTTCTGACTCCAAGAATTTGATTCAGGATCTGTGGGTATGGGCCATTTTTCTTGATGTAACCAGTGCATTTGACACGGTCTCTCACACAATCCTCATAACCCAATTACAACAAATAGGGATCGGTGGGAAAGTATTGTCTTGGTTTTTCTCTTTTTTAGATTCTCACAAGCAGCAAGTTAGTCTTAATGATTCTTTATCTGAATGGTATAATATGCCTTTAAGAGCATCCGAAGGTTCAGTTTTATCCGCTGCACTTTTAAACATATACATGCAGCTTCTATGTTTTCTTCTGGAATCTTTACGCATAGAATTTCAGATGCATGCTGATAAAAAAAAAAATATCCGACGATCAAGGGGAATGTTTCAGCCACCGTGATACAAGCCCAAGAAATCTTGGAAACTATTAACATTTGGATGTGTCAAAACCAACTGCTGCTGAATCCTACTAAATCAGAGCTCATTTGTTTTTCTCGATCTAAGACTTTTCTGGTTGATCATAATATTGCGGTTTTCCCATTTGTGGGTAAATTGATCCCTTTTAAAGAAACAGGAATCTTGGGGTTTTATTTGATGTTACTTTGTCTTTTAAACCTCAATTTCAACAGCTTTTGCACATAGGATGTTACAAAATACTCTTACTGAGGCATGTAAAGTATATCCTGGATGCACCTGATTTTCAGACAATTTCACAGTCCTTTATCCTAATGTGTGTAGATTATTGTAGTTCACTCTATTATGGACTACCTAAATTGAGTTTAAAAGCTCTTCAGATCTTACAGAACTCCGCTGCCTGCCTGGTTTTGGACGAGCCGTGGAATGAACACATTATCCAATTTTAAAATAATTGCATTGGTTGCCAGTAAAGGAAAGAACTAAATTCAAAGTTATAGTTATGTTATTTAAAATCTTGGGCCTGAATATCTTAAATCCCTCTTCTCCCTTTTTTGTCCTAAAATGAGTGTTATGCTCCAGTAGTAAAAATCTTCAGTTAGTTCCCACAGTGAAGGCAGCTCATCTTGTCAGCACTTGATGACTACTGCGCGATCTTTATCCTGTCGAGCATATATAAGCAAATTTGATAATGAGTTTGCAAAAGCTAGCTTTTTATGCAAATGAGGGACTCCTACCATATATTGCGAAAATTTAACACACACTAACATGGGATATAATGTCGAAAATAACACCATTTTTTGGTGTGGGGGGGAAGCTTTTATCGTGGAATAGCCACCACTATCGCAAGTTGTGGCTATAATGGCAGCTAATATCATGATTGTGAAAAAGAGGGATTTGCTCACACATAACTACATAGCCCTGCTGGGCCAAATAAAATACATTTTCTTACCTGCCCAGTCTCCCAAAATATTCTATGTAAGGGGGAAGTCTATTAGTAGTGGGATACTGGCTGTTTCACTAGTCCAGTTACATGATGGAATCGGGATTTGCATGCACAGGTGCACACATACATGTAGGTGCTTTCAGGTTATTTGATACCAAGTGCGCATATACGTGCCTATGTTATAATGGTCGCAGCCATTTTATTACATACGCGCGTACATGTGCGCACAGTATCAAATAGGCTGAAAGCGCCTACATGTATGTGTGCACCTGTGCATGCAAATCCCGATTCCACCACATAAGTGGGGGGATTTTAAAAGGGGAGGTACACCGACACCATTGCCAATTTCACTAGTTTGTTCACAGGTCACACAGGCAAGGGACTGGACATCCTAACCCCCCCTACTTTATATGTTAGCCTCAACCCATAATAACATACTAACTAGTCTATTAAGTTTTCTTTAAGGACATACACCCCATCCATACCAGTAGTAAAGTTACGAGGCAGGGGACCCCAGCGCGCACCTGCACACTTAAGTTTATACGCGCATGTCTATTGGTCTCCTCCCACATCCCAACACCCCTCCCCTTTTCGCTACTTTTCACATATACATAGAATGGGAGATACATGCATAGTTGGGCGGCATAAAAAAAAAGGTTCCGTGTGTATCACTCCGACTTGTATGGACCGAAGAAGCAAAGCGGAAGCCGATCCAGTTGGCTGTGTAGCAGTAGAAACAAAGAGAATCGGTTGTTGGAAAAAGCCCTTTATTAAATAATGCCCAACTGTGGCCGAGTTTCGCTCTCTTACATAGAGCTGCCTCAGGGGCAATCGAATAAAGCAGGACTGAGGATATACCTGCAGGGCCAATGTCACAGTACCATATATAAGCTGGCCTAGTGCCTGTCGCGTTTTGAAATGCTGCTTGCTTTTATGTTGTTAGTTCGCAGAGCAGCTTTTATTAAAGGCAACCTCAACTGGAAAATACTGATTTAGTACGTTGAGTAATGTGGCTGCGAAAACTGCCAATTATAGTTCATCTAAAACCAATTGTGTTCGCCGTCATCAATAGTAGTCCAAGCGAGATCTGTTGTCAACGCCGTCAACCAACAAACATTCATGTGAAATCATGTAATATCGCCATGATATTAAGTCGGAGGGTGCACAGAAAAGCAGTTTTTACTGCTTTTCTGTACACTTCCCCGGCACCGGCAGAAATTAGCGCACTGTACTGTATCGGCTCGATTTATAGGCTTAGCGCTTCAGCAGCCTATGGCACCACAGCCTCCCGAAAGGTTTAAGCAAACTCTAGCACTTGCACTCATATTGTGTTCTTGGATACACCTCCTCTGAACAAGTTGCACTGTGATCACAGCCGCCCCAATCTGCTGCAAGGTCTCAATAAAGAGGCTCGGACAAGGTGTCTTCACGTTATGCCTCATACTGCATAGCTGCCCCTACAGAATACTGGCAAGTTAAATAAAATCAATCACATGAATGTTTGTTGGTTGACGGCGTTGACAACAGATCTCGCTTGGACTACTATTGATGATGGCGAACACAATTGGTTTTAGATGAACTATAATTGGCAGTTTTCGCAGCCACATTATTCAACGTACTAAATCAGTATTTTCCAGTTGAGGTTGCCTTTAATAAAAGCTGCTCTACAAACTAACAACATAAAAGCAAGCAGCGTTTCAAAACGCGACAGGCACTAGGTCAGCTTATATATGGTACTGTGACATTGGCCCTGCAGGTATATCCTCAGTCCTGCTTTATTCGATTGCCCCTGAGGCAGCTCTATGTAAGAGAGCGAAACTCGGCCAGAGTCAGGCATTATTTAATAAAGGGCTTTTTCCAACAACCGATTCTCTTTGTTTCACTCCGACTTGTGCAATGTATCTCCTGGTTTGGGTGCACGACATGGTAATGCGTCGCACACCACGATAAGTTGTTCCATGCTAAAAAAAAATTATCGCAAGGTATGATTTTTTGCTACACGATGTGGTATCTCTAAAATTTGCATAACCACACCCCTTTTGATGCGACTGCTAACGTGATATTCCCACAATTAATATAGCTTTTTAATTAATCTAGGCCCAAATGAGGGAAACTGACAACCTTATCATGTTTATGAAGCAGCTTAAAGCCATCCTTTATAGGGAAGCTTTTAATAAATAATTGTATTTGTACTGCAGCTATGACTGATTTTAATGTTATTTTATTGTCTTTGATTTTATTGTAATGTACTATATCACGAAACTTTGTTTTAACCCCCTGTTTTACCTTTGTACTTCGCCTAGCATGACTTAGATATAGGTGGATGCTAAATGCTTAAATAAATGAATAAATCTGGGCATAGCTAGGTTTTGGACAACATGCTGGGGCAGAAACATGAGCATGTAAAGGATGAACAACAGAAGCAACGACGCCTGCACTAGACTGTCTGCTTGTGCTACAAGAAATACAGCACTACACTATAGGGATGTGAATCATTTTTCAACGATTAAAATTATCGTCCGATAATTTTAATATTGTCTTAAATCGTTAAAGAACACAATACAATAGAAATTCTAACGATTTATCGTTAAAAATCGTTAACTCCCGTTAGTGCTCACTAACAGAAAATGATACAAATTGACACTTTCCAGGTCAGTAAAGATCATTTAGGAATGAATATGTATTCCTATTGGCTGGCTGCCCTCTTATCTATTGATGTTACCAAGGTTCCCACTGAGGTGATGGTTGGGGGGATGGGAAATGGAAATGGAAACTCAGGAACACTAACAGAAAATGATACAAATTATTGACACTTTCCAGGTCAGTAAAGGTCAGTTAGGAATGAATATGTATTCCTATTGGCTGGCTGCCCTCTTATCTATTGATGTTACCAAGGTTCCCACTGAGGTGATGGTTGGGGGGATGGGAAATGGAAACTGTTGGTAGTTGACAAAAAAAGTAATGTGATCAGTCAATGTGACTAGAACTTGTGCCCTATTCCTGATACCAGGGGTGTTGTGATCTTCCTGCACTCAGTGCCCTATCCCTGATACCAGGGGTGTTGTGATCTTCCTGCATGCAGTGCCCTATACCTAATACCAGGAGTGTTGTGATCTTCCTGCACACAGTGCCCTATCCCTGATACCAGGGGTGTTGTGATCTTCCTGCATGCAGTGCCCTATCTCTATTAATACCAGGAGTGTTGTGATCTTCCTGCACACAGTGCCCTAACCCTGATACCAGGGGTGTTGTGATCTTCCTGCACACAGTGCCCTACCCTGATACCAGGGGTGTTGTGATCTTCCTGCACACAGTGCCCTAACCCTGATACCAGGGGTGTGTTGTGATCTTCCTGCACACAGTGCCCTAACCCTGATACCAGGGGTGTTGTGATCTTCCTGCACACAGTGCCCTATCCCTGATACCAGGGGTGTTGTGATCTTCCTGCACACAGTGCCTTAACCCTGATACCAGGGGTGTTGTGATCTTCCTGCATGCAGTGCCCTATACCTAATACCACGAGTGTGATCTTCCTGCACACAGTGCCCTATCCCTGATACCAGGGATGTTGTGATCTTCCTGCATGCAGTGCCCTATCCCTGATACCAGGGGTGTTGTGATCTTCCTGCACACAGTGCCTTAACCCTGATACCAGGGGTGTTGTGATCTTCCTGCATGCAGTGCCCTATACCTAATGCCAGGAGTATTGTGATCTTCCTGCACACAGTGCCCTATCCCTGATACCAGGGGTGTTGTGATCTTCCTGCATGCAGTGCCCTATCCCTGATACCAGGGGTGTTGTGATCTTCCTGCATGCAGTGCCCTATCCCTGATACCAGGGGTGTTGTGATCTTCCTGCACACAGTGCCCTAACCCTGATACCGGGGGTGTTGTCATCTTCCTGCATGCAGTGCCCTATCCCTGATACCGGGATGTGTGCAAGAAGATCACAACACCCCCGGTAACCGGGATAGGGCACTGCATGCAGGAAGATCACAACACCCCCAGTATCAGGGATAGGGCACTGTGTGCAGGAAGATCACAACACCCCTGGTATCAGGGATAGGGCACTGCATGCAGGAAGATCACAGCATTCCTGGTCTCAGGGTTAGGGCACTTTGTGCAGGAAGATCACAACACTCCTGGTATTAGGGATAGGGCACTTTGTGCAGGAAGATCACAACACCCCTGGTATCAGGGATAGGGCACTGCATGCAGGAAGATCACAACACCCCTGGTTTCAGGGTTAGGGCACTGTGTGCAGGAAGATCACAACACTCCTGGTATTAATAGGGATATTGCACTGCATGCAGGAAGATCACAACACTCCTGGTATTAATAGGGATATTGCACTGCATGCAGGAAGATCACAACACCCCTGGTATCAGGGTTAGGGCACTGTGTGCAGGAAGATCACAACACCCCTGGTATCAGGGTTAGGGCACTGCGTGCAGGAAGATCACAACACTCCTGGTATTAATAGGGATATTGCACTGCATGCAGGAAGATCACAACACCCCTGGTATCAGGGTTAGGGCACTGTGGGCAGGAAGATCACAGCACTCCTGGTATTAGGGATAGGGCACTTTGTGCAGGAAGATCACAACACTCCTGGTATCAGGGTTAGGGCACTGCATGCAGGAAGATCACAACACCCCTGGTATCAGGGTTAGGGCACTGTGTGCAGGAAGATCACAACACCCCTGGTATCAGGGTTAGGGCACTGTGTGCAGGAAGATCACAACACCCCTGGTATCAGGGTTAGGGCACTGTGTGCAGGAAGATCACAACACTCCTGGTATTAATAGGGATAGGGCACTGCATGCAGGAAGATCACAACACTCCTGGTATTAATAGGGATAGGGCACTGCATGCAGGAAGATCACAACACCCCTGGTATCAGGGTTAGGGCATTGTGGGCAGGAAGATCACAGCACTCCTGGTATTATGGATAGGGCACTTTGTGCAGGAAGATCACAGCACTCCTGGTATCAGGGTTAGGGCACTTTGTGCAGGAAGATCACAACACTCCTGGTATTAGGGATAGGGCACTTTGTGCAGGAAGATCCCAACACCCCTGGTATCAGGGTTAGGGCACTGCATGCAGGAAGATCACAACACCCCTGGTATCAGGGTTAGGGCACTGTGTGCAGGAAGATCACAACACTCCTGGTATTAATAGGGATATGGCACTGAGTGCAGGAAGATCACAACACCCCTGGTATCAGGGTTAGGGCACAAGTTCTAGTCACATTGACTGATCACATTACTTTTTTTGTCAAGCTACCAACTGTTTCCATTTCCCATCCCCCATATATTGTCAGTGGGAACCTTGGTAACATGAATAAATAAGAGGGCAGCCAATAGGAATACATATTCATTCCTAAACTGACCTTAACTGACCTGAAAAGTGTCAAATTGTATCATTTTCTGTTAGTGCGCACTAATCGGAAAAAACGATTTTTTAACTAAAAAATCGTGCCAAACACGATTTTCTTCTCCTGCCAGACGATTTCGATCGTTAAGACGATAGGGCACACGATTCACACCTCTACTACACTATGGGGCGGATTTTCAGACTCCGCGAATAGGCCTACTTTTGTTTGCGCTCCAGGCGCAAACAAAAGTACGCTGGATTTTAGTAGATACGCGCGGAGCCGCGCGTATCCGCGCGTATCTGCTAAAAACCTGGATCGGCGCGCGCAAGGCTATCGATTTTGTATAGCCGGCGCGCACCGAGCCGCGCAGCCTACCCCCGTTCCCTCCAAGGCCGCTCCGAAATCGGAGCGGCCTTGGAGGGAATCCTCTAACGCCCTCCCCTAACCTTCCCCTCCCTTCCTCTACCTAACCCACCCGCCCGGCCCTGTCTACACCCCCCCCTTACCTTTCTCCGGGGATTTACGCCTCCCGGAGGGAGAAGTAAATCCCCGCGCGCGAGCGGGCCTCCTGCGCGCCGGGCCGCGACCTGGGGGCGGGTACGGAGGGCGCGGCCACGCCCCTGGGCCGTAGCCACGCCCCGTACCCGCCCCCAAAACACTGCCGACACGCCCCCAAAACGCCGCGACGACCGGGCCCGCCCCCCGACATGCCCCCGACATGCCCCCCTCGGAGAACCCCGGGACTTACGCGAGTCCCGGGGCTCTGCGCGCGCCGGTAGGCCTATGTAAAATAGGCTCACCGGCGCGCAGGGCCCTGCTCGCCTAAATCTGCCCGGTTTTGGGCGGATTTAGGCGAGCAGGGCTCTGAAAATCCGCCCCTATAAGTAAAGCAGCACCAACCAGACAATGATCTGAATGCCTGTGTAGAGACAGCCTACAAACATTCGGTCCGATACAGTAAAGTCCACGGGACAGCAGGCAAACGCCCGCTCTCCCAGTGCGCGCACAGGACACTCTCCTGTGCGCGCGATACAGTATGCAAATTAGGTCCGGTGGTAGAAACAGGTAAAAAGATGCACTAGGGTCACTAGCACGTCCCTAGCGCCTCTTTAGGGACAGGAGCAGCGGCTGTCAGCGGGTTTGACAGCCGACGCTCAATTTTGCTGGCGTCGGTTCTCGAGCCCACTGACAGCCACGGGTTCGGAAACTGGACGCCGGCAAAATTGAGCGTCCGGTTTTCAAACCACGAGCCATGGGCCTACTTCAAATTTTTTCTTTTCTTTTTTTACTTTTTTACCCTTCGGGACCTCTGACTTAATATCGCCCCGGCACCGGCAGAAATTAGCGCACTGTACTGTATCGGCCGATTTATAGACTTAGCGCTTCAGCAGCCTATGGCACCACAGCCTCCCAAAAGGTTTAAGCAAACTCTAGCACTTGCGCTCATATTGTGTTCTTGGATACACCTCCTCTGAACAAGTTGCACTGTGATCACAGCCGCCCCAATCTGCTGCAAGGTCTCAATAAAGAGACTCAGACAGGGTGTCTTCACGTTATGCCTCATACTGCATAGCTGCCCCTACAGAATACTGGCAAGTTAAATAAAGCCTCTGCAGTGAGTGGCAACAGGATGTAGGATGACACTGTGTAACCAGAGGTTTTCTGATCATCTTCCTATGCTATATGTCTTACATCTTATTCTTTTCCTTATTTGGATCCATGTAATAATGTCGTTCTATGCAGGCTTCAGCTAGGCTCAGACGTACTGTCTGAATTAGCATACATCTCTCCTTAATAAAAGCCCTTGAGCTTCACCCTGCTTGTTGTCCCCACCAGTTGCCAGTCAAACACCTGCACCTGAAAGAGCTCGATCACATGCCAAGTATGTGAAACACAGCAAACCTTCCTTCTCACAATGCTCCGTGATCAGGAGTACAGGTGTACTCAGCAGAGTACCTAGCCTCGAGCAACTAATCAAGGTTGGAGCCAAAAGCACATTTGCTTCTTTACCTGCAGATTTGATGCCCCATTATATAGAAAAGCCGCTCAGTATACTTGTCCAGAAAAGTTTTAAATATAACCATATAACCGCCTTAACCAGCTAAGAGCTCTTTAGATATGTAAGCAGTACTCCTATTATCAATTTTCAATTGCATAAAATGCATTTGACTAAGTGGCAACTATCTATCTGGCTATCATCTCCTTAATGAGATAGCCATTCATTTTTATATGTTAGCCAGCTATTGGATACATTTTAAAAGAAACGCGCATGTCCATGTGCGTGCGGTTCCCATCACGTGCACATGAACGCGCTGATTTTATAACGTGCGCGCCGACGCATGCATGTTATAAAATCTGATACCCATGTGCATGTAACCCAATTTTTATATTGGCATGTGCATGTGGCGCATGGGGGGGGGGGGGGGCATTTTCTGAAAAAGCACATGGCGACACATTCAGGACATCCCCAGTTCCATCCCAATCCACTCTCTAAACCCCTAACCTAACCTTCCTCCCATTTCCCCTCCCCTCCCTTCCCCAACCCCTAAACCCTATCTACCCTCATTTTTTTTGTTCAAGAAATTACCTGCTCCTCTGGAGCATTAGTAAGTTCCGCGCACCAGCTGGCTGCCAGCGCGCTTTCCTGGGACAGGGCTAATTTACGCTGTCCCGGCCAGCCCCAGCTCCGCCTCCAGCCCACCCCTTTGATGATGCCCTGCATTTTCGAGCATACCTGGTTTTTGTGCACGTCAAGCTTTAAAAATCTACCTTTATATGCCTATCTGCTTCCTTGAGGTTGGCAGCATAGCAACATGGGCAAGAAATCAGCATAGGATCTTTTTTATTCGATACTTACAGTCTGCTGGCGATGAAACTCTGCAGCCTGAATACACTTAGATCCACATGTGGAATAGCAAAGGGGGGGGAACAGTTACATTCAGAGCACTGCTCCTGTCTGTGTACCTTTTACATTGCCTTACACAGTGAATATGGAGTCAATATTTATCAGGAAATGTTCTGCTATCAAGCTGTCTTAGAGAGATTGGGTAGCAGGGGGTGCCTGCATTTGTATGTCTGGTACATCAGGCTCTGAGTCAGCATCAGATTCCAAATGTTCTCCATTCTCCACCTCTGGTGCTGGGATTCCTCATTGTGTAGCTATGTGGTGGAGAATACAGCAGGCCATAAAGATGTGACAGACCTTGTCTGGGATATAGTGTAAGACTCCTTCTATCTTATCCAGACATCTAAAGCGTGTCTTTAAAATACCAAAGGTTCACTCTGTGTCTGATCTGGTGCATTGCTGACTCCTATTGTACCTTTCTTCTGCTGGAGACTGTGGATTTCTAAAGCGGGGAGGGTGAACAGCCACATTTTTTTGTGGGTAGCCTCTATCACCTGCGCAGTGAAGAAAAAGAGAGGTAGAGTACAGCAGCCTGTCTACCTGGAGACAAACATAATATAAAGTACAGTGGCTGAAAGGAGGGCTCTCCGTATCCTGCATGTCTGTCTGTATTATGTGATACACTGGTTGAAACAACAAGAAGCTCCATGTAGATCAGAGGTGACTATGTACCTGACCCAAACAGTACACAATGTTACATCTTGGTTGTGTATAAGGGAGAAGAAATCCTTGGGGCTAAGTGCATAATTCCCAGGATCATATCCCAGACTATTAAAAGCTCAGTAATATAGTAACCTTTGAAGAAAGTAATTTTGGAAGCTCTGATGTACTTAGGAGCCAAGCCCTTGCTATTTCTCCACTCTCAAAACTCCTCTGCCAATCCAGACTGTGAGAGAATGTATGCATCATGGCAGGATCCTGGATACTTGGCAAGGATGTCTGTGATTATGCCCCTGGCATTAGAAACTACCTGCATATTCAAAGAGTGAAAACCTTTCCTGTTCCTGTATGCTCTTTTAAGCTGCATTGGAGGCCTTAAAGCCACATGTGTGCAAGCAATAACGCCAATCACTGATGGAAAATCCGCCATGTCATAGAAGTCCCTCATAGTTTCTTCTCTCTGTTGTCCTACATATGGAAAGGATATGTAGTCATTCATTCTTCAGCACACAGCAGTTATAAATTGTTGCACAGAATGAGAAATGGCTGACCGAATTATCCCAGTAGTGTTGCATACAGTGGTTTGGAAACTGTGAGAAGAGGTAAGCCTGACTTCAGTGCCGGGAAAAATCGTGGAAACTGTTATAAAGAATAAAATCACAAAACATTTAGATAGACATGGTTTGATGGGACACAGCCAGCATGGATTTACCCAAGGGAAGTCTTGCCTCACAAATCTACATTTTTTTTGAAGGGGTTAATAAACATGTGGACAAAGGTGAACCAGTAGATGTAGTGTATCTGGATTTTCAGAAGGCGCTCGACAAAGTCCCTCATGAGAGGCTTCTAAGAAAACTAAAAAGCCATGGGATAGGAGGTGATGTCCTTTCGTGGATTACAAACTGGTTAAAAGACAGGAAACAGAGAGTAGGATTAAATGGTCAGTTTTCACAGTGGAAAATGGTAAACAGTGGCGTGCCTCAGGGATCTGTACTTGGACTGGTGCTTTTTAATATATTTATAAATGATCTGGAAAGGGGTATGACGAGTGAGATGATCAAATTTGCAGATGACACAAAATTATGCAGAGTAGTTAAATCTCAAGCAGATTGTGATGAATTGCAGGAGGACCTTGCAAGACTGGAAGATTGGGCTACCAAATGGGAGATACAATTTATCGTGTACAAGTGCAAAATGATGTATATAGGGAAAAATAACCCTTGCTGTAGTTACACAATGTTAGGTTCTACCTTAGGAGTTACTACCTAGGAAAGAAATCTAGGCGTCATATTGGATAATAGATTGAAATCTTCGGTGCAGTATGCTGTGGCAATAAAAAAAAGCAAACAGAATGTTAGGAATTATTAGGAAGGGAATGGAAAATAAAACAGAGGATGTCATAATGCTCCTGTATCACTCCATAGTGAGACTGCACCTTGAATACTGTGTGCAATTCTGGTCGCCGCATCTCAAACAGGATATAGCTGCACTGAAGAAAGTGCAGAGAAGGGCTACCAAAATAATAAGGGGCATGCAATGGCTGCCCTTTGAGGAAAAGCTAAACAAATTAGGGCTGTTCAGTTTGGAGAAGAGACAACTGAGGAGGGATATGATAGAGGTCTACAAAATCATGAAAGGACTTGAACAGGTTAATGTAAATCGGTTATTTTCTATCTCAGGTAATAGAAGGACCAGGTTACTCCATGAAGTTAGCAAGTAGCTCATTTAAAATAAATCGAAGCAAATTATTTTTCACTCAGCGTATAGTTAAGCTCTGGAATTCATTGCCAGAGAATATGGTTGCAGCAGTTAGTGTAACTGGGTTTAAAAAAGGTTTGGATAAGCTCCTAGAGGAAAAATCCATAAACTACTATTATGGTAATTAATAAGAAATAGTAGCTTGAGATCTATCTAATGTTTGGGTACTTGCCAGTTACTGTGACTTGGATTGGCCACTGTTGGAAACAGGATACTGGGCTTGATGGACCCTTGGTCTGACCCAGTATGGCATTTCTTATGTTCTCATGTAAACAAGCCAAGGCAGTGGGGACTTTTATGTGTCCCAGCAAAGCAGAGCTTCACTGCGTAGTATTGTCCAGACCCCTTTGACCAAGCTACAAATATCTAAACTAGTTTGTTTATTAAAATGATACCAAGTGAACACTTGCTCTTCTAAGAGGTCAAAATGGTTAATTCTGGATCTGTACAGCCTTTCTAGGTGATATCTCCTTCTTGTCTGCTGCTTCGACTGCTGAGCCCATCTCCTTCACTGCCACCTCTGGCACCACCACAAAATGGGAAGCATGTCATGTCTCTGCAAGCCTACAGCCAGAAGATATGTGGCTATTGCTGTTTAAAATGCTATCTGGATAAAGTTATTCAGGTATTTTGAAAGGCCCGCTGCTGCAGACAGCTAAATAACTGTCCAAAGTTTAGCTGGATACACGTCAGAGTTATGCGCTTCTGAGAAGCCGAAAATTTGACTTATCTGGCTATGTTTGGTCATGTCCCTGACACACCCCAAAACACCTTTTTTAAATCCGGCTTAATGGTGTTGCTCACCTACGACATGCTATGGAGGTAGTGTATGCACATTTATCTCATGCATATTCATTGCGGATATCCTGGAAACCTGACTGGCTGGGGCTCCTCTAGGACAGGTTTGGGAACCACTGATGTATGATACTCGGATGAGCCGTTGCTCCTGAAAATAGCCTGTAGTCAGTTAAGTACTATGTAACCGGCTAAGTGCCTCCTTTTATGCGGATCAGTAATGCTTAAGGTTTTGAATATCGACCTCCTAGGTTACTGAAGGGCAAGGACCATGACATGAAGTTGGGATGACGAAGGCTCAGAGGAATTACTTCTTGGTACATGCCCAAAATAGCTTCCCAGCAGTGGTACCTGTAAACACAGCCTCTAATTTTCTGTGGCAGCTCAGGGGTAGATTCTGCAGGAAGAGTTAGAGCAACAGTTCCCAAGCCTGTCCTGGGGGACCAGTGCCCGACCCAGCCAGTCAGGTGAAATTAGGGAAAGCAACAAATAAGCACGAGAACAGATTTGCATGCCCTACTTCCATTCCATGTACATTTATCTCATGCATATTCACTGTGGATATCCTGAACATCCGACTGGCTAGGGGTCACCCGGGACAGATTTGGGAACTGCTGAGGTAGAAAATTCTGTAGCTTCTGTGGAAAACTTTCTGAAATTTTGCAGCACACTTGCATCATTTTGCATATTAAATAGGGTAATTTTATTTCACATAATAAAAATGAAGCTGTTTTTCAACTTTGCTGGTGTATCTGCATAATTTTATTTATCCATTTATTATTATTTATTTTAAAGATTTAAGGCCATCTCTTCAGATTGAAGTGTGTTACAATAAAAACACTCAAAATAAAACATCTTTTGGGGCTTATATGTGTGTGGGATCTCAAAGTATCAAGGGAGGGGAGGGAAAGGATGCACATCAACCCCAAAAAGATAGAGGAAGAGATTACCACACCCCTAATTGTGCCTTCACATTGCTGATTACTTCTTTGATGTTCAACTCACAGAGGGACTTCAAATCTCGAGAAATTCAAATGCTCAAATATTTTATTTTACCTTGTGCCCATTTGAGCGGGAAGGGATCCACTGAAAAGAGAGGATCACCTTGCTGGTGGTTGAAAGGAATCAGTAAGTTTTTGCTTGGGACATTGCCCCACTACTTTTAAAAAAGACAAAGTTAACTATTTGTGAATATTATTTAGTGTGTTTGTGCTTTTAATAGTCAGTAAGGCAGCAAATAAACAGTAGTTAGACTATTTGTATTTCTAAATAGTCAGTAAGGCAGCTAGTAAACAGTAGTTAGTGTGTTTATTTTTTAATAGTCTGTAAGGCAGCAGAAGTTAGAGTGTTTGTATATTTAAAAACAAAAAAAAGTAGCCAGAAGCTAGAAATAAGCAAGGAGCAGTGTATACCTAAGTAACAGGCCAATATAGTAAAGTGCGGCCGCAGTTACCCTGCTTCTAACCCGCTTTCTACTCACAATTTGGCCGCGTTAGTCCAACCTGCGATTCACTAACCCTTTTAACCCATCCTTACCGCCTCTTTAAATCAACGGGTAACCCTTTTCACCCGCGGCATGTATATGAGATGTAAACGATCGGATTAGCTATTCCCTCCCATACAGTAATGCGCGCCCCGATTATCGCTTTTTAAACCTGCAGTTTTGCCGTGCGTTTAACCTGCTAATTTACCGCCTACCCCTACCCCTGCGTTAGTGTGGAGCATCAGGCAAGCAGAGATGAAATTTCACGGGCCACGGAGCAGCCCCGCTTCACTGCTTGACCCCCTCACTCCCTGGGACAAGACCAAAGTGAATCGGGCAAACTTTCCGCCAGCCCCCGCTCACCTGCCCTGGCAGCGTCCATCTCCCACAGTGACAGCTCCGGAGCAGCCCCAGTCCTCTCTCCCCTCCTCCCGGGGACAGCCGGCGGTGAGTGGGCGCTCCTCATGGCTCCCTATTCTCTAAAAGGTAATGTGTACGCCGTGACCTCGGACGTCCAGCCGGGAGTTCAGGTCACGGCGTGCAACGTCCGAGGTCACGGCGTGCACTCATTACCTTTTAGAGAATAGGGAGCCATGGGGAGCACCCGCTCTCGCCGCCGGCTGTCCCGGGAGGAGCGGAGAGAGGACTGGGGCTGCTCTGGATCTGTCAGCGCGGGAGATGGATGCGGCCAGGGCAGGTGAGCGGGGGCTGGTGGAAAGTTTGCCCGATTCACTTCGGTCTTGTCCCGGGGAGTTAGGGGGTCAGGCAGTGAAGCGGGGCTGGCTGGGGCTGCTCCGGAGCTGTCAGAACGGGAGATGGACGTGGCCAGGGCAGGTGAGTGGGGGCTGGTGAAAAGTTTGGGGGGAGTTAGGGGGTCAGTCAGCCCTTCTCCTGTATCCACTTCCTGGTACCTGTCATTTCAAATGTCATTTGAAATGACAGGTACCAGCGCACCCAGGATACTGTATAGGCGAAACGCAGGTGCACCCGGCACTAACGCACCTCTTTCTACCGCACCTTACTGTATCGGCTTGTAAAAAGGTTGAAAAGTTCAGTTCAGTTACTCACCTTGGAAAGGTGTTGAGGTAGTGTGATTTGGTTTGATTAGGTACCAACATTTGTTAATCAAGAGAGCAGTGAGTCACTCTGGCTGACTAACTGAAGTTAGAGTGTTTGTATTTCCCAAGCCTCCCACCCCTCACCCACCCAACCCCAGCTCATCCTTTAATTTATAGGCAGGTGCCATTAAAAAAAAAAACCAAAAAAAACCATCCTTTTAACTTCACTTCACAAATTCTCCACACCTTATTGAGAATTTGATCATTCCCCTGTAGGCCACTACTAGACATATAGGGGCAGATCTTAAAATCTGCGCACGGGCCTTGATTTGTTCACGCAACCCGGCGCGAACAAATCTACGCCCGATTTTATAACATGAGCGCACAGCCACGCGCATGTTATAAAATCCAGGGTCGGCGCGCGGAAGGGGGTGCACAATTGTGCAACTTGCACATGCTGAACCACGCAGCCTTCCTCCGTTCCGTCTCAGAAAGAACTTTCTTTCCGCCTCCCCCCACCTTCCCCTCCCTTCCCCTACTTATCCCGCCCCTCAGCCTTACCTAAAACCTCCCTTACCTTTGTCGGAGAAGTTGCGCCTGCCTTACGGCAGGCATAGCTTACACACACCAGCCAATAGCCGGCCTGTGATCCTGGGCACAGTGGCAAATGGCCGCTGTGCCTGGAGGCTCTGGCCATGCCCCCGTCCCGCACCTGGGACCGCCCCTCCCCGCCCCTTTTTGCAAGCACCGGGACATACGCGCGTCCCGGGGCTTGCACGTGCCGCCAAGCCTATGCAAGATAGGCTCGGCACGCGCAGGAGCAGGTTTTCGGGGTTACGCGCGTAACCCTTTGAAAATCTGCCCCATAGTGATACATTTAAAGGACATTAATTAGACACATTCCTACTCCCATAGCAACCTAAAACTTAAGTAGGAACTGAACGAATTTGAGATGAAGGCAGCAGTCCAGCAGCAAGAGGGGGGTTCCCAGTCTTCTGCATCGAGTGTCACATGTATGATTTTTTACCCGCTGGTGAGAAATTGTACATGTGCATGCGATGCAAAGAGCTCCTGGCTCTTAGAGATCGAGTCCAATCTCTGGAGGCTAGAGTGGCAGACCTGGAGGAGCTGAGGCAGACAGAGAGGTATATAGATGAGACCTTCAGGCACAAAGTAGCCAAGTCCCAACTTCAGACTGGCAGCCCTGGTGCTGCCTTGGAGGAAGAAGGTCTCATGATTGGAGAGCATCAACCTGGTGCAGCAGGAAAGGATCCTGTAGCAAGGACCTGCTCTCCAGGTGATGCATTGTCCTTTCGCACCGAGGATATCTCCCTAAGGCCTACTGCCCAGGTCGGCCATCATAGTTAGTGATTCGATTATTAGGAATGTAGACAGCTGGGTGGCTGGTGGGCGTGAGGATTGCCTGGTAACATGCCTACCTGGTGTGAAGGTGGCGGACCTCACGCGTCACCTAGATAGGATTTTAGACAGTGCTGGGGAGGAGCCAGTTGTCATGGTACATGTGGGCACCAACGACATAGGAAAATGTGGGAGGGAGGTTCTGGAAGCCAAATTTAGGCTCGTAGGTAGAAAACTTAAGTCCAGAACCTCTAGGGTAGCATTCTCTGAAATGCTCCCTGTTCCACGCGCAGGTCACCAGAGGCAGGCAGATCTCCGGAGTCTCAATGCGTGGATGAGACGATGGTGCAAGGAAGAGGGATTCAGTTTTGTTAGGAATTGGGGAACCTTTTGGGGAAGGGGAAGTCTCTTCCGAAGGGATGGGCTCCACCTTAACCACGGTGGAACCAGACTGCTGGCACTAACCTTTAAAAAGGAGATAGAGCAGCTTTTAAACTAGAACAAAGGGGAAAGCCGACAGTCGCCCAGCAGCGCATGGTTCGGAGAGAGGTATCTTCAAAGGATACTAATGATGCATTAGAATTAGGGCATCCTGACAGTGAGGTTCCAATAATAATGTGCCTGTAAATAAATACTCACCTGAGCTAAAAAATTCTAACTTATCCCTATCAATTAAAAAGCAGAATGAAAATACAAACAAATGTTTGTAATGTTTGTATGCTAATGCCAGAAGTCTAAGTAGTAAGATGGGAGAATTAGAATGTATAGCAGTGAATGATGACATAGTCTTAATTGGCATCTCAGAGACATGGTGGAAGGAGGACAACCAATGGGACAGTGCTATACCAGGGTCCAAATTATATCGCAATAACAGAAAGGAGCACCTGGGAAGCAATGTGGCACTTTATGTCCGGGATGGCATAGAGTCCAAAAGGATAAACATCCTGCATGAGACTAAATGCACAATTGAATCTTTATGGGAAGAAATCCCATGTGTGTCGGGGAAGACTATAGTGATAGGAGTATACTACTGTTCACCTGGTCAAGATGGTGAGACTCACAGTGAAATGCTAAGCGAAATTAGGGAAGCTAATCAAATTGGTAGTGCGGTAATAATGGGAGACTTCAATTACCAGCAAAATCAAGGTGAGACCAATCAATTTCCAAATAATAGCTACAGAAGGTGTCAGCAAGCCTGATGTTGTGTGACTTAAAATAGGCACCAACCGGTCCTCTCAATCATTCACCTTCTTATATTTTTATTTTGAACGATATTTTTATGAAATTTTTTCTTCTTTTACTTAAAATTAGTCCTCCATTATTCAAATATAGACTCTTAATTTGTGGCTTTGACATATAATAGCCCAACACGGCCAGTGTTTCACCCTTAAGCTTCTTCAGGGGCAAATGAAAGGCAACTGTCAAAGAGTCTTTATCCTATCAAAACAATTAATATAACATATATAAAATATTATCACGTAGAAGGTAGAAAGAGCAGTACTTATCTTAGTTTAAATGTGCTACCCGTTCAGCAGGACATCACGTCTCAGCGTTTGTAAATGGGAGCGGGAGGAGGGATCGAAACAGAGTCTAGCGTCTCTTCAAATAACCTGCAATGGCATGACGTCAATAATTACGCCAAAATATTCATGACGTATGTTCGTACGTGATCCTATCATGGTAGACAGTGGTAGCAAGTTACTGTGATCAATAAATTACTGATTTATCCTAAAAATGAATGTAAATCCAATTCAGCATTAAGTGCCATCGGGGTAACCATATTTAAACGAAATATCCAGCGCTGTTCCGATTGTAGGAGTAAACGTTCACGGTCGCCCCCGCGCCAATGTGAAGAAACAAAGTCTATCGCACAAAAGAGTAAATCTGAAAAAGAATGTCCAAATTCAGCACAATGTGTCACGAGTGGTTCATCTTCTCTTTTATTTTTGATGTTCGATCGATGTTCGATCATTCTGGTTTTAAGCATTCTTTTTGTCTTCCCTATATAAAGAAGCTGACATGGGCATTTTATTAGGTAGACCACCATGGATGAATTACAAGTTGTTGTATGTCTCAAGAAAATTTTATATCCAGAGTTAACAATCAGAATCAGCTGTATATTCATTGACGAACTACAAACAGAACAGTTTTGACAAGGTTGATGTGAACCGGTAAAAAATTCAGAACGTGTCAAGTCTAATGAGCTATCGGATCTCACTAAGACATTTCTTAAATTTGTAGCTCGTGAAAATGTTATTCGTGGAGGAGTTTCAAAAATTTTTTGCAGTTGTAAAACATGCCAGTTCCTCAAGATGGATTGGTGTATTTCTAAAGCAAATGTAGAAAAAGGAAGTACACAAGTGTGACGAGAATCTGTGTCTGTGGACCGTGGTAGAAATAACCATTCGCGATGACAAAACTTAGCTCGCTGGTAAGCCTTACGAATACATTTTTGCGGATAACCACGGGCCAAAAAACGATCTTGTAGAATTCGAGACTGAGCTTCAAAATCTGCTATGGTTGTACAGAGACGTCTGGCTCTTATGAACTGACTCATCGGTAAATTTGTCTTCAAATTCATCGGGTGGGCACTCGTATAGTGTAAATAAGTATTAGAACTCACAGTTTTACGGTAAAGTGAGGTAACAAATCTTCCTTCAATTAAAGTAACTTGTATATCTAGGAAGGTAATAGAAGTTGATTCAATGTTAGAAGTAAACTTCAAATGGGAGTTGCATGTATTCAACCAATTAACAAAAGCATTAAAGGAATCTTCATCTCCTCTCCAGAGGATAAAAACGTCATCGATATAACGTTTCCATGTCACAAGGTGTTGTTGAAAAGGATGATGACTTAACCAATTGGTTTCAAAAGAATCCATATATAAATTTGCCAGGCCAGGGGCCATGGTGGCCCCCATGGCAGTGCCACAAATCTGCTGAAAAAATTGGTGGTCATAAGCAAAAAAATTTTTCTTCAGAGCCACAGTCAAAAGTTGTAATAAAAAAGTGCTTGGGATACGGTGTGGTCTGGGACGTTTCTCAAAAAATATCCCAGCAATCTCTATCGCCTCATCCTGAGGAATTGATGTATATAAGGCCTCTACATCCAACGTGGCCATCTTCAAATTAGTAGTGTCAATGTCAAGATGTTCTAAAAAAAAAAATCATGTCAGAAGAATCTTTAACATATGAGAAGATCAAAGGGACAAACGGTGCCAAAAAATGATCTATAAAATGTGAGAGAGGCTCCAAAAGTGATCCACAACTAGATACTATTGGACGTCCAGGGGGATTACGAGCATTTTTATGGATTTTTGGTAGGGTATAAAAAACAGGTACACGAGGATATTTTTTCGTCAAAAAACTTGCCTCTTTAGAGGTCAAGAAACCAATTTTTATTCCTTCTTTAACAATCATAGAAATTTCATTTTGCAACTCTTTAGTTGGATCAGAGTCTAAATTTTTATAAAAACGTGAATCGCTTAATTGGCGATAGGTCTCTCTATCATAATCCAAGCGATTTTGCAAAACAATTTTCCCCCCTTTATCAGCGGGTTTAATAATTAAATCTTTAGCTGATCGGAGCTCCTGAAGGGCTGTTCTTTCATTTCTGGATAAATTCGAAAAAGGTTGATTGTTGCCATCTAAATGTAAAGAGGCAATGTCATGTGACACTAGTTGATAGAATACTTTCAAAGCAGGGTCTTCGGGTCCTGGTGGTATCCAAGTAGATGGATTGGATAAAATTGAGAAATCAGCAGCTGACTCATGTGAATCAAAAAATTTTTTTATTTTCAAATTGCAGACAAAACGATACAATGCAACTTGTAATGAAAATTTATCCCCCAGAGTACTGGGGACAAAGGATAATCCACATTCTAATACTTGACATTGGACAGGAGTCAATTCCCATGAAGAAAGATTCCATACTAGGGATCCTTGTGTTGAGATCGTGTGACTCTGGGTTCGTAATTCTCTTGCCAACCTGGAGGATGGTAACGTGTATATCGACTGCGATATGGACGACGAGATCCCCGTGGATGTTGTCCTAAAAAAGACGATGAGGATTTCACATTAGATGAGTCAGTTCTTTGTGGACGCGATCGTGAGTTATCATCTCCTGAAGAGTCATCTCCACTTGAATCGAATGTCACGTGTCTAGACGCTTTAGGTGTCTGATCCTTATTCATCCAGGGATATACATATCCGGGGTTATAATCTCGTTCGACTCGACATAATTTTTCATATTTAAATTTTTTTAATTCGGAACGAAATTTATCAATGATTTCTTCTTTAGTTTTCATTTGTGTTGCAAATTGATCCTCATGTACAGTAGAGGCTAACGTTGCTTTCATTGTTTCTATTTCATCATTAATAATTGTCGCAGAGAGTTGAGCTTTTTTGATCATTAAGATCATAAGATCTAAGCTGCATTTATTGAGCACTGCATTCCAATCAGATATAAAATCTGGATCTTCCCTATATAAATGCGGCTCTTTTATCATCCGTAGACCTCGTGGGATCCTTTGAACACGACAGTATTCTAGCAGCGTTTCAGCATGTGAATTAGTTTACTCCTACAATTGGAACAGCGCTGGATATTTCGTTTAAATACGGTTACCCCGATGGGACTTAATGCTGAATTGGATTTACATTCGTTTTTAGGATAAATCAGTAATTTATTGATCACAGTAACTTGCTACCACTGTCTACCATGATAGGATCACGTACGAACATACGTCATGAATATTTTGGCGTAATTATTGACGTCATGCCATTGCAGGTTATTTGAAGAGACGCTAGACTCGGTTTCGATCCCTCCTCCCGCTCCCATTTACAAACGCTGAGACGTGATATCCTGCTGAACGGGTAGCACATTTAAACTAAGATAAGTACTGCTCTTTCTACCTTCTACGTGATAATATTTTATATATGTTATATTAATTGTTTTGATAGGATAAAGACTCTTTGACAGTTGCCTTTCAATTGCCCCTGAAGAAGCTTAAGGGTGAAACACTGGCCGTGTTGGGCTATTATATGTCAATGCCACAAATTAAAAGTCTATATTTGAATAATGGAGGACTAATTTTAAGTAAAAGAAAAAATAATTTCATAAAAATATCATTCAAAATAAAAATATAAGAAGGTGAATGATTGAGAGGACCGGTTGGTGCCTATTTTAAGTCACACAACGTCAGGCTTGCTGACACCTTCTGTAGCTATTATTTGGAAATTGATTGGTCTCACCTTGATTTTGCTAGAATTTGATTATGGTGGACATTATTGACCCTTTCTATTATTAGACTTCAATTACCCCAATATTGACTGGGTAAATGTATCATCAGTACAAGCTAGAGATATAAAGTTCCTGGATGGAATAAATGACATTTTAATGGAGCAATTGGTTCAGGAACCGACCAAATATTAGATTTAATTCTCAGTGGATTACAGGATTTGGTGAGAGAGGTAACGGTGGTGGGGCCACTTGGCAATAGTGATCATAATATGATCAAATTTGAATTAATGACTGGAAGAGGGACAGTAAGCAAATCCACGGCTCTCATGCTAAACTTTCAAAAGGGAAACTTTGATAAAATGAGAAAAATTGTTAGATAAAAACTGAAAGGAGCAGCTACAAAGGTAAAAAGTGTGCAAGAGGCATGGTCATTGTTAAAAAATACCATCCTAGAAGCACAGTCCAGATGTATTGAACACATTAAAAAAGGTGGAAAGAAGGCAAAATTATTACCGGCACAGTTAAAAGGGGAGGTGAAAAAAGCTATTTTAACCAAAAGATCTTCATTCAAAAATTGGAAGGAGGATCCAACAGAAGAAAATAGGATAATGCATAAGCGATGGCAAGTTAAATGCAAGACATTGATAAGACAGGCTAAGAAAGAATTTGAAAAGAAGTTGGCCGTAGAGGCAAAAACTCACAGTAAAAATCTTTTTAAATATATCTGAAGCAGAAAGCCTGTGAGGGAGTCAGTTGGACCGTTAGATGATTGAGGGGTTATAGGGGCACTTAGAGAAGATAAGGCCATCATGGAAAGATTAAATTATTTCTTTGCTTCACTGTTTACAGAAGAGGATGTTGGGGAGGTACCCGTACTGGAGAAGGTTTTCATGGGTAATGATTCAGACAGACTGAACCAAATCACGGTGAACCTAGAAGATGTGGTAGGCCTGATTGACAAACTGAAGAGTAGTAAATCACCTGGAATAGATGGTATTACACCCCAGAGTTCTGAAGGAACTAAAAAATGAAATTTCAGACCTATTAGTAAAAATTTATAACTTATCATTAAAATCATCCATTGTACCTGAAGACTGGAGGTTAGCTAATGTAACACCAATATTTAAAAAGGGCTCCAGGGGCAATCCAGGAAACTACAGACTGGTTAGCCTGACTTCAGTGCCAGGAAAAATAGTGGAAAGTGTTCTAAACATCAAAATCACAGAACATATAGAAAGACATGGTTTAATGGAACTATTATGGTTTTGAGGTGTTTGGTGGATTCTTAGGTGCTGCAGTGATGGCCACGCCCACGGGGAGGAGCCCCGCGGGGAACTGCAGTACCAGGCTAGACTCTGATGCACAAAACACAGAGATATAGTTTATTGTACAGCTTGTAGAGTTGACCAGAGGTGGCAGTAGTGAGTAGAATCTGCAGCAGCAGTCTTAGGTCCTCAGCTGAGGAGACCCATCCCACAATGGTGGTGTAGGGAGCTCCGATGCAGGTATTCAATGAGGAGCTGTAGGTGAGACAGACGGATAGATGTTAGTTTTACTCACACTCTTGTAGCTGTATAGATAGATTTCCCAGCAGGTAGAAGTATTGGTAGCAGGCACCAAGGTAGACAACTCAGGCCCTCGATGAGCGAGTACCTGGATACTGGATATGCACCTGGAAAGAAGCATAGGGACCCCAAGGAGCGGGTACCCAAGTTAGTAGAAACCCAGAGGGTGGAGAGAGCTTCCAGCAGCAGTGAGAAGCGGCAGAGCAGCTTAGACCGGACAAATCCAATTTTTGCTAACTCAAAGACAGTCAGCAAATGGGCAGCCTAAATACCCGGATGATGTGATGTCACTCGAGGGGGGACGCCCCCGAGGTTTGCGCCAATGCAGGAATAAAGACGTGGATGACGCGCGCACCCTAGGAGGACCTCAGGTGAATCATGGCGGAATGCCTTGCCATAGCCGTTCCGGGGACGCCGGGGGGTGCGGCGAACAGACGCGGCAGTCGCCATCTTCCCGAGGCTGGTGGAGAAAGCGTAAATTGAGGTGAGGCATGTGGGACAAAGCCGTCTGACTCTGACGGACACAACAGGAACAAAGTCAGCATGGCTTTACCCAAGGCAAGTCTTGCCTCACAAATCTGCTTCACTTTGTTGAAGGAGTTAATAAACGTGGATAAAGGTGAACGGGTTGATGTTGTGTACTTGGATTTTCAGAAGGCGTTTGACAAAGTTCCTCATGAGAGGCTTCTAGAAAAAGTAAAAAGTCATGGGATAGGTGGAGATGTCCTTTCATGGATTACAAACTGGCTAAAAGTCAGGAAACAGAGAGTAGGATTAAATGAACAATTTTCTCAGTGGAAGGGAGTGGGCAGTGGAGTGCCTCAGGGATCTGAATTGGGACCCTTACTTTTCAATATATTTATAAATGATCTGGAAAGAAATACGACAAGTTTTAAATGTGCCACATGCTAACTTCATGGAGTGCCCCCTAGTTTATTATCTGAAAGAGTAAATAACCGATTCACATCTACCCGTTCTAGACCTCTCATGATTTTAAACACCTCTATCATATCCCCCCTCAGCTATCTCTTTTCCAAGCTGAAAAGTCCTAACCTCTTTAGTCTTTCCTCAAAGGGGAGCTGTTCCATTCCCCTAATCATTTTGGTCGCCCTTCTCTCTATCTTCTCCATCGCAATTATATCTTTTTTTGAAATGCGGTGACCAGAATTGTACACAGTATTCAAGGTGTGGTCTCACCATGGAGCGATACAGAGGCATTATGACATTTTCCGTTTTATTCACCATTCCCTTTCTAATAGTTCCCAACATTCTGTTTGCTTTTTTGACTACCGCAGCATATTGAACCGACGATTTCAATGTGTTATCCACTATGACGCCTAGTTCTCTTTCTTGGGTGGTAGCATCTAATATGGAACCTAACATTGTGTAACTATAGATTGGTTTATTTTTCCCTATATGCATCACCTTGCACATTAAATTTCATCTGCTATTTGGATGCCCAATTTTCCAGTCTCACAAGGTCTTCCTGCAATTTATCACAATCTGCTTGTGACTTAACTACTCTGAACAATTTTGTCATCTGCAAATTTGATTATCTCCCTCATCATATTTCTTTCCAGATCATTTATAAATATATTGAAAAGTAAGGGTCCCAATACAGATCCCTGAGGCACTCCACTGTCCACTCTCTTCCACTGAGAAAATTGTCCATTTAATCCTACTGTTTCTTGACTTTTAGCCAGTTTGTAATCCACGAAAGGACATCGCCACCTATCCAATGACTTTTTACTTTTCCTAGAAGCCTCTCCTGAGGAACTTTGTCAAACGCCTTCTGAAAATCCAAGTACGCTACATCTACCGGTTCACCTTTATCCACATGTTTATTAACTCCTTCAAAAAAATGGGACTCTTTCTTCCTCTGGGCCCGCTTAACCCTTCTAATCCCCAAGGTCTTATATTCTGTTAAAGGGCTCCTCCCTTTGCCCAGGATTCCTTGTGGGTCTCAATCTTAAGGAGGACTGGGCAAGACTGGTGTGCTCAGTCCCTTAAGGTGGGCAAAGGGAATTTTCTGTATATACCCTCACAGTATCTCTTTTGAGAAAACTAGTCTGATGCTGCCATAGTTAGAGTTTGTAAAACAGTGCAATGCTCTTTGATGATGTTTTCTGTCTCCTTAACCTTCTCTCCAAGCAAATTGTTTTCAGAACATGAAGCATATGCTACCCTGTCAAAACATCTTTCACAGAGCCCAGAAGCTTTCAACCATGCCAGTCTCCTAGTTTCTATTGCTATGGGTGATGCCCTAGACATATCATATGCATCATAAACAGACCTAACTATATATTTGGTACATTCTTCAGCATCATTCAAAAGGTACATGAATTTATCCTGATCCTCTTGGTGCAATGACTGTGGGGCCTCTCATCTTTTGCAAGGTATTATATAGACATACACTATTTGCAATTGATGCATTACAATCCTGGATTCAAATATTGTTGGTTGAAATTGCTTCCTGCTGATATTATTCAACAACCTGGAGTCTTTTCCTGAAGAAGCAGAGGGAAAAACTTGATTTCTTTGCCTTCTTCATAGCTGACTTTACCACCAAGGAGTCATGAAGAAGTTGCATTTTAGTGTGCCCTGGACACCGTTGGACACTAGATTTGATATCTATATTTTTTGCTACAAGAAGCACTGATAAGAGTTTTCCAAACTCTAGATTGGAGGTCCTGTAATGTTTTCTGTACATAAATCGCTTTTGTTATGGTGGCTGAATGAATTTTAACATTCCTTGTAATTCATCCAACTGTTCTGCATTTTCTTTGAGTTGAAAAAGAATATTGTCTGTCTTCTGAAGAAAAGCTGGATAGGTCATATCCTCAGGAAGTATGTTACTTCTTTGAGGTTCTAGAGAATTGTCTAAAAAGTAATTCTAAAGAATCTTCTTTGGATTGAAAAGAATCTTCTTTAGATTGACAACTGGGAACTCTTTAGGCATAGATCTTTGCTTTGAGGAAATAGATGAAGACTTCTGCAGAAGAATCTTTTCATAAGAAGTGATAGGAGATTGAGTTTGAAGCTCTGGCTAATTTTTCCAGCATAGGCTGAGAAAACGTTCATGTTTTGAAGTTAACTAGACATCTGATATATGTCGTCTCCCCATAACCTCTGAACAAAGGTATGGCATTCCGGTAGAGAGGATAATGGTAGTGCTGGCAGAGTTTTAACCATCGATGTATCAGATTCTGGTACCAAAATTTGTGTAGAAGCTCTATGGGAAGAAACAGAACCATTCACCTTCCTAGGTTTGTCATAATCACCAAGGTACTTTGCCGCCATAGCGAAGTTAAATGTTTTTGGCATCAACAGCCCTGGTTCTGGGCTATATGGTGCTGAGGGTTTCTGCACTGATTCTTCTGCACAATATTTCTTTATGGACAGCGCCAATGCCTTGACATAGTATTTCTTATCTGATGGTGTTGACAATATGCTTTCTCTTCTTTCTATGCCATGGGAGGATGAAGACATACTTTTACTCACATAAGACTCCAATTCTAGGTGCTGGTTTAAATGAGGTGAATGCTTCCTTTTCTGAAGGGAAAGACAATTATAACTTAAATTTCATGCTTCTATAGGCCCAGGCTTGCAGGTACATCTTACCATACATACCACAGTCTGATGAACCATGAGTAGGGCCACAACTTTTAAGGCATCAATCTTGTGCTGGCACTTCAAACAGAATTTGAAAGGCTTTTTAGCTCTTAGTGACTTACCAGACATGGTCATAGAGAAGTAAAGTTTATTTTTGGCTCACAATCAAGAAAAAGTACGAAAAACAGTAAAAAAAAAAAAAATCAAAATAACCAAAAAAAACCCCCACAGCAATAGCTAGATAAAGAGAGCACAAAAAATGTTCTGTCTGAATGGCAAGGCAGACATAAAAAGACTGAGGTAGCTGGCATGGTGGCAGCTGCAGCAGCATGGAAACTAATGTGCATGCTCAGGAAGACATTTCAGTCTTTCTGAACTATAAGAGAGCTTTTATCTGTGTTGGTGCAATTGGATGATTTCATCCACTTGTATGGCTGCTTGTCCAGAAAAAAACATAAGCTCTCATTGTGGTGCACTGTCCAACACATTATCACACATTTCAGTAGCAAACGTGGATTATAATTGAGCAATTTCATATAGCCTTACATGGGGGTGAGAAAGACAGTGTCTTTAACAAACATGAACAATACTGGATATTAGAGATGTGAATCGTGTGGCAGATCGTCTTAACGGTCAGATTCGGCTGGGGGGGGGGGGGGGGGGGGAAATCTGATCGTTAAGATATGTGAATTGGAATTGTTTCCGATTCCAATTCACATTGCTAATTTGTTTTTTAGGGAGGCCCACGCCGCTAAAAAAAACAAAACCCACCCGACCCTTTAAATCGACCCCACCCGACCCCCCCCAAAACCTTTTAAAATTACCTGGTGGTCCAGGGGGGCCTCGGGGAGAGATTTCCCGTTCCCAGGCATCAGCTGTTCTAAAAAAAAAAAAAAAATGGCGCCGATGCCCCTTTGCCCTTACCATGTGACAGGGTATCCGTGCCATTGGCTGGCCCCTGTCACATGGTAGGAGCACTGGGGCTGATGAGTAAAGATGGCCGGCGCCATCTTTAAAGATGGCGCCGGCCATCCAGTGCTCCTACCATGTGACAGGGGCCGGCCAATGGCCTGGGAACGGGAAATCTCTCCCCGAGGCCCCCCTGGACCACCAGGTAATTTTAAAAGGTTTTGGGGGGGGGGGGGGTTCGGGAGGGTGGGGTCGATTTAAAGGGTCAGGTGGGTATTTTTTTTTAGCGGCGCGGGCCTCCCTAAAAAAAAAAAGGGTTGGGAGGGTGGGGGAGGCTAAGGGGGGTCGATTTAAAGGGTTGGGTGGGGTTTGTTTTTTTTATCATCGAGCCATTGGCGCCATTTTAATTAGTGGCAGCCAAAATGGCGCCGATGGCCCGAGAGCGGGAGATTGCGCCAGGACACCCCCTCCCCCCACTGGACCACCAGGTAATTTAACATTTTGGGGGGGTTTGGGAGGGTGGGGGAGGGTAAGGAATTGGTTTTAAAGGGTCGGGGTGGGTTTAGGGGTTGTTTTGGTGTGCCGGTTTTCCCGCCCTCCCCCAAATAATTCCCGTGCCCTATTTAATGATACAATACAAATGCCCCTGACGATAAATTGGGGGCATTTGTATTGTATCGTGCACTCTAACGATTTAGGACGATTTAAAAATTATCTGACGATAATTTTAATCGTTCAAAAACGATTCACATCCCTACTGGATATCCTGCTTGGATACAGTAATACCACAAGGTCTTAATGAAGTAGAGCAGCATAGGCTGTGTTGATCATTGTGTTATTGGTTGGTGGTATAATACAACATATATCTTCAGCCTGTCAGGGTTATTTTATAACAGTTTTAGTTTGATTGTTATTCTTGAGAACAAATCAATAAAATGATGGCTCTTTGCAGTTGTGTAGGTAATACAGGACAGAAACAATGAAAACTGTGGAAACCAGCAGTAATTGCATCCCTGAAGCTGAACATTTTGAAACATGGGGCCAAGTCTGGTACAAGGCATTATACACAAATCTATGTTGGAAAGCATTCCCAGAAGTCATGGCTCTGCATGCTTTCCCTACTTGTTTGTGAATAAATTGTTCTCACAGGACAAGCAGGATAGTAGTCCTCACATATGGGTGACATCACAGGATGGAGCCCTGTACGGAAAACATTTCTGTCAAATTTCTACAAAGCTTTGACCGACACTGGCACACTGACTGCACTGAGCATTCTCAGCCTGCAATTATCCCTGTGAGCCACAGGTGTCTCAGTCTTCTTTTTTCCGCTCTGCAGTAAGCATAGCGGTTAGGAGCTCTGTGAGAAATTTTAACATTTTTTCCTCACGGAAAGACTTTTACTTCACAAACACTTTTCCCTGCACAGGTCTCCCTCCGCGTACGTTTATTCATCGCTCGGTGAGTACTATACCCTGTTTTTTCGGTCGGTTCCTGTCACCTTTCTGGCCTGACAACTGACTGCGGCCTTCCCTCTCCCTATTTTTTCAGTTAGCTTCACATAGCCTGCGAGTGTCCCTCTGTGACACTCTGCTGGATTATTAGCGCTAGTGGGACAGGGACTTCCATTGTTTCCGTGGCCGCCAGGGCCCCTGTAGATTCAGGTCCTTCGATTTCCTCGGTACCCTCATGCAGTCGATGCCCCATTGCTATCGTCAGTACCCCCTTCAGACCGCCCTGGATTCTTAGATGCCATCGGTACCCCTCCCCCCGCGGTACCCTGATGCCATCCTCCCTGCATCGCTTATATCAGTGCTGTCCATGTTTTTCATCCATGGCACTGATTTTTCCTTGGGTTCCATCGGTGCCATCATTGCCCGAATGAATGTCATCGATGCACACCTTTGTCTCGTCGCTGCCATCCATACTCAGGTCGATGCCACCGTCGCCCGGAGCACTTCCATCGATGCCAGGGCCATTTCATCAATGCCATCCTTTATTTTATGGATGCCATCAGTGCGCAGGACCTTTCCATCGATGGGCATCAATGCCAGGTCTATTCCATCGATGTACATCGAAGCCAGGGTCCATTCCATCAAGGGCCATTGATGCCCAGGTGGTTTCCATCGATGCCAGGTCGATTCCATCGATGGAAGTCAATGCCCAGGTCGATTCAATCGATGGGCATCCATGCCAATGCCCTCTCCATGGATGCCAGATGCCAATGCCAATTCCATGGATGGCATCGGTGCCAAAGTGGATTCCAGATGCCAATGTAATTTCCATCGATGGGATCCATGCCAACATCGATTCGATCGGTGCCCATGTTAATGCCATCGACACCCATGTCCGTGGCACGGATGCCATGCACACCATTGCTGCTCGAGTCGATCCAAACGATACCGTCAACGTCCGTGGCCATACCATCGATGCCCGTGGCCATGCCACCGATGCAGTCGGCACCCGCCTCCATACATCAATACCCTCGACACCCACGTCGTATCCATCGGTGTCTTCGACGTTCCTATCGATGCGGTCATCGACTCCGTCAATGCCGGTATCTTTTTTCCCCGATAACAATGATGTTTTTTTGACTATTCGATGCCACATCGTTCCCATAGATACCTACGCCGATGCCGTCAGTGCTCCATCACTGTCATTATTGCTCTGGCCGAGTCATCGACATTTTTTCATATACATTTTTGACGATACCCTCGAGGCTGCTTCGGCCGCCATTGACACCGTCATTACCGACATAGCACCGCCACGTAATGCCCTCGCCTGAACACAGTGCTCCATGCTTTGGGTTTTTATTAAAGCCCCGTATTAGCCTATGACACTTCATAGTGCCAGGAGCAGAGCAGGCATGCTGACAGTCATCAATCGCCATCCCAGACAGCAAGGGCTTCCCCATCTCAGCGCTGGGGAAAGTCCGGGCCGAGCACCGTGGCATGCATAGTCACCGACACGATGATCGTCCGCTGCCGACGCCATCCAGCACCTTGGTGCTATCCTTCTCGATGCTGGACAATGCTCGGGCTGAGCAACATCACCACTGCCATCGGCACTGTTCCGCACAGTTTTGGCAGTCCTTGGTGCTCCAGAAACACCGGATCGAGGTCCGAAGAATTCTGCACTGGCGTCAAGAGACATCAAGCCGCTGCAACGAGGGTCGGGATCACAAGCTCGTTAATTGGCTCCCCTGTTCCCAGCGTGCCCCACCGTCATCGGTGCAGGATTGTGGCCCTCTGCTAATTACGGTGTAAGTGCCAGCCATGCCCAGCCTGTCTCCTCTATACCTGCGCCACCATACCAAGCATCAGAGTTGAGACGGACATCTACGTCCACAGGCTACCCCTCAAGGACTCCTGAAATCGACAGAGCCAGCAATATTCACCGGCTCGTCCTTCGGCGATCCACGTCGGATGGTAAGTACCCGCTTCTGTGGCATTCCCATTGAGATGTGTTCTCTAATTCGGGCCACATGGTTCGAAAAGTTCTGGGTCATGTACCTTCCAAGAACCTTATTAGTGTCACATATTGCTATACCAGCTATGTCAGCCACAATACCAGGAGAACCTCTCTATCATTTCTTTGGGATTGCATCAGGGCTTCCTCCCTTTTTTCAGCAACGAGGCTCTGTACTGATTAATGCTCTGACTTCTGGTTCCTCCTTCAAAACCAAAGTTCCAGGTGCATTCGCTGATCTGCTAAACACGACATTCAGTAAATACTGCCTCAAGTGCAAGTCCACTTTGAAATCTGACGACAGGTCTCAGTGTCTCCTTTACAGCACACAGAAAAGCGGGTAAGACTTTACCGCTCACACTCCTGTGGGAGGTTACATGATATCCAGATTACATCAGCCCCTCCAATGGGACACCTCCTGGTCTCCCATCTGGCCGGATATCAGAGCGGCCACCCCACCTTGTACCAAAGTTCCCGGTACCCTCCACCAGACGCTACAAAGCGCAGAGGGGGGAAGGGGGCGTTGGGGAGTTTTCATTACACTATTCTTTCTTTCAATAGAAAGTAGTTACTCTCCGCCCATCCTGGACCTCAGAAATACCAACTTTCTTCAGAAGGCACAGGTAAAATGGTATCTCTCGTTACCATGCTTCCATATCGCAGTAAGTACATTACTCTAATCTTTCTATGTGCTTTATGGTGAGTCAACAATATTACAATCCCAAGCTCTGCCGCTTGCACCAGCTTCGGCAACTGGAGTATTTCATTGAATCACTATTGGTGAATGCTGTTTCTCTGCGGAGTGCAACATCATTCATGCTTTTCCTTGCATGGACAACTGCATAACCACAGTCAGTCCATGCAAGGAGCTCTAACTTCTTCATGACTCACGATACATTTCCTAACTGGGATTACTTCTGGACACCACAGTCATAATGACCTTCCTGTCCAGCATACGCACAGACATTCTAATAAATTCTTACATGTCCCTGCGTCCATTTTCCATAACCTCAGCCCCTCAATTCTTCATTGTCGGGCCATGGGGTTTTTTTCACTATGCACTTTCCTCATAGAAAATTGCTTTGAGTTAGATTCAGTGAAATTCAATTATCAGTGGGTCTAAGCTGTTCAACCGCTTTCATCCCTCATCCATATTGCAGATCTAGAACCAAAACCTAGTCTGATTCTGCTCATGCTCGCATTTACTCAGGGTTGTAAAGTTTGACTTAAAAGCTTCTCAACCCAATATCCCGAAGCACTGAATCCCTTCTCATTTCGCTAACCGACAACATTCTTTTCAACCTAGAGAAAAAACAACCTTGCCTTTTGATCCTCCTTGATCTATCAGCGGCATTTGATATTGTAAACCACAAGATCCTCTTAGACCGACTAGCAGAGATTGGAATCAAAAACACCGCATTCAATTGGTTTAAATCCTTCTTACAAGACAGGTCCTATAAAGTTAAGATCAACAACTATGAATCTCAACCAATCATTTCGGACCTTGGCGTCCCTCAAGGATCCTCATTGTCTCCGACCTTATTTATTTGCTCCCTCTCTGTAACCTACTTTCTAAGCTAAACCTAATCCATTACCTTTACGCCGACGATGTCCAAATTCTCATCCCCATCACCAAATCCTTGCAAGAAACTCTTCACTTTTGGAATTCATGCTTCCTCTCCATTTCAAATCTCCTTGCTGATCTCTGCCTAATTCTCAATACCAACAAAACTGAATTCCTCCTAATCACCCAAGAAGGAAACTACCAACTCGCTAACACTCTTCCTTTGGCATCACCTACTCTATCTCCCCAGGTCAGAAACCTAGGAGTCACTATGGATAACCATCTGAATTTCAAAGGCTTTATCAGTAATACAGTAAAAGAATGCTTCTTCAAACTCCAGGTTTTAAAAAGAATCAGACCTTTATTACACCCCCAGGATTTCAGATCTGTCTTGCAAGCAATCATATTCTCCAAAATTGATTACTGCAACTCTCTGTTACTTGGGCTCCCAGCTATCTCCCTAAAACCCCTGCAAATGCTCCAAAATGCCACTGCCAGGATCTTAACCAAAGAAAAAAAAGGGACCACATAACTCCCCACATCGACCTCAAGATCCCATTCCAGCTACATTCGTCTTCTCGTCCATTGAGATCAGCGCAAAAAGGCTCTCTAAAAACTCCTCCACTCAAAATCTCGTCTAACAAAAGAGCCCTATCTACAGCAGGCCCTATCCACTGGAACTCTCTACCATCAGATCTTAGACTTGAACAATGCCCCATCACTTTCAAAAAAGACTTAAAACTTGGCTTTTCACTCAAGCATACACCTGAGCTGATCTTCTTAATTCCCCCCTTTTCCGGGTCAATTTCATTTCATACCACATGATTCAATAATACAATAGCCAGCGGCTGTGGTGTTGTTCAATATTCAACAATACTATCTTACTATGCCTGTGGTGTTGTTCAAGGTTCAATAATACTATAGCCAATGGCTTATCCATCTAGACAAGTTACAAATACTAGATACTCGATTGATTCATTCTAATTGCCTGCCTATAAAAAGATTGTTATTTATTTGTTGTATTATTATGCCTTATTGTTGTATTATTATGCCTTATTTTTAATTCAATTTTTTCCAAGTTCAATCTCCTGTTCTAGCTGCATTTTTTGTCTTATGAGAATACATAGGATACGAAGATGAAGCCATGACTCGAGCATGAGACTCCAAAAAGGTTTGATACTTTTCTATTTTTAACAGTGCTTTGAAATTTAGAATATGAATTGTTGGATATGTTTTTCTTCTTTATAGATGTTTCTGGATAAGATATTTGAATTGAATAAAGGAAGACTTAAGGGTACATGATTCTATAGTTTGTTATGAGGAGCCAATCCATCCCCAGAGATGGCGCACCCAAAGGGTGTGGTTCAGGGGAGAGAGTGGAGGCTGGGGGATGTACCTGTGACCACGACATAAATGCGGGCTGGCCCATCTACAAGCCGTTTCTGTCAGCGGTTTTTCTTTAAATCATACCTGTGTATATTCTGTTTTCTGGCCCCTGCTTCAAACTCGGTACAGGGAGGTTCAAGTGAGTTTTAGCAAATGTGGTGCCTTGCCCCTGCCTTCCTATCTTGTCATCAGTCCTTTGAGTTATTCTTTACTGTGCTAGCTGGAGGGGCAACACCCAATCACCCCTATCCCGCTGGCGGAGCTGGGCCAGGTTGATTCCGTGCACTTGGCAGATTGCTAGCAGGGAAGCCTGGGCCTGTAGATGATGAATTGGAGGGGGGGGGGGGGGGGGGGGGGGGGAGGGGATGTAGCACTCCTTAAACTACAGCATGGATGCAGCGAGGACCCATGGGTTTGACCTGCTTGGGTGCCTGCATAAAAAAAACCAAAAACCCTTTGGGGGTTTGCTTGGCTTGCCCTCCAACATGTTGTGAAAGCAGAGGTGGGAGTGATACCATGTGCACGGTTTTATGTGGCTAGGCTGTGTTCTCACTGGGGGAGGGAGATTCCTGATTCAGTCCTCATAGTAGGCATGAGGTACAGGTTTTTCCCACATCACTCCTGGCATAGCTATTACCGATGTGTGGATATGGCGGTTGGGCATTCCTGCCCACATGCAGTCACCTCTCTTCTAGTAGCTTTACCAGGCAGTTCCTCCAGCACAGTAATGCAGTGGATAGCAAAGAGGGTTGTTGCCCTCTCTGCAGATCTGTTGGATTGGTCCAGCTACGTGGCATGGTGGCTGGAGAATGAACTCAGAAGTGGGAATATTGGGTGCCTTGGTGTTTCCCTGACACAGTCTTCAAACATGGACCCATCATGGGGGCCCACTTCTATGCATTATCTTAAAAAAAAGAAAAGAAAAGATGGGGGGGGGGGGAGGAAGGCTGGCTATTGCCAGTTCCTATTGGTTTGACGTTTTCCTTTATTGTGCGATTCCCTTTTTTCTCCCTCCATCACTCAAGACCTTGCCTCATAGGCGGTCCTGGGGGCTAGACGTGCTTACATAAGTCACACAAGATATATCAGCTAATGAGGGGCACCACGAGTGCAGAGACACCCTGTTGCAGAGCTGGGTGGGGTACAAGGTTGCTGGTGTTTGTACCACATGGGCTATTGACCTGTTCTGTGTAATTGCCAGTTGAGCCCCACTAGTTCCACAGCTGGACATTAGGATGGGTACCACTACAGCCCAGGGAGCCATTCCCATCTGGCAGGCAATTGCTTAGCGTCATTTGTTTTAGATGGCAGCAGCCATCTTATAGGGGGGCAAGTAGTGTGCACATGTGTGGCTGGTTGATAGCCTTTGCATTATAACCATTCTCAGGGAACACAAATAGGGTGCCTCACATGGGACACACAGGCTATCAATTCTCTTATAATCACATCACATGAAGGAGGACTTCTTAGGACTGACTTCTTAATGGTGCACATGGGTCAACATGGCAGCAGCCATGTTAATATTCATAGCTTGAAGTTAGCTGCTATCTGTTCAACATGATCTTGTAGATGCAGGGTCTGGCTCCTTGGAGAATGAGAAATTACTACTTATCTGATAATTTCCTTTTCTTTAGCATTATGCATTTCTAGCAGCAGATGGAAATGGAGTAAACTGACGTCACAGTATATACACCCCTGCAGTTACATCAGCCTGCCAGTATTCTCTTCAAAAGCATCTGTGGACAGACTAGCAAAACATTTGATGAAAAATATATAAACCACTGCAATACTCAGTCAACGGCAACACTGAACTCAGATAAGAATATAATAACACTAGACTAGGGGACTGGAGTAACACTTACCAGTAAATCCTGTAACACAAAGGCACACAGGAGGATCATTTTGCAATCATATGCAGCCAAGGGAGGGAATCTGGATTCATCTGACATTCCTAAAGAAAAGGAAATTATCAGGTAAGTAGTAATTTCTCATTTCTTAGCATCCAGTCAGATGAATCCAGAACAAGCTATTTCCAAATAGAGCGGGGGGCTGCCTATGGTCCAGTCAAACCACATGAGCAAAGGCTGCATCCTCCCGGGCTTGCACATCCAGACGATAATACCTGGAAAGATGTACAAGGAGGACCACATCGCAGCTCTGCAAGTGTTGACAGGAGACGACAATCTAACTTTTACCCATAACACTACCTGAGCTCGAGTGGAATGGGCCCGAATCAGACTAGGTAACAGCTTCCCAGCATCTACGTATGCGGTCGTGACTACCTCCTAAATATAGTGAGTTATTGTAGCCAGCGAGACTGGCTCTCCCTGTCTAGTACCACCATGGAAGACAAACAGGCAATCTGATCTACACAAAGCCCCAGCGACCTCCCGAGACCTGACAATATGCTGCTTGACATCCAAGGGCTGCAGCAGATGAGATTCTTCTACATCTCTCTCTCTGATCAGAGATGGCAGGGAGATGGACTGGTTCAACTGAAACTCAAAGACCAGTTTCGGTAAAAAGAGAAACGGCTCCTGGGAAGACAAGGTCTGCAGCTTGGAAACGCTACTTGCATAACAATTTGCCACAAAGAACACTGTTGTCAAGGTCAGAAACTGCAAGGACAGAGTACATAGCGTTTGAAACATAGGGAGTACCAAAAAATCCAAACCCAAATTGAGACTCCGTAGAGGCACCAGAAACGCAAAGGACAACAAAGATGTTCCATTCCTTTCAGAAAACAGACCACATCAGAATGAGCCAACAAGGATTCCCCCATTGACTGGACCCCTGAAATAGGAAAGAGCAGTTACTTGTACCCTTACGGAATAAAGGGCCAAGCCTTTATTCAAGCCATCTTGCAAACATTCCAAAATGAATGGTATCTTGACTGAACAAGGAAGAGTACCGCGATCCTCACACCAGGCCTCAAACACTCTCCAAATCTGTCCATAGGCCAAGGAAGTGGAGAACTTTCTAAGTAAGGCGGAGATCAATGCTGCAGAGTATCCAGTTAGCAAGTGAGCCCTGTCAAGAGCCATACTATAAGACAAAATCGAGTCAGATCTTCGTGAAGGTCAGACCCCTGCTGCAACAGGTACCAGTGCGCCAGAAGTTAAAGAGGCAAATCCACTAGGAGCCTTCGCAGATCTGCATGCCACAGTCTCCTGGACCAATCTGGAGCAACAAGAGCACCATCCCTCTGTGGCGCTCAATTCTTCAAACCAATTTGCCCAAAATGGGCCATGGAGGAAAGGCATACAGCAACTTGTCTTCTGGCCATTCCTGCACTAGGGCAGCGATTCCCAATGACCTCCGATCTCTTTTGCGGCTGAAGAATCGCAAAACTGACGCAGTGCACAAAGTCACCAACAGGTCCAGGAAAGGGAGACCCCAGTGAACCCGCATCAGCTGAAACTCATCTGACAGCCCACTCTCCTGGGTCCAGATTCTCCCTACTGAGAAAGTCTGCTCTTACGTTGTCTTAGCCTGTGATGTGCAAGGCTGAGATCATCTGGAAATGCACCTTTGCCCATTCCATAAGATGATCTATTTCCTGTGACCCTTGCTGGTTCTTGGTACCTCCCTACCGATTGATTTAAGTCACAGTCGTTGATTGTCCGACATGCGGATCAAGCGACCCTGCAGCCTGTCGCTAAACTGTAAACATGCCAACCGGACTACTCTGGCCTCCAGGCAATTGATGTTCCAGAAAGACTCTCTGCACTCCAGCGCCCTCAGCTCCTGACAGTGAGCTCACTAACCAAGGAGGCTTGTATATGTTGACAGGACTAGCCAAGTATGGAGGGGATAGTGGAATTCCCTTCTGTAGATGCTCTGCCTACAGCCACCACTACAGTTGGGATAAGACCTCCATCGGTAGGTGGAGCTGAATTGAATAGTCCTAAGACTGCGGATTCCATCGAGAAAGCAGGGAGTGCTGAAGAGGACGCATATGCGCCCTCGCACAAGGCACCCCTTCCAGGGTCACCGCCATTAAGCCAAGGACCTGCAGGTAAAACCATATGGTCGGGCGCAGTGTGTTCAACAACAGAAGGGCTAGCAACTTCTGAATTTGAGCTTCCGGCAGGAACACCTTGGCCTGCTTTGTGTCAAACTGAACCCCCAGGTATTACCGTGACTGAGTAGGCTGAAGACTGCTCTTGGCTAGGTTCACCAGCCAGCTGAGTTCCTGCAACATGGAAATCACCTTGTGAATCATCAGGCAGCTCTTTTCCATCGACATGGCACGAATCAGCCAGTCATCCAAATACAGGTGTATTAGGAGTCCATCCTTTCTCAACTCTGCCGCAACTGCCATCATTACCTTAAAACAGGTTCTGGGAGTGGTGGCCAGACCAAGCGTAGCTCCCGAAACTGAAAGTGGCGTCCCAGAACTGCGAACTGCAGGAAGCATTAATGTTCTAGTTGGAGGGGAATGTGGAGAAACCCCTCGGACAGATCCAGACAGGTAAGAAATTTCCCTGACTGTACAGTCATTATCACAGAGTGCAGTGTCTTCATGGAGAAAGGTTCACTCACAAATGACAATCAATGCCTTTGAGGTCCAGGATGGGATGAAAAAAGTCCTTCTTTGGCACAACGAAATAATGGAAAATTGCTCTATATGTTCTTGAGACGTGGGCACTGGGACCACAGCCCTCATACTGAAGAGCCTTGTCAATGTAGTTTCCACTGTTTTTTTTTTTTGTGGTGAGTGGCAGGAGACACCATGAACACATCCCGAGGAACACTGCTAAACTCCAGTGCATATTCCTCTTGTATCACCTCTGGGACCCACTGATCCGATGTGATTTAGACCCACCTATGATAAGAGAGAGAGGTGTACCCCTATTTCCTATTCCCGGGGGTGGTTCGGCAAACCTTCTTTGGGAGGCTCCACTACCCGAGCCTGCACCTCTTCTGGGTTGTCTGTTACAAAAGGACTAAGACCCACTAAAGGGTCGAGTCCTCTCAAAGACATGCCTCTACAGGATCCTCTAGCACACCCTCTCATATGAAGGGAATGCTGCATCTTTTTATCCTCCGGCTAATGAGGAACCAGAGATTCGCCCCACTTACTGGCCAGTTCTTCCAATTCGCAACCAAACAAAAGTGAGCCGTTAAGGGACAATTTGGTGAGGTTATTCTTGGAGGTTGCATCAGCTGACCAATTTCTCAACCATAACTGACTCCTGGCCACTACTATCAAAGCCACCCCTCTGGCTGAAGTGTGGACCAAATCACAGCCCGCCTCCGCCAAGAAAGCAGCAGCTGGTTCCACAACTGCCCTGGAGTTTACCCCAAAGTCACCAACCTCCTATGAGAGAAGCAAACAAGAGCGAGCCACCAAGGAACAACAAGAAGCGATCTGTAAGGTAAATACCACTGCTTCACATGCCCACTTAAGGATAGTCTCAATCTTTTTAGCATGAGCATCCTTCAAGGCCGCTTCTCCTTCCATGGGAATAGTGATCTGCTTGGAGACTGCACACACAAGTGCATTTCAACCTTGGGAAAAAACACAAGTGCTCTCTTACCACTGGATCCAGAGGGTACAGGCCTTCCAAAATCTAACCCCTTTTGAAATTAGCCTCTGAGGCTCCCACTCAAAATTAATTAATTCTTGAATGGCCTTCATTACGGGGAAAAAAAATAAGAGGAAACCAAAATGAGATTTCTCTTTGGGCTCAGACACTGAATCTGCCCCAGGAACACCAAGCAATTTTCAAGGTCTGAGAAATCAGAGCTGGCAGTTAATCTCTATGAAAGAACTGCAACATACTTCCATAGGGTTCTAATCCAGGGGAATTTCACCCTCAAGAGGCAGGATCAGTGTCATCATCCGTGCCATCCAGATCTCCATCCAGAGGACCCCACTGCCACTCTAGGAGTACTCCGGTGCCCTACAAAAAAAATCCAGGCAAGATTTTCCACCTGCGCCTCTGATCTAGGAGCATGGGACACGGCTGAGGACTATGCCTGAAGAAAGGGCTGCAACCCCTGGAAAAATTCTACCCATGAAAAAGTAAAAGCGACCAGGAGGGACCTGAGGTGTACTCACTGAGCTACCTTTCCCTGCTGAGGAACCAGTTAGGGGTGTTCCAAAATCAAGCGTCCCACCTGAATCACCTTTACCCAGACCCACACTGATATGCCGTATATAACAAGCAGTGCAAAGAGAAAGATGCTAAGGCATCTTAGGCACAGGTGTCATAATAGCTGACAACGTGCTGAGCAGCAGCCGGAGGCGTACATCTGTTTTGTTTTTTCTTTTGAGATAGGTGCTTAACTAGGTGCCTAAAAATTATGCATCTAACATTTAGGTGCACACACCTAGGCGCTTGCTTAGGTGGCCAAAAATTAAGCACACAAAAAACTTAAGTGCACAGTACTTGTGTGCATAGGTAAGCATGCAGCCACTACGTGTCGTTTAACGTGGGTGCATAGGTAAGCGTGCGGCTACTATGTGTCATTTAATGTGGGGGCACAACCTGGACGCACCGCGAGGAGCACACACTGGACTGAAAAACCTGTAGAGGGCAGCTTTGAAAGTGCGCAAAAAAACATTGTGGCCTACCACATGGCACGCAGCAAAAAGCCTTGGAACGGGGCCTAGCCTAAGGAGGCTACTCAACCTGCCAGACTACCCACATCCCTCAACCTCCCACAGAGCAGAACAAATGTCAGACTGGCACGCCAAGCACAGAAACCAGGGTAAGAGGAAACCCTGTATATATCAAAAAACCTCTTGCTAACTCTCTCGTATTTTTTTTTTAACTTACTGGAGCTCATCCGTACCTGGCTGAGCACAGACAAGGTCTCCAGCTGTGAGGGGAGAGGGCATGTGCTGTCACTGCCATGCTCAGCTTCCTGCACCAGCTGCCTTTCAGCTACTCAAGCAGCTAAGGCCACACTGGCAAAACCAGCTACCGGCCCAAGGCACACCTCTGAGGGACCACCGAAATCACCTCAGGAATTCTCAACTGGGGGAGGAACCATTTGGTATCGCCGCAAGAAAGCAGGGCAAATTTTATCCTTAATTCTCCTTTATTTTAAAATGAAGCAATCCCCAGTGCCATTTGCTGGAGATGGAGAATACTGGCAGGCTGATGTGACGTCAGTTTACTCCGTCTCCATCTGCTGGTAGGAATGCATAACCCACTTGTTCTAGATTCATCTGATTGAACACTAAGAAAACAAGTTTTATCATAACTCCCTTCTTGAAGAGGGCATGTGAGGTGTGCATGCATGGTGGATTGCAGCTAATTATAAGCATAGCATATCCCAAATAGTCCACCTTACAAAGGGTAAAATAATGACAAATACAACAGTCTTGTAGTTGTAGATAAGGGAATTGTGTCCCATAATTTTGAGGGAAGCAGACCTAAAATCTTAAAAGCACTGATGTCTTGTTATGCAATACAAAGCAACCATCTTGGTTAATGCTATTAATCTAGCCATCAAGGGCATATATAGAGTATTAAATAAAATTGTCAAACATGGCAATTTGATCTAACTCTTGTGTTCCTTTGCATCTTGCTTTTCTTAACACTTGCATGGTACCAAAGTCAGCCTCCTTTTGAAGTTCACAGAATGTATTCAAGTTCAATTGGAAATTGGTCAGTGGCACACAATATTGGAACTATTTTCTGCATTTTCAGCTGCATTTTTTTTTGTCTGTTACATCTTTTGGCATTTAAGGGTCTCCACTTTCTCCATGCCATCTACGGAACAGTCATGGCCTGCTAAATCTAGTCATCGATGACATTCTTGTGATTTCCTCCTTTGCCATAATGTCCAGCTCTCTAGGATCAATCTTAGCAGTTAGAGTGGGAATTAGAACAGTCTTCAAAATAATCACCCATGACAGCACTATGACCAGTTTCTAGATCTTGGCCAATCATGCCATAGATTGATGCATGCTTATTATGTAAAAGCAGCCAGGCTAATTGTTCAAATAGTATAAGCCATTTAATTTTGATGTATCAGTGCTACCTTTGGAAGCATGATAAGCAATCGTTATCTCTTGTGCTGCTCTCATACATTTCCCACTCTCACAGCAGCCAGATCCTTCGACGACCTCACAGGCTTGTGAACTCTGACATTCCTCAAATGTGGACAGGTTGTGGGCTGGTACACTTTTTTTTGGTATCCAAGCTGACCTTTTGAAGTTTTCTTTTCTCTTTAGGTCTGTTCCCCCTCCCCCTTAATTGTTTGGACTATTTGAAATCTCTTTGTCTGAGCTGAATGCTCCACTGTCTCATATGAGTACCATCCGCAGCTACACCTCTCTGTTCTGCAGCTTTGACCTGCTCCGTAATGGAGGTAATATTTGATTTTTCCTCAGCTTCACCTTTATCCACATTCATCGATGTTGCTCTTGGGGGCATGAGGGTGCCTCATCACAGTTCACACTGGATTGCTAGCACCTGATCTCTTTCAAGGAGAAGTCTATCATTCCATTTGTTTCCTTACAACTTGCCTGTAATGGTCAGGCATTCTAGAGGCAGGTATTCCCCCAGCAGGACCAGTACAGGGTGCTACGGCAGAACAGGGCAGGGTCTTCTGCCTGGACTGACCACCTCCCCCTTCGGTTGAACCTGCAGGTTCTGGCAGCCAGCAGGATTGCTTTGGCAAGGTGCATGGCAGGCTGCAGCCAGGGCAGGCAGTGTTCAAGCAAGGCCAGGGTCCAGGCAGATGTCGGGCCAGGTGGATAACAGCAAAGCAACAGCAGAAGTCAGTCCAGGTCAGTAACAGATCAGTCAAAGGGAGGCTGACTGGGAGGCAAGGCAAAGTAGTACAGGGAAATAAGGCAGGGCAGAGCAGAGCAGGAGCAAGAGCAAGGACAGGCATGACAAGAACAAGATTAAACTGGAACAGGGGTGCAAGGCAGGGTTCAAACAGGCTAGATAGGACACCAGGAAACCTAGATATATGTTAAAGACTGGGAACAGAAACTGGGTAGGCCACTGGGAGGCCTAGGCAAGGCATGGAAAGGCTAGGTCACCAGGAGACCTAGACAGGGCACTGAAAAGCTACTGGAATATGCACAGGAAACAGGAACACCACTGGGAGGCCCACAGATAACAGGACAGACAGACAAGCAAGGAACACAGGAGCAAACAGAACAAACCAAAGGTCAAAACAGGCCACACTGAGCACATGGGCAAGGCACAGACATACAGAGGGGTTAGGCCACTGGGAGACCTAGACCCACTGGCAAGAAGGGCCACTGGGAGACCCAAAGGAAGCAGGAGGGCCATAGGGAGACAGACAGGAACACAAGATTACTGCTGCCAAATGCCATAGAATGGAAAAATTCAATAAAGGGTGGTTGTCATACTTAACATGGAGACAAAACACACTCCATACCTGATTCTCCTGGAGATGCCCTGGCTGGCCAGCTGTGACCCTAATCTACTAGATATGTTCTCCTGTATATACCTCTGACAATAATGCTTGACATTTCTGTTTGCTTCTCAATCTTAATTGTACTTACTTATGATTATTCTCTTTGTGTGATCTTCGTGGTTATGTGGTTAACAGCATGGAGCGGGGAGGGTGGGAAAGGGGAATTGGTTTATATCGCTCTTATAATTCCTAGCTACTTGAAGAGGTATCGGCCTTTGGGCCCTGTTGTGCTTGGTTTGATATCTGGTTTTTTTGGAATACAATAAAAATTGCAAATTAAAAAAAAACCACATCTAATTCCCAAAACAAGGGCAAACAGGAAAAAATTCCCTCAAGGGTCCGAAACAAACAACACAATTCCTGAAAATCAGGTTTGAACCACGGTTCATAACAAAAACCAAAATATTATAGAATCATTCTGATAGATTCCCTCTGTAGAGGAGGCTAAACATTAGGTAAATCAGTCTTTTGGCAGTAGCACCCAGGCGGGATCCTGGACCGATCTTTGGTATTACAGGAATTAAAATTAACAGGTAAGAACCAATTTTCCTTTCCTGTACATACCCAGATCAGTCCAGACCAGTGGGATGTACCAAAGCCATATTACCCCGGGCGGGAACCCAAAAGACCCGCTCGCAAAACGCTCTCCTCAAAAAGCGCTTGGTCCGGATCCCTGACATCCGGACACTAATGCCTTGTCAAGGTATGCAGGGAAGACCAGACTGCGGCTCTACAAATCTCCTCAGATGACAACTGAAGCCTGGAGGATAGCTAATGTAACTCCAATATATAAAAAGGGCTCCAGGGGCAATCCGGGAAACTACAGACCAGCTAGCCTGTTCAGTGCCAGGAAAAATAGTGGAAAGTGTTCTAAACATCAAAATCTCAGAACATATACGTAGAAAGACATGGTTTAATGGAACAAAGTCAGCATGGCTTTACCCAAGGCAAGTCTTGCCTCACAAATCTGCTTCACTTTTTTGAAGGAGTTAATAAACATGTGGATAAAAGGTGAACCAGTAGATGTAGTGTACTTGGATTTTCAGAAGGCGTTTGACAAAGCTCCTCCTGAGAGACTTCTAGGAAAAGTAAAAAAAAGTCATGGGATGGGTGGCGATGTCCTTTCATGGATTACAAACTGGCTAAAAGACAGGAAACAGTAGGATTAAATGGACAATTTTCTCAGTGGAAGGGAGTGGGCAGTGGAGTGCCTCAGGGATCTGTATTGGGACCCTTACTTTTCAATATATTTATAAATGATCTGGAAAGAAATATGACGAGTAAGAATCAAATTTGCAGATGATACAAAATTGTTCAGAGTAGTTAAATCACAAGCAGATTGTGATAAATTGCAGGAAGACCTTGTGAGACTGGAAAATTGGGCATCAAAATGGCAGATGACATTCAATGTGGATAAGTGCTAGGTGATGCATATAGGGAAAAATAATCCATGCTATAGTTACACAATATTAGGTTCCATATTAGGTGCTACAACCCACGAAAGATCTAGGCGTCATAGTGGATAACATTGAAATCTTCGGTTCAGTGTGCTGCAGCATTCAAAAAAGCAAACAGAATGTTGGGAATTATTAAAAAGGGAATGGTGAATAAAACGGAAAATGAGCCTTGAGCCAAGCCCACCTACGTGCATTGATTCCAGCTGCTGATAGACAGGCGGATGTCTCAAATGAGTCGTAAGCTGCCTGTACCTCATGTTTGCCAGATTCCAGGCCTTTGGCAATAAGAGTATTTAGTGCCTGTTGTTGTTGAGGAAGGTTATCAGCAACATCCTGAACTTGTTTCCACAAGTTTCTTTGATATTGCGTCATGTAAAGATGGTAAACCGCAATTCCAGATACCAGCATGGATCCTCGAAAAACCTTTTTACCTAGGCCATCTAAAAACTTCTGTTCTTTTCCTGGTGGGGTAGAAGAGTGTGGTTTTTGTTTTCTGGCTTTTTTCTGAGCCAATTCGATGACCACTGAGTGGTGTGGCAATTGCAGTTTTTGGAAACCTGGGGTATGTTGTACCAGGTATGTTGCATCTGTTCTTCTGTTTACAGCCAATACAGAGCAAGGATGTTCCCATAATCAATGCTGTAGCTCTAGAAGCACTTCATGAATGGGTATTGCCATCACCTCCTTTGGTGCATCCACATACTGCAACCTTTCAAGAGTCTTGTGTCTTCTTCAGTAAGCAATTCAAAAGAAATTGTATCTGCCATTTCCTTTATGAAATTTGCAAATGACAAATCCTCAGGAGGGGACTTTCTCCTCTCTTCTGGTGGAGAAGGCTCTGACTGTAAATCATCTGTATCAGTGTCAGTGTCTACATACTCCCAAGGAATGTATTGAGGTTGATAATGTTCCTTAGAAGGACATGGTTTATGCTTTTGTTGGTGATGTTTTATCTTAGAAGCAGACTTCGATGGTTGAGTTGGAATCTGCTTTGGTATTAGAGGCGGCAGCAAAGGCATCAATGGGGAATCAAAAGGTCTCGATGGCCAGCATCGCCCGATGGACCGGGTCGCGAGGGCATCGATGGATCAGTGAGAGGCATCGAAGGTAATGTCGGTGTCCGGAAGTGTTGAAGGTCTGATGGCCCCGGGACGGAATCCGAGTCTCTCCCATCTTCCTCCGAAGAGCCTGGGATTGGAATCGAAGGAATCATTGGTGGATGTTTTGGCATCGATGTCGTCGATGGCTGCATCGGGGGAGCTGTCGGCGTCAGTGTCAGTGCTAGAAAAGCTCCAAGTAATGCGTCGATTTTATTCAGTAGGGGTTGAAAAATCGACGGTTCTTGTGTTGATGCCTGTATCGGTACCGGTATGGAAGGAGGCTGGAATTTTTGGAACGCCTTAACGATGGCCTGCTGGACCATGGAAGTCACTTCTTCCCTGAAGACTGGGACTAGGTCCACTGTCGCAGGAGAAGGTAAGACTGGCGCTACTAGCTCTTCCAAGACTGTGCCACCACGTTCAGTCGAACACCGATTCCCGGTGGAGAGCGCCTCGGTATCTCCGGCACAGAGGAACGTGTTGGCTCTAGTACCCAGACTCGCTTCGGCATCGGCTCAATATCCTTCAGTACCGATGTAGATGTCGTTCCCTCTGATGGATCGGATACGGAACGGTGCTGATGGCATCTTTTTTCACGATGTTCTTTAGATGTCAATGAAGACGCTATGAAAGATCCGGATGGGGGTTGGTGACGGACAGTCATCGGCCCTTTTCTTACCTCGATGTTTTTCAAGAGGGTGATAATTTCTTCGGTGACTATGTCAAAGATGACAATGGAGTGAATTTTTGAAACAGCTCCTCCATTTTATCCAACCGGGCACGCCTGCCCTTAGGTGTCATCTGGTTGCAAGTTGCACAAGCCCAGACATTGTGGCTTGATCCCAGGCATAAAACACAAACATTGCGTGGGTTGGTGATAGACATAGTTCGGTTACAATTTGGACATTTTTTTAATCCGGAGGCCATGTTGAAAAATAGGCCGGATAACTGTCGATGGTCTGCGGGTACCGAGTGAAGGTGACAGGAATCGACCGAAAAATGATTCAAAAAAGTACTCACCGATTACTATGTCAAAGGGAGACCCAAGTGATAAAGTTTGTGACTGAAAAGTTATGTTTTCCGTGAAGAAAAAGTGAGGGAAAATATCTGAGTTCCTATTATGCGATGCTTCAGCACCGCAGAAAAAAAAGACTGAAGGGAGACCTCTGTGGCTGAGAATATCATGGCATGCTCAGTGGCTTCACTGTGCCAGTCAAAAGTTTCTAGAAACTTTGACAGAAGGTTTTCCGTATCAGGGCTCCATCTGATGATGTCACCCATATGTGAGGACTATCATCCTGCTTGTCCTAGGATAAAAATAGCTCTGGAGCCGGTGGTAAAAATGAGGCAGGAAGCCTAAAAATGTCCTCTGAGGTTCTTCAGAGGTCTGCCTGGCTCTGCACCACCGGGCAGACTGATTTTCCCTGGGAGCCGCGGTGAATAGGGCAACTTGGAGCTGGGGTTTTTTTTAAAAACACAAAAAACTTACTTCTAGTAACAGAAAAAAAACCTAAGCTAAGAATAATAGAAACAAATCCCCAAAGGGGCTACTTCCCTGTACCCCAGACACTGAGGGGGAGCCTTTAGGTCGCTGAGGGAGCCAGTCCCCTGGCTATCAGGGGACCCGGAATCACATGGGCTAGCACTGCCAGGGGTTCACCCGGCTCTACCTGAGGGATGGTCCAGACACTGAACCTAGCACCTCAGGGAGCAAGAAAAATCCATCTCACACAGAGCTGCAGGTATACACGACCACCATCTGCTGGAGTCAGAGAAATACTGATGAGCTACAGCTGGCACACTTGGGATACCAGTGCCTCAAAGCTTTGTTCTGACTCCATCTTCTGGTGGGAGTGCATACCCCACTGGTCTGGACTGATCTGGGTATGTACAAGAATTTCCATTTGAGATATCTGGAGCAGCCAGTTATTAGAGGATTCAATAGCTTGCCAGTGTATAACAGCAGAAGTTATTTTGTTGCTGAAAGTAGAGTAATGCTAGTTTATATTTAATCCCTCATATGCATCTCTGGAATGTCTTGACAGCATAGGCCAGGGCTTCCCAAACTTGTCTTGGGGACCCTAGAGCCAGTCAGGTTTTCAGGATATCCACAATGAATATGCATGAGAAATTTGCATATCATGGAGATTCATCTCATACATATTCATTGTGGATATCTTGAAAACCTGACTGGCTGTGGGGGCCCCAGAACAGGTTTGGGAATCCCCGGCATTAGGCAACAGACTTGTGCTGCGATAAGTAAATTAACTTTTGAGTGGAATTAAAGATATAAACCATTCCTGTATTTCATTTCTCACCTTTGGCAAAAAGGAAGATTTCAAGTCTCCACCATGAAAAAATTACTGAAGGAATTGCTACATCATATGTACCGAAACTAAAACCCACACAATTTTCAACACTAAACTAATTTTTACACCTTTGACTCGTTTAGTAATATTAAGAGCAGTTCCTGTTTGTCCCATCAACTCTTGCAAGAGACAGATGAAGTTATTTTCATGAGACAAAAATTCAAATAGAAAAATATACATTTAAAGAATATTTTAGAAGCATCTTTGGGGGTCTTATTCCCCTTTCTTCCACAAAGGGGCTTACTACAGTGAAATAGCCAAAATACCCCAAAATAGTGGTCTTATTTCAAATCAATTCGACAACCTTTATTAATGAAAAAAATACATTTAAAATAAAGAAAAATGGAGTTAAAAAAACAAATCAGTTTCTAGACACTGGTATCAGAAATCCATCTTTTGCATTATACAACGTGCTGTTTCATATAGTTCAAATTAGCATCTTCAATTTAATAGTAATTTCAAAGATGGTTTAACATTTATTGGTGTACATTTAGAATGGTATTGTAAATCTTTAGTACTTGCATTCCCTTTCCCCAGAATCTTACAAATTTGACAATTAAAAAAATTCACAATCTTGCACCTTGCAATTTATACCTTCCTACAGACATTGCACCTTTACACTGTCATTTGCTAACATCAAGCCTTTCCAAAAGAAAACAGAAAGAATAAACTACTTTATAAACTCCTGATAATGTACAGGTATTATTGCTACTATAACATTCCACAAAGCAGAGGTCTACATACATTGTATTAAATGAAACTCCAAAGTATATAAGATTTGTGACAAGCCTCACAATTACCATTTAGCACACCAACAGGGTGATATTTTTCAATAATCTGTACCAGCCTATCCTTCACTGATCAAATATATTCACTTATATATACTCTGTTGTGTCAGCTTCCAAAGGTGGTTCTGAGAAACTACACAGGACAGCTGAATGTGCTGTAGGCAGGCAGGATGTTACTTGAAAGCTTATCTATACCTAAATATGGGCAGCAACTTGTCTATTGCCTAATTAGGAGTGTTGCCTCATATGTTCCTAAAGGGAAAACAGATACTGAATAGTTCTGGCCCCTCAGGGACATCTGAGAATAACTCATGATTATCCAAGAGACAGTGCTAAACATTTAAGTTTTACATACTTAAATTTTCCAACATTAGATTTCATTCACAAACTGTGTACATGAGACATTCTTGGCAAAGAATCCCTCAGAGAAAAAATGTGCAGCTAAAAATGATTTCTAAATGTCTAACTTGTGTAGTGCTAATTATACCCTTGAGCTAGGAGACCACATAATAAATGGCCCACAGTATAGAGCCCCCTTAAAAGTGCTATCACACACAGCGTCTAGAAAGTTATATATTGTAGGGTGCAATGTTGGTCAGAAGCCATTTAAAAAGAATCAAAAATTATCCTTACAAGTTCATTCATGTTTTGGCAGGCTGCCCGACTGGCTTGCTTTCTAGAGTGGCTCATTCAAACTTTTGTGAATTTCCTCTTCAATACCTCATGTCTGTTCATAGGAACATATTTAGTGAGCGAGAGAGATCATATATAATGGAAACAGCTTTTACTAGCCCATCAAGTAACACCCCTGGGAGAATGGTAATTTGCCAATAACCTAGCCAACAAGAATTTAAGTAATAAATACAATCAAGCAACAGTAAAAACACACTGCACAAATGGAACACTATGCTCTCATTTGGTTTAACCATTACACCAAATTTTAACTGAGATGTAGTTCAACTTTAAAACTATGAGAAAACTGAATATGTGTATCCTCAATAGATGTACTTTTGTATCTGGATTTTTACTCTTATGCTGGATATTAGAATTTATAGCTTACTTTTGTTACAATACAGAGTTGCACATCTTTTAACTAGAAAAAAAAGCATAAGATCCTTTACCCGTCTCTTTAAAGTTAAATGTATGTGACATCATAAAGGGTATCAAATGACTAAATTTTCTTTTTTTTTTCTTTTTTTTTTTTTTTTTTTTACAGTGTACACGCATTAGATAACATGGAGTTTTGTCCTGGACATTGATCAGGTAGAGCTCCTCTACAGTTCCTTTCTTCACCTCTTCTTTGGTGGATTAGCTGTGCGAGGTGGGGTCACAGGACGTCCAGAATTCAATCCACCATACTGGTACTTTGCTTTCTTTTCAGATGGCTTCAATATCTTAAAAAAAATATACATACATCTTGTGAGATATTTAAGTAAAACCTGATTCTTCCCATAAATGCAAATCTTAACTATGTATTCATTTTACTTTTGAAAGATACTCTTCTCTTGCTACTATCAGAGCTTGCCTCAGTACCACACACAACTTTAAGGACCGGGAGAGTTCAGAAGCCCATTACTCCTTTCATGTCTCACCCTTATTTGTTCATTTTATTTCTTTAATCTTTCCCTCTCTGCCCCAAACATGTCATAACTCAGACAGCGGTAACAAGACTACAACCAATAACCCAGTAAAAATCATGAGCCAGGAAAAGTGCTTTAGGTCTCTTGCACACTGGCAAGGTTCCACAGTGGGAGTCACCACCCAGGAAAAAGATCTAGGTGTCATCAGGATAACATGTTAAAATCCTCTGCCCAATGTGCGGAAGTGGCCAAGAAAGCAAACAGAATGCTAGGAATTATTAGGAAAGGAATGAAGAATAAAACATTGCTCCATGGTGTGACCATCTCAAATACTGTGTGCAATTCTGGTCTCCATATCTCAAAAACACGTAGCGGAATTAGAAAAAGGTACAGAGAAGAATGACCAAAATGATGAAGGGGATGGAACGATTACCCTATGAAGGAAGGCTAAATAGATTAGGGCTCTTCAGCTTGGAGAAGAGAAGGCTGAGGGGAGATATGATAGAGGTCTATAAAACAAATGGATTGGAATGGGAAAACATGAATCTGTTTATGCTTTCAAAAAGTACAAAGAGGGGACATGCAATGAAGTTACCAGGTGAATAATTTAAAACAAATGGAGAAATTACTTACCTGATAATTTCGTTTTCCTTAGTGTAGACAGATGGATTCAGGATGTGCATCTCCTTATGGGGATTGCCATGCATTTTGGAAGGAGAACTTTAAATTGAGGAATGAAAGTCCTGCTCTCCTGCAGTGATACCTAAAGGTCTCTCCCCCAGTTGAGAAATTCCTGAGGTGATTTCCATGGTCCCTCAGAGATGTGCCTTGGTCTGGTAGCCAGTTCCCAGCATGGCAAAGCTGCTTCTGCAGGTGAAAGGCAACGGGTGCAAGAGGTTGAGTGTGGTGGTGATGGCTGCTTTTTCATGGGTGGAATTCTTTCAGGGTTTACAAGCCTTTGTACAGGCGCAGTCCTTCATTTCACCCTCTCCTGTCAGGTTAGACCCTCAGCCGGTGGGCCCTCCCTCTCCCAACCCTACCGTTAAGCGCCCTGGCATGCCTCGGTTTGTCACGGGTAATCCAGGTGGGGACATAGATGAGGCAGATCCCGATTCTTTGGAAGATGGGGAAATTCCTCCTGGTTTGGAGCTGTATCGAACCATGTTGCGGTTCTTTCATAATGATGAACTACCAGCCCTGATTTCCCAGACCTAAAAGATGCTGGGAGTACCTGGGACAGAGTCTGTCAGAGCAGAGGAAGCATCCTATTTTGGTTTTATGTAAAGTCTCTTGCTTTTTTTTGTTTTGGAGGTCATTCAAGAATTGATTGATCTTGAATGGAACACCCTGGAGGCAAGTTTCAAAGGGGGTCAGGCATGGGAAGGATCCAGCTGCGAAGGAACGTTTGCATTTTTCCAAAGTAGATGCACTTGTCTGCGCAGTTTCTAAACAGACAACTAACCCCGTGGAGAGAGGAGCAGCCGTGAAGGATGTGCCTGATAGGTGGATTGAGTCTATCCTTAAGCAGGCCTTTGATGCAGTGGCTATGACCTTGCAGACTGCTTCATGTGCTCTTGTGGCACATTCTTGCTTGCTTCTCTCTTAGGTGGTGGATGATTCAGGGGTGCATATCAGCCATTATGGAACCCACTGCCACTTTTGTGGCAGACGCCGGCTGTGATTTAGTCTGTACCTCAACCAGAGAAGCGGCTTCGGTGGTAGCAGCTAGATGTAAGCTATGATTACGGAATTGTCAGCTGACATAGCCTCCAAGGATTATCTTACAAAAATGTCCTGTAAAGGCTCCTTGTTTGAGAGCGAGTTGGAAAAGCTGGCAAGTAAGTGGGGCGAATCTCCAGGTCCCAGGTTACTGGAGGAGTGAGGTAATCAAATTTGCAGATACAAAATTACTCAGAGTAGTTAAATCACAAGCAGATTGTGATAAATTGCAGGAGGACCTTGTGAGATTGGAAAATTGGGCATCCAAATGGCAGATAATTTTTTTTTTAATTTTATTTTTATTGAAATTTCAAATATATTACAGAACTGTATGTTCAAGGCAGATGAAATTTAATGTGGATAAGTACAAGGTAATGCATATAGGGAAAAATGACCCTTGCTGTAGTTACACGATGTTAGGGTCCATATTAGGAGCTACCACCAAAGAAAGATCTAGGCATCATAGTGGACAACACATTGAAATTGTCGGTTCAGTGTGCTGTGGCAGTCAAAAAAGCAAACAGAATGTTGGGAATTATTAGAAATGGAATGGTGAATAAAACGGAAAATGTCATAATGCCTCTATCGCTCCATGGTGAGTCCGCATCTTGAATACTGTGTGCAATTCTGGTCACCACATCTCAAAAAGATATAGTTGCGATGGAGAAGGTACAGAGAAGGGCGACTAAAATGATAAAGGGGATGGAACAGTTCCCCTTTGAGGAAAGGCTGAAGAGGTTAGAGATATTCAGCTTGGAGAAGAGACGGCTGAGGGGGGATATGATAGAGGTGTTTAAAATCATGAGAAGTCTAGAACGGGTAAATGTGAATCGGTTATTTACTCTTTCGGATAATAGTAGGACTAGGGGGCACTCTATGAAGTTAGCATGTGGCACATTTAAAACTAATCTGAGAAAGTTCTTTTTCACGCAACGCACAATTAAACTCTGGAATTTGTTGCCAGGGGATGTGGTTAGTGCAGCTAGTGTGGCTGGGTTTAAAAAAGGATTCGATAAGTTCATGTAGAAGTCCATTACCTGCTATTAAGTTGACTTAGAAAATGGCCACTGCTATTACCAGCAGCAACATGGGACAGACAGGTTTTGGTAACTTGCCAGGTTCTTATGGCCTGGTTTGGCCTCTGTTGGAAACAGGATGCTGGGTTTGTTGGACCCTTGGTCTGACCCTGTATGGCATGTTATGTTCTTAGTGAACCACTAAAAATTTCCTCCCATATATTAATCTTACATACCCACTTAAAGTTATTTTACCCTTCAACTATAAAGAATTACTTCCATTTTATTCTCTCAGATTTTTTGCATTTTCTATTTATTATGCATTCAAAATGAACATGAAAGAAGAAAACATTTATCACAGTATATTCCCTACAGAAATAAAATTAGGAAAGAAAAAACAGAAGGAATAAAACAAATCAAAATGTGACATTCAAGAACTCAAAGTATTGTTGGAGGGAGGGGGGGATGTCAAAACTAGCCAATCAGGAAACAAATTACCTAGGAATACTATAGAACAAAAAAATTTAATTATGAACTCACAGTTATGCTATCTCAAAAAAAAAAAAAAAAAATCTCCCCTTAAGGGCAGAAGGACTATCAGAAGAATTATCCTTAAGAAAACATTTTAACTGTGCTGGTTCAAAAAGATCTCTTACCCTCATATTTATTATATACTTTAAGGGAACCTTCACAAAGAAATCTGCCCTGACAGACATCATATAGGCTCTTTCATTTCAAAAACTCTTCTTTTAAGTGGCCTTAGAAATATTTGGGAACACCTTTAATCTTTGGCCATAATGGAGAAATTACTTACCTGATAATTTCATTTTCTTTAGTGTAGACAGATGGACTCAGGACCAATGGGTATAGTGTACTCCTGATAGCAGTCTGAGATGGATCAGATTTCAATCTGTCAGCCCTAGTACATATACCCCTGCAGGAAGTGCAGCTCTTCAGTATTCTCCTCGAAAAGCAATTGTGGATATATGTACGACTGAATAATTTGAATAACTTGGATAACTTGATTAACTTTATAATTTGGTTAACTTGATTAATTTGAACTGGTTGAATTGGTTATAGCTGGAGACCGCCAGTGCCCTCAACCGAGAAAAGTCGACACCTGGTAGGATGTGTGTCCTAGTTGGAGGAAAGCATGGCTTACCAGAGAATCACTCGCTCTTGGGAATGTCACTCGAGAATTCCATGAATAGCGGCAGCCATGGGTGGGATGCTGAGTCCATCTATCTACACTAAGGAAAACGAAATTATCAGATAAGTATTTTCTCCATTTCCTAGCGTGTAGCAGATGGACTCAGGACCAATGGGATGTATAAAATCTACTCCCGAACCGGGTGGGAGGTTGCCCATGGCCCACTTAGTACTGCCCTTGTGAATGCTGTGTCCTCTCGAGCCTGAACATCCAGGTGGTAAAACCTGGAGAAGGTGTGGATAGAGGACCATGTCGCCGCCCGACAGGTCTCGGCGGGTGACAGCATCTTGGTTTCCGCCCAGGACACTGCCTGGGCTCTAGTGGAATGGGCCTTGACTTGTAAAGGCAGTGGCTTGCCTGCTTCTACGTAGGCCGCCTTGATGACTTCTTTGATCCAGCGGGCTATGGTTGCTCGCGAGGCCACTTCCCCTTGCTTCTTCCCACTGTGAAGGACGAATAGATGATCCATACGGATTCCAACCTTTCCAGGTATTGGACCAGAAGTCTTCCAACGTTGAGGTGGCGTAGACTGCGAGACTCTTCCGAATTCTTATGCACATCTGGTGATGGTAGTGAGATGGTTTGGTTTAGATGGAAGTGAGAAACCACTTTGGGGAGGAAGGACGGGACCATGCGTAACTGGATGGTTCCCGGGGTGAGTGAGGAACGGCTCCCAGCAGGACAGTGCTTGTAGCTTGGAGATACGACTGGCCGAACAGACTGCCACCAGGAAGGCTGTCTTCAATGTTAATAGTCGGAGAGACAGGCTGCAAAGAGGTTTGAAGGTGGCTCCTGCAAAGAAATCTAGGACCAGGTTGAGGTTCCAAAGGGGCACCAGCCACTTTAGGGGTGGTCGGATCTGCTTGGCTCCTTTCAGAAAGCAGGAGATATCCGGGTGAGAGGCTAGGCTGCCGCTCTCACTCTTGCTTTCGTAGCATGACAATGCGGCCACCTGTACCTTGATGGAGTTGAGACAATCCCTTCTATAGTCCGTTCTGCAGGAATTCCAAAATCGCAGGAATTTTGACTGAACATGGAACAATGTCACGGTCCTCACACCAGGCTTCGAATACTCTCCAAATCCTTATGTATGTTAGGGATGTGGAGAACTTGTGTGCTCAGAGCAGGGTGTCAATTACTGCCCCCGAGTATCCGCTCTTCCTCAGGTGAGTCCTCTCAATGGCCAGGCCTTAAGAGAGAACTGAGCTGGGTCCTTGTGGAGGATCGGCCCTTGTTGGAGCAGGTCTCTGTGTGACGGTAACGGGAGGGGGCTCCCTGTCAGCAGCCTTCACATGTCTGCGTACCATGGTCTTCTTGGCCAGTCCGGGGTCACTAGAAGTACTGGTCCCCTGTGGTGTTCTATCTTGTGGATGATTGCGCCCAATAGGGGCCACGGTGGGAAGGCGTATAATAAGGTTTCCTGTGGCCAGGTCTGTACCAGGGCATCGATTCCCTGGGACTGAGGTTCCCGCCTGCAGCTGAAGAAGCTGGGCCCTTGGGCATTGGACCGGTTTGCCAGGAGGTCCATGGATGGTGTTCCCCAATGGTTTACTATCAATTGGAATGCTGTGGTCGACAGCCTCCATTCTCCTGGGTCTAGAGACTTTCTCTGCTGAGGTAATCCACTGCAACGTTGTCTTTCCCCGTGATGTGGGCGGCAGAGAACTCTTGAAGGTTTGCTTCCGCCCAGGACATTAGGGGGTCTATTTCCAGAGACACCTGTTGGCTTCTGGTTTTTCCCTGATGGTTGATGTAGGTCACTGTTGTGGCATTGTCAGACATTACTCTGACTGATTTGTCTTGGAGTCTGTGACCGAACCGTAGGCAGGCTAGTCTGACTGCCTGGGCTTCTAGGCGATTGATGTTCCATCCCGACTCTTCTTTGTTCCATTGCCCCTGGGCGGTTGGTTCCTGGCAGTGTGCTCCTCATACTCGTAGGCTAGCATCCGTGGTGAGCAGGATCCAGGTTGGTGAAGATAGTCTCACTCCCTAGCCACCATCGTAGTTAGGTCCGAACTTTGTCCGGGAGCTGAAGACGTACGGTGTAGTTCTGGGACAGCAGATTCCAGCATGATAGTAGTAAGCACTGTAGGGGTCTCATGTGAGCTCTTGCCCATGGCACTACTTCCAGTGTGGATGCCATGAGGCCGATGACTTGGAGGTAGTCCCATGCCATGGGACAAAGCTCGCTCAACAGGGTTCACAACTGGGTCATCAGTTTTGATCTTGTCGGTGTCAGGATGACCTTGTCTTGTTTGGTGTCGAACCAGACTCCCAAGTATTCTAGAGATTGGAAGGGCTGCAGATAACCCTTGTTTGTGTTGACCACCCACCCGAGGCTCTCCAGTAGAGTTTTGACTGTTTGTTGCCTGGTGACTTTCCTCTGGGGATTTTGCCCTGATCAGCCAATCGTCTAGATAAGGGTGTACGAGGATTCCTTCCTTCCTCAGTATTGCTGCCACTACCACCATGATCTTGGTGAACGTCCAGGGTGCTGTGGCTAACCCGAGTGGTAGTGCCCGGAACTGGTAGTGACAGTCCAGGATCGTGAAGCGTAGAAAACGCTGATGCTCTTGATGGATCGGAATGTGTAGGTAGGCTTCCAACAGGTCCAGGGATGTAAGGAACTCGCCTTGTTGTATCGCCCTTATTACCAAGCGTAGGGTTTCCATGTGGAAGCAAGGAATCTTCAGGTGGCGGTTGACCGACTTGAGGTCCAGGATGGGCCAGAACATTCCTTCTTTCTTGGGAATGATAAAATAGATGGAATAATATCCAGTATTTATTTGCTGTGCGGGCATCGGTTTTATAGCCTCTAAGGCTAGCAATCTGGTCAGTGTAGCTTCCACTGCCATCCTCTTGGAAGGGTCGTGGCAGGGGGATTCCACAAACTTGTCCGGAGGGAGGTGGTGGAAATCCAGGTAATATCCTTCTCAAATGATGGCTAGGACCCACTTATCTGAAGTTCTCTCGATCCATCTTTGGTAGAATAAGGCAAGCCTGCCCCCTATGGCTTCTTCCTTTGGATGGGTCGGCTGATTTTCATTGTGGGGTGCAGCTGGGACCTGGGCCTGAGCCGGCTCCCCTTTTGTTGTGCTTGTTCCGAAAGGACTGGCTCCTGCCTGTGGGGCGAGCCGCTTGATATGTGCTTCTGTATGGGTTGAAGCGCTGTGATCCTCTACCCGGTCGCTGGTTTCTCTTATTCCTGTCCTCCGGTAGCTGCGGCAGTGGGGATTTGCCCCATTTGTTGGTTAGTTTCTCTAGTTCGCTTCCGAACAGACGGGTTCCCTTGAAGGGCATCCTTGTGAGTCTCATTTTGGAAGATGCATCGGCCGACCAGCTTCAGAGCCAGAGTTGTCTTCTGGCTACCATGGCTGATGACACTCCTCTAGCTGCGGTGTGCACCAGATCAGAAGCGGCCTCCGTGAGGAATGATACTGCTAGTTCCAGGGCTTCCCCAAGAGTGTTGTTCCTGGTCTGTGATAAGCAGGCACGTGTCACCACGGCACAGCAGGCCGCGATCTGTAGAGACATAGCGGAGATGTCGAAACACTGTTTGAGGATGGATTCCAGACATCTGTCTTGAGCATCCTTGAGTGCTGCTCCTCCCTCAACTGGGATAGTAGTGCGCTTCGAGACCACGCAGACCATGGCATCCACTTTCGGACATGCCAGGAGATCTTTGGCAGCTGGGTCTAGAGGGTACATGGTTGCCAGGGCACGCCCCCCTTTGAACGCAGTCTCCGGGGCATCCCATTCCAGGTCATTTAGTTGCTGGACGGCTTGTAATAGTGGAAAATGACGGGAGGTCTGATGGAGTCCCTCTAGTAGGGGATTCGTCTTAGGTTCCCCCAAGGCTTGTGCCTGGGAGAGTGAGCTCTTTCAAGCTGTGTGTGACCAGGTCTGGAAGCTCGTCCTTGGTGAAGAAGCGCCTCATGGTTCAGAGGGCTCTATCCCAGAGGGAGTTCCCCTTCCTCCAGAGGTTCTGATTCCTCATCTGAGTTGTCCGTGTCCCCGAAGGTGGGGCTTCTGGGCAGTGGAATCACTTCCCTGGGCATAGAGGGTCCCGGGATGTTGAGGTTGTGGCCTTATTATCAGAGGCCCGGTTGCATGTGGACGAAGGTATGCAGGCTTTTGAAGAATTCCACCCAGGAGATAGATGCTGGGTCTAAATTAAGAGGCGCTGTGTCCTTGGGGAGCCTCGATTGAGGGCGGGTCCTGCTGGGAGATGCAAGGTCCAGCATACTGTTCGAGAAGCTGGAACCCGGTACCAGCTGGGGAGGGCCATGGGCTGGATCCCCCAGGGCCTCCTCACAATGTATACACAGGGCCGTGGCCTCCTCATGCTGTGCAGCTCTAATGTGGCATACTGGGCAAAGGCCCTGAGCTTCTTTTCCGGTGGTGCCATGGCTTGTGCGCATAAAAAATACAGGGCCCGGGTGGCTTAGTTATGCGCTCTGGTGCATTGAAGTTGTGCGTGTAGGATTAGTACGCGCTCGGGGAGATGTGCGCGCTGTTGTGCGCACAGATCGAAGTTATGCACCCGGCACAGTAAGCGCGTGGCTATGCGTGTCGCTTGTGCGCATTGTACTTGGGCGCGCGACGTTGTGCGCACGGATCGGGGCGGCAGACAGATCAAAATGGTGACTGCGAGCACATGGACTATATGGCGAGCACCTCGGAGGGTCTCCATGTGGGAGGACCCTCGGATCTAACCGCGGTCTAGCCCTGCTAGGGCAGATCAACCCGGTGTCACTGGTCCCGGCTGGCTACCTGTGCGACTCCTCGAGCTTCAGAGGCCGGAGACTATTAAATAGATTTCTACCTTACCTTGTCTCGGCGCTTCCCAGTCTCGTTCCAGGCGGTCTCCGGCTGCGGGGGAGAAGGAAAATACCTTCACCGCCATGCTTGAGGTTGCACCCGCTGCTTCTCAGCCTCACCTGATGTCAGGGACTAGGTCCTCACCGAGGGTCTGCCACCAGACCGAGGCTTACCTCCGAGGGATCGCGGAAATCACCTCGGGAATTCTCAACTGGGGGAGGGACCCAATGGCTGTCACCGCAGGAGAGCGGAGCTCGTCTGTAGAGGTAAGATTTCTTGTTTTGGTTTTCTTTACTAAATTACTCTACCGCTGTGCTAGCGTGCATAGAGTCCCGAACTGCTATGGAAACAGAAATACTGAAGAGCTGCACTTCCTGCAGGGGATATGTACCAGGGCTGATGTCAGTTGAAATCTGATCCTTCTCCAACTATCAGGAGTACACTATACCCATTGGTCCTGAGTCCATCTGCTACACGCTAGGAAATCTCTATTTTTGAAAAACAGCCCGCATCAAATCTTTGTCCAGATCAAGATACCAAGTGATTCTGGAGATGATCTCATGAGAAATTTCAAGCAGCTCTGAAACATTTAAACTGTCCAGAGAACAGTGTGTCCATGACCCCTTGCTTGACAATTTAAATTGTAAACTCCCCCCACCCCCCTGAAAACAGAAGAAACGGATTCAGTTGTGAATTTTAAAATCTCCAATACTACTTTAGCATATCACGTGGTGAAAAAAAACAGCCAGCAGAAAATGAATAAAGTGTGAGCTCCTGTATCTGCCCAAGTTCCATAAAAACTCAATCTTATTTTGCTAGAACAGTCCAGATATGTGGGATTAAACCACCCTACAAGTAGATGCAGACAGAATACAACCTCTCTGTGACATCACTGGTACATAGGATGGTGCAGTACAGGCAACTGTCGGTATTCTGGGTCTCCAGCAGATGGCAGCATGTTCTGGACTGGTGCAGTAGGATTCTCAGTTCCCAGGTTTTGGCCAATAGCCTCACATGGTAAGAGAACATTCACAGTTTCTGCTCCTAGGGCAATAGTGTTTAGATATCCCCTTGTGGAGCATACTTTGGGTCAGGCTCTCAGATTTCCCTGCAGGACCTGGATGAGCTTAGGGTTCTGAGGACTAGCTCAGAAGTGGGGGCTTTCCACCTTGAGACCCACCTCCCTTTTTCTCTATTTGGCTCCTGCCTTGGGCTTCTTAAAAGATGTTGGGGGAGGATGGTTTGTGAAATCAAGAGAAAATCAGCAGGAGCTAAGAGGGAGCAAGCTGACTGGCAGCCATGCACAGAACTCAAAAATAGGCATGTGGACTGAGGATGGTTTGGGGCCTTAGACCACTGCATGTGAGAATGCCATCTTTCAGATCACCTTCTCCCCTCCTTGGTGTGCTGTGGCCTTCCTACTGTGAAGGCAACAGTTCTCATTTGTTTTCTATGCAGGCCAGGATTGAGTGCTGAACACCCCTAGCAACATGGGGATGCCTGAGCAGGGCCACTGGTGCAGTAGTTGTGGAAGCCAACATGTGAGCAGTGCAGCTGGCTCTTATTGGCCTGCATATGATAGGGGATCCATTACCTTCATTGGGGAGATAGCTGGGAGAGGGTCTGGCTATCTGTGACTGATAATCTGGTAGATTCAGAGGTTCAAGAGGAGGTAGGATTTTTTGGAAATAGCCTCCTCTGTTGAGGGTTGCACAATGGTAGGAATGACCGCCATCTTGAATTTTCCTCACAGCTCATTCCTGTTCAGTGTCTCCTAATTGTGCTAATTCTGGCCCTATTGGGCCCCTGGTGTTATCCCCAAAAGAGTAGAGCAAGAGTCCCTTCAGACCCCCTACCTCCTCCCATCATGTGGGGGGGGAGGGAAGAGACTTGGCCTAGTGAAAAAACAATTTGTCATCTGTACAATATAGAGGCCTGGGGGGATGGGGGCAGGAGCTAGGGACCAGGGGAGCTATCCCTAGCCTTCCTTCTCAGGAGGATGTTCAGTTGCTTAATATTCTCAGTTGGCTAGGGAAGTGTTGCAATTTAAAGTGGTGGGAGGGTTGTCCTCTGCAAGGTCTCCCCCCAGATTCTGAGGAGGAGCTGGAGGTGGACATCCCTTTAGGTCCCTGGAATAGGAGAATTGTCCTCAGAGAGATGACTGTCATTCATTTATTCCATAATGAGGAAGTTATTTCTCTCATCTCCCAGGTGGTTACATCCCTCCCAATGTTGAATTCTAAGGTTGAGAAGGCTCTGTAGTTTATCCCATCCTTTGGGAGTCTATAAGCTGTTAAAAACATTCCAGCTCCATAAGATGGAAGGAATATTTCTGTCAGAATAAGTGTCCACTGAAGGGGTCAGGAGAAGGAGCTTGGAGTTCAAAGTTGTTTAGCCCATAATCAAGCTTTAGCTGCTGCTACTGAAAGTCTGAGAATATCTTTTTCAGATGCTCAGGTTAATGCCTTTGATTCAGCCCTGACCTGCAAGACCAGTACCTTGACTGAAGGGGGCATGTCCTTTAAGGACAGGCAGGGCAGGAAAAGTCAGTCATTCTTGAAGCATGCCTTCACTTTCACAGCCTTGACAATTCAGATCTCCATTTATGGGGGGTATGTGGCTTGTGCAGTATTGTGCTAGGTGCAGCTGCTCTTGCCAAGTCAGGAGGCTGCCCAGTTAGAATCAGGCAATGCCTTTTTGGCAGACTTACTATATGCAAACAAAAAAAGGCACAGGTACCCAATGAATACAGTATGTCAAAGAAACCACTTTTTTTTTTTTTTAAAGTAAACTTCAAGAAATAAGACTGTTTAAGAGGAAAAAGACCAGAAACCAGTAGGCAACCAAGTACCTAAAGCAGTTGGCCTTCTTAATCACGAATCTAAATCACCTCCATTTTGTAGTGACTAAACCTGTGAAGTTACCTTAAATATGAAGGAATTTGTACATCTACTAAAGATTTATCGATTAAATTATAGCTCTTGTTCATCTAGCTTTGCAATTTATGTAGTATTGTGACCATGTAAATAAAACAGGAAAAACAACCAGGTATTTTTGAATTAGAATATCTTAACACAGGAGTTGTTTCAAAACACAACATATGCAGGCACCTATAAGTAGATCACTGCATAACAAGCTCACAAATTCAATGATTTAAGATTTATCATCACTGAACTAGTCCATTCACATTTGAGAGGGGGCAATCGAGAGAAGATGTTACCACAGCGAGAACAATGGTGGATTTATTTAGCAACAGCAGACGTGTTGGGACTTAATAGTGATACAGAATGGGGACATTTTCTCTAAACAACATCTTTAATGTAGTGTTTGGACTGTATATAAAATTTTACAAGTGTAAGTAAACACCAAGCAGAAACTACAAATTGAGGCTTGAAAGGCTGATCACTCAATATTAGCATTTTGCATTACATCACTCAGTAACCAATTGGAAAGTAGATTTTTCAAGCAACTTCTTTGCTTTCAGTTTAAAAGGTCTCAGCATCTGCTCTGCCATTCTTTTCCACATAAGCTATTACACCCTCTTGGTTGTATTCACAGCAGTTTAAGTCAACATCACTGTCACAGTCTGCTTTTCTCTCATTTAATACACTCTATTGTATGTGCAGTATTAGGTACTTTTGTTATTTTTCTCTTTTTTTAAAGTTTGTTTAGGCAATCACCCCCTGCTCTATACCTCCCTCAACAATAACGGTGAAGTGACTGACTTGATTCTCAAAGTACCGGGCACCTTTAGGGGCAATCGCTGAGAGAAAAAGAGACCAAAAAGACCAAAACACTTCGCGCTGAAACTGAGAATGCTGTGAACTCAGGGATGAAGAGACCCACCCCCCCTGACGTCATCACGCTCAGCGGCGAGCCAGTAAACGGCCACATTCCACCAGGCAGTGGTGCGGAGGGGCAGCCCACCAGTACCGGGCACCTTTAGGGGCAATCGCTGAGAGAAAGAGAGACCAAAAAGACCAAAAAAATTGAAAAAACGCTTCATGCTGAAACTGAGAATGCTGTGAACTCAGGGATGAAGAGACCCGCCCCCCCCCCCCTTGACGTCATCACGCTCAGCGGCAAGCCGATAAACGGCCACATTCCACCAAGCGTCGCACGCCGAAGGGGTGCGCCAAAGGGGTGCGCCAAAGGGGCACTCCCCTTTGTGCACCCCTTTGTGCTACGCTTATTTTAATTCCCTTAAGTTTTCCTTTGTTAATTAACCTTTTTCATAGTGTTTAGTAATCCTTTGTTTATTAAATATGTTCAATGTATTTGACTTAGGAAACCTATTTTCCTGCATACTCTGTTTTTAATGTAAACCGGTATGATTTGTATCTGATACAAGAATGTCGGTATATAAAAATGCGAAATAAATATATATATATTTTTTCTTAAGGCATTTTTTAAGAAAGTAACATTAACACATGAGCTGAAGAAAATATTCAAAGGCAATAATTGGATGTCTTATCAGTTAAAAGGAAGTTATACATAATCATGTGTGCTGAAGAAAAAAGACACACAGTAAGGACCCTTATGTTTGCCCATATGTTTGCTGCATTATTTATCTTTTATTTTTTATCTATTCATTTTAATTCTATTTTTTCCTTTAACACGTGACTATAATCAGTTTTAAGATATGAGTACACACAGACACCAAGCTGTTCTTCTTTTGATTATCATACTATATAGGCACACCTCATTCACTGGATATGAACTACGTGATTTCCTTTGTGACTACAGAATATTCTGAACAGGTATCATGAACATTAATGTCACAGTATGCACCAGTAGTCACATTATGTGATTGATACATACCCATTGATTTTTACCTGTATATGCACATGCAATGTATTTATTTATTTTTTTTATTTTTTTGTGTTTTACTGTGATGTCAACACCTATATTTGTTTTTAAATATTTTTATGCTTATGTTTTATGTATGCTTTAATTATAGTAACCCCTGAGGCAGCTCTAACCAAGAGCAAAACTCGGCCAGAGTCAGGCTGATACACTGTGAGAATAAAGTTCTTTGACTTGCTTGTAACTCCAGGAAATTGATCTGGTGTTTGGCTTCCTCTGGAGACCAGGACCCTTGAGTTTGTAAATTGGCAACATGTGCTCCCCAGCCGATGTTGGAGGCATCTGTTGTAAGGGTTATTTGAGGATCTGGAGCTTGAAAAGGAAGGCCTTGAAGGAGATTGGCCTGATTCTTCCACCAAGCTAGAGGAAGTGGGTTGGTTATGTGGACAACAGCTGATAGTGGTTGAGATGACTAAATCCACTGTGACCTTAGAGTCCACTGTAGGATCCTCATAGCGAGACGAGCCATAGGAGTGATGTGTACTGAGGACGCCATGTGTCCTAGCAGGACTAGAAAGTGACGTGCAGTGGAGCGTTGTCGAGACTGCAGCTGATGGGCGAGAGAGGAGATGAGAGCTCGTTCGAGGAAGAAATGCCTTAGCTTTGAAGGTGTCCAAGTCTGCTCCTATGAACGACAGGGTTTGCGATGGGACCAAGCTGGACTTTGGATAATTGATGAGAAACCCTAGAGAGATCAGGGTGTGCAAGGTGAGACATAGGGATGTCAGAATAGCTTGCTGTGTGGGAGCCCTGATCCACCAATTGTTGAGGTAGGGGTAGACATGGACACCTTGAGTTCTGAGGAACGCTGCTATTACTACGAGGCACTTGGTGAAGACTTGTGGAGCAGAGGCTAGGCCGAATGGTAGCACTCGATATTGGTAGTGCTTTGGGCCTACGAGGAATCGCAAAAATTTGCGATGAGACGGAGTTATTGCGATGTGTGTGTAAGCGTCCTGGAGGTCTAGAGAGCAGAGCCAGTCTCCCCTTTGTAGAAGAGGGAGGAGGGAACCCAAGGTCACCATCTTGAACTTTTTTCTTTGTAGGAACTTGTTTAAGGCCCGAAGATCTAGTATCGGGCGAACGCCACCTGACTTTTTTGGGATTAGAAAATACAGAGAGGCCCTGTTGGGAGTAGGGCACTGGTTCTATTGCTCTGGACTGGAGGAGAAGGGAAATCTCCTGTTCCAGGAGCGGTGAATGGTCTGATGTTCCCCACGTCAGCCGGGGTGGGGAGTCCGGTGGAATGGCAAGAAAGTTGAGATGATAACCTTTGAGTTATGGCGAGAACCCACTGGTCTGTGGTGACTGAGTGCCAGATGTGGCTGAAGTGGCACAAAATGCCTCCCACTGGTACATGCGTTAGTGGAGTCTGAATGCTGCTCTCTAGAAAAAAGAAAGACAAAAACTAGATGCTGGACCTGGTTGAGTTTGCGGCTTTTGCCTGCGAGGTTGCCTGGACTGGCCTTTCTGGTAAGGCGTAGTAGAGCGACCTTTGGATGGAGGAGGATAAGATTTCCTTTGGTGGTAAAAGGATTTCTTGGGCTCCTTTCTGAATGTTTGCTTAGCAGAATATTCAGAAGGTATCAAGGAGAGTTGGCGAAGTGTCTCATGGTGATCCTTGAGTTGTGCCATTGCCTTTTGTATTTGCTCACCAAAAAGATTATCTCCAGTGCAAGGCAAATCAGATAATCTATCCTGGACTTCAGGCCGTAGGTCCGACGACTTTAGCCAGGCCCACCGCCTTGCAGAAATGGCTGTTGCTGAAACCCTGGAAGCGGCGTCAAAAACGTCATAGGCAATTCTTATCTCATGCTTGCCCGCTTCTAAACCCTTTTGAGATAGGGCATGTAATTGGTCTTGAGACAGCAAAGTCCTGCATTTGTTTAAAGAGGACCCTGTTGGACTGGGTCATATAAAGCTGATAAGAGGCGATGCGGGATATAAGTATTGCCCCTTGAAAGAAACGGCAACCTATAGCATCCAGGAATTTTTGTTCCTTTCCTGGAGGATAGGAAGAATGAGGCTTGGATCTTCGGGCTTTCTTTTGGGCTGACTCAACAACCACTGAATGGTGGTCCAATTGGGACTTCTGGAAACCAGGAGTTGACTGGACTAGGTATGTGGTGTCAGCTTTCCAATTGACTGGTGCCACAGAACCAGGATGCTCCCAAATTCTTTTCAGAAGATCCAGGAGGACATCATGGATGGGAATAGATGTTAGTTCCTTAGGAGCATCTAAAAATTGAAGAAGCTCCATCATCTGATGTCTATCATCTTGTTCTATCTGAAGTTGAAATGGAACCATTTCAGACATTTCCTTCACAAAATTAATGAAGGACAAGTCCTCTGGCGGAGAACGCTTCCTGCTTTCAGCAGGAGAGGGTGGTGATGGCAAGTCATTGGTATCCTGGGATGAATCATCTGTCCAGGTATTGTAGGGATCATCTCCAGCACCCCCAGTATCCTTGGAGGGATGAAAAGCTGGTATACCTGAAGGTCCCAGGCGAGGCACCAAAGGTATTGAAGGTGTCACCGGTGGCACAGAGGGCATCGATGGACGGGTCGGTGGCACCGATGGAAACAAAGATGCAATCTGTGAAACAGATCTAGGCATCGGAAGGACTCCCGATGGCAGAAGGAAAGTTTCTCCTTCTTCTGTCGATGAAAGAGGAATTGGAGAGGAAGGCACCGGGTCCCACTGGTGTCGTCGGATCCATCGGAGGAAGAGCAGCAATCAGCGCTTCCATTCTCGAGAGTAACGGTGATAGTGCTGCAGGAATGGGATCGGTTACCGGTTCAGGCATTGGTACCGGTATCGGCGTCGATGGAACCTTGAATCGCTCTGCCGATGGCCTCCTGAATCATCTGATCCAGTTCCTCCCGGAAACTTGGAGCATGGCGCCCCGATGCCGGAGGAGGAGCCGTAGCCGGAGGGACCACCGTTGGAGGTGGAATCGCGGCTCCTATCACCGGTCCTGGTGAAGATTGCCTCGGTGACCCTGAACCAGATAGGGACGGTGCCTTTTCTGGATGGGCTTTCTTCGATGGCGGTTCAGACAATGACATCGTTGAGGCCTTGCCCGTGTCGACACCGATGCTTTTCTCGATGCTCTCCTCTGTCCTTTTCCTGAGGGAACAGAGGGTGTCGATGGCCATGGAGTCGTCAATGCTGGTCGGACACCGGCCGTGCCCGATGATGGTGCGAAGTAGACTGTGTCAGTTCAGATGATGTCGATGCTATGAACGGCATCGGGGTTTTTGACCTAAAGAGAAGTTCCATTTTCTCCATTCTAGCCGTGCGACCTTTAGGTGTCATAAGGGCACATTTGGTGCAAGTAAGTACATCATGCTCGCTACCCAGACACATTACACATACCTGGTGAGGGTCAGTAATGGACATTGTGTGGGTGCAGTCCGGGCATAGACGGAACCCCGACGCCAGGGCCTGTGAAAAAATTTAGCCGCGGTGCAGTCGACAGCCAGTAGGGCGTGAGGGCCAAACTCAACAGGAATAGACCAGAATCGGGTAAAAAAAAAAAACTTACTCGACCACCACGAGTAAAAATGAAAGAGGAGGACCCCCGTGGGGTAGAAAGTTGAAAGTAATTCTGTGAGGAAATTTCCTGTCAGGAATCTCTGTGGAGCTCCTTAAGCCATGTGGCTACTGCTGCGCGGAAAAAAGAAGACTGAAGGGGGACCCCTGCTGGTTGCAGGATTAGTGCCATCCTGGGCATGCCCAGTAGGTGCCAGTCAAAGTTCTAGAAACTTTGACAAAATCAAAATTGCTTACCTTGTAATAGGTGTTATCCCAGGACAGCAGGATGTAGTCCTCACATATGGGTGACGTCATCCACAGAGCCCTTAAGCGGGAAAAACTTCTGGCAAGTTTCTAGAAGCTTTTAACTGGCTGCCTGAGGCTACTGAGCATGCCCGGCATGCCATGATATTCCCTGCCACAGGGGTCTCACTCCAGTCTTGTATGTAGCAATAAGCGTTAGCAAAAATAAAATAATAAAGTCTGAGGCCCAACTCCGCGGGGTGGCGGGTGGGTTCCGTGAGGACTACATCCTGCTGTCCTGGGATAACACCTATTACAAGGTAAGCAATTTTGCTTTATCCCAGGACAAGCAGGATGCTAGTCCTCACATATGGGTGATTAGCAAGCTAGAGGCTGAGTCATTGTCCATGCAGGTAACCGGAATGCCTTGTTGAAGAAATGAGTCAGCCGAAGATCACAGCAGGATGGATGTAGAAGGAGTTGGGATTAAACTGGAAACAAGTTCTTTAAGACAATGTCCATAGGCTGAATCTTGACATCCTTCCTTGTCCAAACAGTAATGAGCTGCAAAAGTGTGAAGAGAACTCCATGTTGCTGCTTTACAAATGTCAATGATTGGCACTGAACGAAAATGTGCTACTGAGGTTGACATTGCTCTTACTAAATGTGCCTTTACTCGCCCTTGGAGAAGGCCTGCTTTTTCATAGCAAAATTGTATGCAATCTGCTAACCAATTGGATAGAGTATGTTTACCCACTGCTTTACCTGGCTTATTTGGGTCATAAGAGACAAAAAGCTGATTGGAGGTTCTGAGGGACGTAGTGCGATTTAAATAAAAAGACAACGCACGTTTACAGTCTAAAGTGTGTAGAGCTCTTTCACCTTGGTGAGAGTGAGGCCTTGGAAAGAATGTGGGTAAAACTATTGTTTGATTTAAGTGGAATTCCGTAACTACCTTAGGAAGGAATTTTGGATGTGTTCGGAGAACCACTCTGTCATGGAGAAACTTTGTATAAGGTTCATATGTGACAAGTGCTTGTAACTCACTAACCCTTCTAGCAGATGTGATGGCTATAAGGAAAATAGTTTTCCATGTGAGAAATTTAAGTTCACAGGAATCTATGGGTTCGAAAGGAGAACGCATTAATCCTGTTAAAACCAGATTCAGGTCCCATTGTGTAGCTGGAGGCCGAATTGGTGGTTTTAGGTGTGTTAGACCTCTCATGAATCTACTGACGAGAGGTTGTGTGGATATAGGTGCATCTCCTATTTTGTTATGATAAGCGGAGATTGCACTCAAATGCACTCTGATTGACGATGTCTGAAGACCAGAGTTCGAAAGATGGTACAAATAATCTAGAAGAGTAGTTGTGGGGCAAGTGAAAGGATCAGAATTGTTTTGCTTGTACCAGAAAGTGAACCGTTTCCATTTGAAAGAATAATTCTTTCTTGTGGAAGGTTTGCGTGAAGCTATAAGCACTTGAGAAACATTAGTTGAAAGATTGAGTGGTTGTAAGATTAAGCTTTCAACATCCATGCTGTCAGGGATAGGGATTGAAGGTTGGGATGGCGCAACCGACCCTGATCCTGAGTGATGAGATTGGGAGCTACTCCCAGGTGTATTGGATCCTTGACTGACAGGTCTAGCAGTGTGGGAAACCATACTTGTCGAGGCCAATATGGGGCTATGAGAATCATGGACCCCTTGTCCTGTTGTAGCTTCACCAGTGTCTTGGTGATAAGCGGTATTGGAGTATATGCATATAGTAGGCCTGAGTTCCAAGGGCGAGCAAAGGCGTCCTTGGCTGGCTGGTTCTTCTGTTTGTGCAGAGAACAGAAGTTGTCCACTTTGTGGTTCAGATGCGACGCAAAGAGGTCTGTTGTTGGTTGTCCCCAACGTTGGAATATTTTGGTCGCAATAGAGGGATTTAGAGACCATTCGTGTGGTTGGAATTGGCGACTGAGTCGGTCTGCTAGTACATGCTAGTACATTTTGAATCCCTGCTAGATAGAAACATAGAAACATAGAAATGACGGCAGAAGAAGACCAAACGGCCCATCCAGTCTGCCCAGCAAGCTTCACACGTTTTTTTCTCTCATACTTATCTGTTTCTCTTAGCTCTTGGTTCTATTTCCCTTCCACCCCCACCATTGAAATATCTAGCTTGATTAGTTAGGGGTAGTAGGGGTAGTAACCGCCGCAATAAGCAAGCTACACCCATGCTTATTTGTTTTACCCAGACTATGTTATACAGTCCTTATTGGTTGTTTTTCTTCTCCCCTGCTGTTGAAGCAGGGAGCTATGCTGGAAATGCGTGATGTATCAGTCTTCTCCCATGCTGTTGAAGCAGAGAGCCATGCTGGATATGCATCGAAAGTGAAGTATCGGACACAATTGGTTTGGGGTAGTAACCGCCGTAACAAGCCAGCTACTCCCCACTTTGTGAGTGCGAACCCTTTTTTTCTTCTCCCCTGCCGTTGAAGCAGAGAACTATGCTGTATATGCATTGAAGGTGAAGCATCAGGCTTATTTGGTTTGGGGTAGTAACCGCCGTAACAAGCCAGCTACTCCCCTCTTTGTGAGTGTAAATCCATTTTTCCACATTTCCTCTTGCTGTTGAAGCTTAGAGCGATGTTGGAGTAAGATAGCTCAAGACCTGGCTCTTCGCCAAGGCATACACCTAATTTCTCCCTTCCTCTCCACTGCCCACCCTTCCTCTCCTCTGCCCCCCCTTCTTCTGGCCCTCTATCCCCTCACTTCGCCCTTCTCCTACCTTTTTCTCCCCCCCTCACCTCATACACTTTTTCTCCCCCCTCACCTCGTTCCCTTCCCTCTGCTCGCCACTCCCCCCTCTCCTCCTAGCACTCCTAAATTGCTTATCTCTTAGTGTCTTTCCTTTTGTACATATGTATATATTTACAAACCTCGTTGATTATTTAATGCAAATTTCCCCTTGTTATTCACACCCTCATTTATTCATTTGTTAACTTGTTTTATTTGTTCAATGTAAAGCGCCGTGCCTGGCGTTTGTTTGTGTTACACTGTAAACCGATGTGATATCCTGGATGAATGTCGGTATATAAAAATTTTAAATAAATAAATAAATAAGTGGCCTGTAGGAACATTGAGTGGTTCAAGGCCCAGTCCCAAATTTGTGCAGCTTCCTGACAAAGGAGATACGAGCCCGTACCTCCCTGTTTGTTGATGTACAGCATGGCTACAGTATTGTCTGTCTGGATTAGCACAGTCTTGTGTGAAAGGCAGTCTTTGAACGCATGCAGCGCATAACGTATAGCTCGAAGTTCCAGAAAATTGATTTGATATGTGGCTTCGAGTTTTGTCCAAGTTCCTTGAGTTTGAAGAGCGTTTACATGAGCTCCCCATCCCACGGTGGATGCATCTGTAGTTAATGTTATCTGAGGGATCGGTTTTTGGAAGGATAGGCCCTTGCGCAAATTGTCCTTGTTTGTCCACCATTGTAGTGATGAGCGTAGTTGGTGGGTTACTTGGATTTGATAATGCAGTGGTTGAATGGCTTGGATCCACTGTGATCGAAGAGTCCATTGGGTTAGTCGCATGGCAAGTCTTGCCATAGGAGTGACGTGAACTGTTGAAGCCATGTGGCCTAGTAAGATTAGAAACTGATGAGCTGTCACTTGTGGTTGTATGGACATGGAGTACGCCAACTGGGATAGTGTGATTGCACGGTCTTCTGGAAGAAAAGCTTGTGCAAGGTTTGTGTTTAATTCTGCTCCTATGTATTGGAGTAGATGAGACGGGTGCAGGTGGGATTTTTGATAATTGATGAGAAATCCCAGTTTGTGAAGTAACTGTATTGTGTAATGTAGAGAAGTTAGCGCTCCTTGTTGTGACTGACTTTTTATTAGCCAATCGTCGAGATAAGGAAACACATGAACACCTTGTTTGTGCAAATGTCCTGCAATCACTGCTAGGCATTTGGTGAATACTCTGGGAGCTGAGGCTAGGCCGAATGGTAAGACTCTGTATTGGAAATGCTGATGTCCCACCTTGAATCTGAGGTACTTGCGATGAGGTGGGAATATTGGTATGTGAGTGTATGCATCTTGGAGATCCAGAGAACAAAGCCAATCCCCTTTTTGTATGAGTGGAAGCATGGTGCCTAAGGACACCATTCTGAATTTTTCTTTTCTTAGAAATTTGTTGAGATTTCTGAGATCTAGAATGGGACATAGGCCTCCGGTTTTCTTTGGAATGAGGAAATACCGGGAATAGAATCCTCTTCCCTTCTGATTGTGTGGTACGTATTCCACAGCTTTTGCTTTCAGAAGAGCAGATAATTCTGTTTGTAATTGAGGAATGTGTTCGAGATAGGAGTTTTGTGGTGGGAACTCCTGAGGGAGAGATGTGAAGTCTAGGCGATAACCTTGGTGAACTATGGACAAGACCCACTGATCTGTTGTAATGTTTTCCCATTCTGTGTAAAATTGGGAAATTCTCCCTCCAACTGGTAATTCGGGATAAGGATTGGGTAGTTGGCTCTGCCCTCTGGGATGGCTTTCAAAAACCAGAGGTGGAAGCTGTTTGAGGCGGAGGCTGTGGCCTTGCAGCTCGTTGCTGTCTTTGCTGAGGACGTTGTTGAGTTCTTGGAGGCCGTGATCTAGAGGCCTGAGGATAATATCTCCTTGGTCTGTAGAAAGGACGCTTTGTGTCCCTACGTGGCGGCCTGCGGGTTGGATGAGATGCAGTGTCATGTGACAAAGTGGAGAGCTGCTTCAAGGTTTCAGAGTGTTCTCGAAGCTGTGCCACAGCATCTTGCACCTTTGTGCCGAACAAATTATCACCTTGGCACGGTAAGTCCACTAATTTGTCCTGTACTTCAGGACCTAAGTCCGAAGCCTTCAGCCAGGCCCATCTTCGTGCACTGATGCCAGATGCCGCAGTTCTGGAAGAGGTTTCGAAAGCATCATACGCTGCTCGTACCTCGTGCTTTCCAGCATCTAGACCCTTTTGAACAATTTGTTGTGCTGCCTCTTGCTGTTGCTGAGGTAGAGATGGGAGAAATTCTTCTATCTGTTTCCAGAGATTTCTCTGGTGCTGCGTCATATAAAGCTGATATGCAGCAATCTTTGAATTCAGCATAGCTCCCTGGTAAATCTTTCTTCCCATAAGGTCTAAGAATCTGTTATCCTTCCCAGGAGGGATAGAGGCATGTGTTCTGGATCTGCGTGATTTCTTTTGAGCAGATTCTACAACTAAGGAGTTGTGTGGGAGTTGAGGTTTTTCAAAACCTGGGGCTGCTTGAACTAAATACGTGGAGTCCACTCTCCTATTTACTCCAGGGGTTGTGCAAGGGTGTTCCCAAATTCTTTGTTGAAGTTGCAACAGTACTTCATGCACTGGGATAGCCAAATTATGTTTTGGAGGATCTACAAATTGTAGTATCTCCAGTGTCTGTTGTCGTTCATCTTTTTCAGCTTGGAGCTGAAAAGGGATGGATTCTGACATCTCCTGAATAAAAGAGGAAAATGACAAGTCCTCTGGAGGGGACTGCTTCTTAGCCTGAGGCGGAGTATTCTCAGATAAAAAATCTTCTGAAGAATGCTCAGACTGTGTGTCAGACCATGTGTCTGATGTGGGCTGGTACTGATGAGTTTCTAGCCCTCTAGATGGAGAAACTCCAGATGGTCCTTGCAAGGGATCCTGAATATCTGGTGAACCATCACTGACTTCACCTTCCCTTTCTTCTTCAGGCTCTGTAGGTAAAGATGCTAAAAGGTCTTGATACCTTTTTGTGAGTATGGCATGTAATCTTCTTTCAGAAGAGGCTTCTGGAGCAGGCATGGAAGTGTGTTTATATTTTCCTGATGCCTTCTTTGATGAAGAAATTTCCCCTGTACAGGAGCTCTAGCTGGAGCTAGGGTGTAATGAGGTGTTAATTGGGAAGTAGTTGGCATCGATGAAGTCAGGAATGAAAACATGGAAATGGGAATCATTGATGAAATGGGCCTAGAAGCCATTGTGGACATCGAGGTTTGTGAAATAATAGATGCCATCGATGGCTCCGGCATTTGGAATGGTACTGGCATCGCAGAGGTAGAGTAAGGCATCGACGATGAGGCTGCTGGTATCGATTGAGTAGCCGGCATCGCTGATGAACACCTCGGTAAGTCTTCCGGCATCGACAGGGCTGTTACTGCAGACGCTGTAGCCGGCATCGGCATCGAAATCGATGTCGGCATAGACTCGGTAGTCGGCATCGGCCTGGTGGGAGGCAGCGACTGAAAAGTCGGCATCGACCCGGTGGTCGGCATCGGCGATGACGCCGGTATCTTCTCCTTCAGGGCATCGGTGACTATCTGCTTAATCAATGCGGTTAAGTCTGTCACCGATGTCGATGGCATCGATTCCCGTCTGGATGTTACGGAGGTCGATGATATCTTTTGTCTTTTAGGTACCGGTTCCTCCGGCGGTGGTAATGGAGGAATTGAATGGTGCCGTCTGTGTTTATGTTTTGGACGAACATCAGATACTGATCTTGTCGATGACGCGGATGGTGTTGGCGAGGAGGCATCCCCCGAACCCTCCGGGATTCTTTTCTTTATTAATATCTTTTTTGTTATGCCCACCGGTGAGGATTTAGTGGAAGTCGTCGGCGATGGCGTTGTCTGAATTTGAAAAATTTGAGCCATCTTCTCATGACGAAGTTTCCTACCTTTCACCGTCATTTCTTGGCATTGGGCACAAGCCGCGATGTCATGGTCTCCACCAAGACAGCGAATGCACTCGACATGCGGGTCCGTAATCGACATAGTCCGGTTGCAGGCCGGACATTTTTTGAAGCCCGAAGTCTTTTCAGTCGACATCCGTCGATGAATCCGGTCTTTCTTTTTGGCGAAAAAACGTATGGGGTTTGTCACCAGCCGGTGACAAAACGAGTGAGACCCGTAAAGGGCAAAAAAGTTATAAAAACTTTTCTAGTAGTGAGGTAACTCACAGGGCTCCTATGAACCGCGATGCAGTTAGCAGCGCGGAAAAAAGAAGACTGAGTGAGACCCCTGTGGCAGGGAATATCATGGCATGCCGGGCATGCTCAGTAGCCTCAGGCAGCCAGTTAAAAGCTTCTAGAAACTTGCCAGAAGTTTTTCCGGCTTAAGGGCTCCGTGGATGACGTCACCCATATGTGAGGACTACCATCCTGCTTGACCTGTGAGAAAGGAGGGGCTCAAGGATCACCAGGGTTAGGGGGTTACACTTAAGGGTGTTAGGACCAGTGGGGGAAGGGGAGGGCACAAGGACCACTGGGGAATTTATGAGAGGTCTAGGGATGGAGCATCAGAATCACCAGGGCAGAGAGAAGGTGGCTAAGAACCCCATTCTCTTCCTTACCCCAATGAGCCTGCATCCCCATCTGTCCTTCACCCTACCAGTGCACATCGAACATATTAAGTGTGTGACAAATGTGTTCGGCTATGTGTGTGAGCAAGTTATATCTGGCCCTGCCCCTTTGCATGTCACACCTGGCTCTGGCCCCACTCAGCTAACCACCCTCCACATTCCCATTTCTTTTCTGTCTACAAATTAAGCCCTGCTCATCAGGAAGGACACTTGACCTATGCAGCACATGCTTTTTTTTTGTATGCAAACATCCCAGCAACACAGAATGGACACAGACAGGTACAAAAAAGAAAGATGTGAGTAGTGGGCTTGTAGCATACAAAAGCTTAAACTGTTGCAGAGAAGTGCTATGTAGTACCTGCCACATCACATGAAAGCTAACTAGGAGACACAAGCTGCCATGCTGAAAATCAACATACATGTAAACAATTCACAGGATGGCAGTTGAGGATATGAAAAGGCTGGTGGTCCTGGCTCTCTCTCCGGGACCTCTAGGAACTCAGAAGTCTACAAACTGCCCCTGTCCCTGTCCCCCCCCCCCCCTCTGCCCAGTACAGGAGGTAAGATGCCTTGCTCAAATCACAGGATGAACATTAAGAATCTTGGAGTCCAGGTCAGTCTGAAAAACACACAAAAAGATAAAAGTGAACATCATTTGGCCCACAGCCAAAAAAATATCAACATTACTACTGCTCATTCTCATAGTGCACAGATTCAAAGTGCGAGAAACCTAAACATCCCAAAGCACACAGAATATGTGAAAATAAATGGATACTTACTGGAGCTGGCAGGACCACCCACAAGGGGTAGTCATTTGAGTCCAGGGAGACCAGCTACAGGAGGAATGTCAGTTTAGTAGTAGAAGTCCAACTCCTCTGTCACAACTTTCATGATCTGTCAGGTAACAAGCAGCAGCACGCAATCCTTGCAAGCTTATACTATGCAATGCAAGTGCTTGGGTGGTACAGCAGAGATACTTAAAAAAGAGAACATTGTTTTCACTTAGCACAGCTGAAGGACATCCTGTGATCATTTCTCACATGGAGCAGCAGCCTTCACACAAGGGGCAGCAGTTATGCTTCTGTTTTAAGATGTGTCAAGTATTTTGTGCATTACATGGCTCACTACAAGTCTAGAGTTAGAAATCCCTTGTTTCTTACTATATCATCTTTTAAGTCACTTTCTCAATAAAGGGGATTGCTGTGATGGGCTTCCCAGGATCCTGCCTCAAATGCATGGGCAAGGTCTGGAAAGCTTATGTAGGATAGATAAGACCCCCATTTCTTACCACTGCATTTCCACTCTTATGTTGATATATTGAATATTGGTGGCAATGAAAGCAGTGCAGTGGTTCACTGTTTAATGGTGCAAGTTAAAATTTGCTTTGCCATCTGATGAGTCAGGTGTTGACCTTTCTAAGTAGAAGAGCCCGTCAAAGAGAAAACTGAGTGCAGACATTAAGAAAGTTTCTTTTCATAGTTTGGATATGTTTATTTTGAAGACTAAAGTTCATTCTTCATACCTTAATGATTTATGCACCCAAAAAAATGTGCTAAAAAAAATCGAAATTATTCTAAAGTAATTTTTATTTTTTTTTACACAATTACATTATAGAACAGTATTTGAACAATTCTTAGAAATATGTATCGGTACCTTATAGCCTGGAGAATTATGTGCAGAAAAAAATTAGGCAAAACTGCTTTTTATCAGTTATGGTGGCAATTTTTGAAATAATTAGGCTGTGTGTAGATCTGCAGGTACTTTGTACCTCCAAGCTTGCAAGAGAATTTTCAAATGGAAACTCCCTATGGCATTTCCTTCTAAAAAAAAAAAATTCAGGGGCTGGCTAGCACCACAGATTTTGTATTAGCTGGCTAGCACCATAGATTTTGTATTAGCGTTACAGAAGGAGGCAACATCTGTTCAATAAAACATGCTGGGATTTCAAAAAATGAAATCACTGAGCATTGCCTGCTAGCCCAGCACTCTCCTTGCCCCTTTGCAGTGTGCATAAAAGTAAAGGCACTGTGAAACAATGTAGGTACTTTTATCTGCAGAAAGGGAGAACAAATTTCAACAATTTTACCCAGGTAAAATAATTCGTTTGTTCTCCTCCCCAAATCTTTTTGTCTAACATCTGTATCTGGCAGAGATTTTTTTTCTATTGGTCTCTCCTTGCAGTGGCAACTGTCTCCCTACCACCTTTTCATCCTCACCCTCCTTCATCCTCCTCTGCTAGTCTCTCCCAACTCTCGCACCATTTCATTTTCACATTTTTATACCACCCTATTCTATAAAAGGACTCAAGGTTGCTTGCTTCTGCAGCGTTAAATCTTTTTTTTTTCCAATCTCCCCATCACTCAACTGCATTCCTTGGCAATATCTCTGCCCCTCTCTACCCTGAAATGATTTCCAAACTGAACCCTAAATGGAAATTTTTTCCTAGTCTTAGACACATCTAATGGATTTTGGAATCTGCTCTTGGCAGCTGAATGCCAGTACAAAACAGCATTTCAGTGGCAAAATAAACAGTATGCATGTACTGTACTTCCCCATGGTTACAAAGGTTCTTCATCTATTTTTTCACAAATACATGCATGAAGCCCTTTCACATGTGTCTTAGTGAAAAAAACAATACAGCAAGTAGATGACATTTTATAGTCTGAGTGAATCTGCACCCTGGGCTCATGTGAGAGCAATTTTGGAAGCCTTTTACATGCTGGTCTTAAAATTTACCCTGCCAAAGTCCAGCTGTGTAAATCACAAGTTTCCTTTCTGGGAGTTACTGGTAAGTCTGTAGATTCAAAGTAGAGCAGATGCAGACATTGCCTCTCCTAACCAATCATAAATCTCTCCAGTCATCTCTGGGACGTGCTGATTTTTGCCAGGAGTTCATGCACAACTACGCGTGCTGATTTTTGCCAGGAGTTCATGCACAACTACGCTGAGGTGCAACCCCACTATACTCCCTGTTGAAGTGTAAAGATTATATTTGGGAGAAGCTGCACAAATACATTTTTGTCTTCTGCCTCTGTGCTGGCACAACCAGATCATGCACAAGATTTTTTCCCTATACCCTGCAGTTGGAGAAAATAGTGTAGGTGCAGCACTAACAGCATTTAGAAGGGACAGATGTCAAATTATTTTCTTTTACAGAGTTCTCACCTCACCTAAACAGAAAATGGGAATATGTGAAAAGCATGTACTTGGCATCTTATGCTATGCAAAAATTTACATACATAATTGGTGTTCAGACCACACATCTGTAGCCACATACCCCACAAATTCATTGCGCAAGTAAAATTAGCATGCAGCAAGATTAGGACAGAGAATAATCCAGTTGACCCTAATGCTACAGGCCCAGAGTGTAAAGTTTGAATTGCTGACAGAACCCAAAGTACAGGTTGCAGGAATCTTGCTCGAGGACCAGCTTTATGACCATCAGTCTTATCTAGTGCTCCTAAATTATATGATTTTTTGAGAACTGGTATAGGACAGACTATCCCCTTTATCTTCCCACAGTGAATACTGATGGAAAGAGGCAGACACCTGCCAGGATCTGCAATTGTGCAACTTAATCCTAATGAGCAAGTGATTATGCAGAGACAATATGCCTGTGGATCTGCTTCAGCATAATGCTGTGAGCTGGCAGCCTTTGTAGCCTGCCTGCAGCAGTTCCAGGTGTCACACCCTGAAGTACAGAACATTTTAGATTCTGATATTTTTTTTTTCAGAAATACTATTGTTTTGCTACCCTGGTGATTAGCTAATAACTTTAAATCCACGGATGATTCCACAGTGAAAAGGCACATCACTTCGGACTATGGCACAAGAACAGATGGTAACTTTCACACCGATGCGTGTGCACTAGCGCATGTCCAGGGACTCTGCGATTTTATAGCTTGTATATGCACTTATGCGCACGTTATAAAATAGCCTGACGCATGCACATGTACACCTAATGTTAAATAGGCACGTCTAGTCATGCAAATCCTGCTTCTACCACGTAACTTAGGGGATTTTAGAAGGAGAGCATTCCCACGCCATTGCTGGTTTCACCAGTTACTCCACCAGTTCACCCAGTTAACAGTTAGTTTCTCCAACCCCCCCCCCCTGCATGAATAGCTTACATGCCCGATATCAATCACACAAACACCCACTTACACCAACAGTGTATTCCAGTACACAACTTTGTAAACAAATATGTAATACCAACCAATGTACTGGTATATACTATAAAGAACCCTATCACCGACAAACTTTTGTTAGACCCTCTAGTAGGCATTAATGAATCCGACTCGATTGTGATAAGGGGTCTCATTACTTTAATTATAAACCACATATATATTTTGTTTTTGTTTTCAAATTTTCAATTTTTACTTAAAAACAGTCTCGGCAAAAAATTGATGGGACAAATCTCCCAACCAGTGGAACAGATGGCTAATATTTTGCAATTGAGAATACTTATCAATGAAGAAAAGGTCCCAAAAGTCCCGACATGGCCATGTTTCGGACCGAAGTCCTGCTTCAGGGGAACAGCTGTAATTGTAGAATCCAATTCAATGAAGAATATCCATCCACGCATGAAAAATTCCATCAAAGAAAGCGGCTAATTCGCGCCATTTGCTAAACAATGCGCGTCTAAATATAGCCCGCTTGCAGTAAAGGATTTGAATTGAATTAGCCGCTTTCTTTGATGGAATTTTTCATGCAGTGGATGGATATTCTTCATTGAATTGGATTCTACAATTACAGCTGTTCCCCTGAAGCAGGACTTCGGTCCGAAACATGGCCATGTCGGGACTTTTGGGACCTTTTCTTCGTTGATAAGTATTCTCAATTGCAAAATATTAGTCATCTGTTCCACTGGCTGGGAGATTTGTCTCATCAATTTTTTGCCGAGACTGTTTTTAAGTAAAAATTGAAAAACAAAAACAAAATATATATGTGGTTTATAATTAAAGTAATGAGACCCCTTATCACTTATCTTGGAGGAGAAGTCCATTGCCTGCTATTGGTTAGGTTGACTTGGAAAGAGGCCACTGCTGTTGCTGGCAGCGGTGGCATGGAATAGTCTTGGTTTTTGGGTGCTTGCCAGGTTCTTGTGGCCTGGATTGGCCACTGTTGGAGGCGGGATGCTGGGCTTGATGGACCCTTGGTCTGACCCAGTATGGCATTTTCTTAATGTTTCTTGACATCCAAGGGTCGCAAAAATATACTCCTACTTCTCTCTCTCTCTCCAGAGACAGCAGGGAGATGGACTGATTCAAGTGAAAGTCAGTGACTACCTTTGGTAAGAAAGAAGGAACGAACAGTACATTGCTGTATTGCCCCCTAGAGTCAACTGAAGGAATGGCTTCCGGCAAGACAAGACCTGCAGTTCAGAACCCTACGTGCAGAACAACCTGTCACAAAAAAACCACTATTTTCAAGTTCAGTACCACAAGGTTAGGTTACGCATTGGTCTAAACCTGGGGGCCCAATAAGAAATCCAATACCAAAGTAAGACTCTACAAGGGTGTCAGAAAACGTGTTTGAAAAAAGTGATTCTTTGTCAGAAAATGTGTTTCTTTGCAGCCATGCGCATGTATAGTGTAGCCAGTTATACCAAGTTAGTATTGAAACATACAAAATGCTTTTTTACACTCCCTGTATTTTTCCACTAGAGGAGGGCCTCAACTGGGATGCCTTCCAACTTCAGACACCTGTGTCCTCGGGAGGGGGCGGTGGGGGAACTATTAACTTTTCTTCATAAGAAGAGCAGACTAGCCTCCACCTGTCCTTTTTTGTCTATTTAAACCCCTGATAAGGATAGTACAAGGCAGAGGAGCAAGATAAACTGTCTGACCGCAAGAGAGACATTAAAGGGCTAATCGCTTCATGATATTGGTAAGCATTTGATTTTTTTCTTCATAAGAGAACCCTTGCTAGTACAATTAAACCTTAGCTAGTATTAGCAAAACATGTACTAGAAAGAATTTATTTTACAAGAAAAATGTATTTAGTAGATATTTATCTGATTGCTATAATTTTAGTAACTATTGTTATCATACTTATAGCTATGTATTGTTTGATTAAAATTTGAAAAATGTAATGCTTCATAAGCTAATCACATGCCTTAAAAGATTATAACTTATCTGAATAAAGAGACTTATTTTCATACATCCAGACTGAACTATTTTTTTTTTAAACTGGGGAAAAATGGGGAAAAAACAATTTTTTTAATCTATTGGGGAACCCTCATCTCTAAAAAAATAAACTCCTTTCCTAAGGACTGGAGGGTCTTATGAAAAGGTAGGATAAGAGCACAGCTTATCCTGATTTTCACTGACAAGGGCACCAGAAACCACAAAGGACAAATGTTTCACTCCTTTCAGGAAACGGTAATCAGGAGCAGACAAGGAACCACCATTCACTTGACTTCAAACAGGCGAGAGCCACTACTTGTAAGGAATTGAGGGCCAAGCCTTTATTCAAGCCATCCTGCAGAAATTCCAAAATGAGCAGGATCTTGACCAAACAAGGAAGAGTACCTCTATCCTCACACCAGGCCTCTAACTCACCAAACCTGCACGTAGGCCAATGAAGTGGAGAACTCAGAGTATCCACACTTCAGCAAGCGAGCCCTTTCAAGGGCCATACCGTAAGACAAAATTGGATCTTCATGAAGAACAGATCCCTGCCGCAACAGGTTTTCTGTGCGCAGCAAATTGGAGGGAAGAGTCCATCAGGATTCTCCACAGATCCGCATACCATGGTCTCCTGGGCCAATCTGGAGCAACCAAGAAGACCATCCCTCTGTGGCACTTGATCCTTTGAACCAATCTGCCCAACATGGGCCATGGAGGAAAGGCATACCAGTCACTCCTTGAATGAAGCGCTGAAAAATAGTGCGAAAAGCGGAATATAAATCTAAATAAATAAAAAATAAATCTCTCCTGCGACTGAAGAATCACAGAACTTTCACACTGCGAGAAGTTGCCAGTAGGGCTAGAATCAAGAGACCCCAGTGATCCAGGATGAGCTGAAACACCTCGTCTGACAATGCCCATTCTTCTGGATTCACACTTTCCCTGCTGAGAAAGTCTGCTCTTACATTGTCTTTTCCTGCTATGTGCAAGGCTTTGACCCATTCATAAGCTGATCTATTTCCTATGGCACTTGTTGGCTCTTGGTTCCTCCCTGCTGATCGATGTAAGCCACAGTTTATTTATTTATTTTATTTAAAAATGTTTCTATACCGCTTTTACAAACAATGTTTAATCAAAACGGTGTACAAAAATATCATTCTAAAAAAGAAAAATAAGAAACATCATAATATTACAAAAAAATATTACAAAACGTTGTTGCATCGTCCAACATTACCTGGACCAATCGAGCCTGCTGACTGTTGCCAATCTGCAAACATGCCAACTGGACTGCCCTGGCTTCTAGTTGATTGATGTACCCGAGACACTCTTCTGCATTCCAGCACTCTTGGGCTGTCAGTTCCTGAGAGTGAGCTCCCCAACCTTGGAGACTCACATCTGTCCTGAGAACCAACCAGTGTGGGGAAGACAAGGACACTGCCCACCTCATATGAACCTCCTGCATACACCAATGAAGGTGACAACAGATCTCCACTGGCAAGTGGAGATGAACCGAAAAGTCCTGAGACTGTGGGTTCCAATGAGAAAGCAGTGAGCGCTGAAGAGGATGCATATGAGCCCTTGCCCACGGCACCACTTTCAGGGTTGCCGCCATCAAACCGAGCACCTGTAGATAGCTACACACTGTCGGGCAGATAGTGTTCACCAATTGACGCACCTGAGACAACTTTTGGATCTGTGCATCCAGCAGAAGACCTTGCCCAGCCTTGTATCTATTTAGACATTTTATATACCGTCGTTCCAAGTTAAGATCACAACAGTTTACAATGACATTCATAGTTATAAATCAGTGCATGACTGGATACATAGGAAGTATTCATAAATAGGCATTCACGACTATCAATTTGTTTAAATACATTAATTTAAATTAAGGACATAAAATGTGAAGTACAAAAATAAAAAATTTCACTTATTATTCTGTATGTTGAATTGAGATTCTTATAATCTCTTGTTAATTTGTTTCTCATGAATCATTAGTATATTTTCCTTCTTGTTATTGTAGATCTCTACATGCTGATGTTTTTAAGTTAGGTTGCATGCATTTTTGAAGAGCCATGTTTTTAAGTTCACATTTAAATCTCTGATATCAAACGTAGCATTTCAGGTAGAGAATTCTAAAGTTTTGGGCCCACAATGGAAAACACGATCTCTTAAGTGTGCGCTTCATATTGTTGGAACAGCCAGTAGTCCTTTATTTTGGGATCTTAATGTTCTCTGCGGTGTGTATGTAGACAAAATATGCAAAGATATGCATCTCAGGAATGTATTTGGTATGCTGCTACAAGACTGAACCATCAAAAGGATCTCAAACTTTATGCCAATTGGGGAAAAAAACTCAAATACCATGTCCATACATTTGTAATACAGTAGTATACATGAAATAAATATGCATAGCAGCTATTAATGGGCCTTATAAGTTGACATTTAGCATATAAGATTTCTAAGACTTTCAAATCATAAAAGCACATTACCTGAAAGGAGCACATTAATGTTTCATCAACACTCATCATGCCTCCAGCGTTATCAAATTCTCCACAGTAATTAGGAGCTGAAAAAAGAGTGACCAGCTGTCGCTTTGCAAAAAATTCATACCCATCTTCAACAACCTGTGAAAGGAAAGTATACATAATATAGGCTTTAGTAGGTTTAGTGTATTGTTCCTGAGAGACTAAAGATGATAAATTGTAATCTGTATTAAACATTGAGTGCAATCAGCGCACTATAAAAATAAAGCCTGAGGTAGCTGCTTCTATAATAAGAGATTCAGAAAAGAGAAAGCAGTCTGTTAAATCACCATGCACTCAAACACATTCAAACTCAATTCTACATAAGAACTTAAGAACATAAGAAAATGCCATACTGGGTCAGACCAAGGGTCCATCAAGCCCAGCATCCTGTTTCCAACAGTGGCCAATCCAGGCCATAAGAACCTGGCAAGTACCCAAAAACTAAGTCTATTCCATGTTACCATTGTTAATGGAGGTGGCTATTCTCTAAGTGAACTTAATAGCAGGTAATGGACTTCTCCTCCAAGAACTTATCCAATCCTTTTTTAAACACTGCTATACTAACTGCACTAACCACATCCTCTGGCAACAAATTCCAGAGTTTAATTGTGCGTTGAGTAAAAAAGAACTCTCTCAGATTAGTTTTAAATGTGCCCCATGCTAACTTCATGGAGTGCCCCCCTAGTCTTTCTACCATCCGAAAGAGTAAACAACAGATTCACATCTACCCGTTCTAGACCTCTCATGATTTTAAACATCTCTATCATATCACTCCTCAGCCGTCTCTTCTCCAAGCTGAAAAGTCCTAACCTCTTTAGTCTTTCCTCATAGGGGAGCTGTTCCATTCCCCTTATTTTGGTAGCCCTTCTCTGTACCTTCTCCATCACAATTATATCTTTTTTGAGATGCAGCAACCAGAATCGTACACAGTATTCAAGGTGCAGTCTCACCATGGAGCGATACAGAGGCATTAATGACATTTTCTGTTTTATTCACCATTCCCTTTCTAATAATTCCCAACAATCTGTTTGCTTTTTTGACTGCCGCAGCACACTGAACCAACGATTTCAATGTGTTATCTACTATGACGTCTAGATCTTTCTTGGGTTGTAGCACCTAATATGGAACCCAACATTGTGTAATTATAGCATGGGTTATTTTTCCCTATATGCATCACCTTGCACTTGTCCACATTAAATTTCATCTGCCATTTAGATACCCAATTTTCCAGTCTCACAAGGTCTTCCTGCAATTTATCACAATCTGCTTGTGACTTAACTACTCTGAACAATTTTGTGTCATCTGCAAATTTGATTATCTCCCTAGTCATATTTCTTTCCAGATCATTTATAAATATATTGAAAAGTAAGGGTTCCAATACAGATCCCTGAGGCACTCCACTGTCCACTCCCTTCCACTGAGAAAATTGTCCATTTAATCCTACTGCTTCCTGTCTTTTAGCCAGTTTGTAATCCATGAAAGGACATCGCCACCTATCCCATGACTTTTTACTTTTCCTAGAAGCCTCTCATGAGGAACTTTGTCAAACGCCTTCTGAAAATCCAAGTATACTACATCTACCGGTTCACCTTTATCCATGTGTTTATTAACTCCTTCAAAAAAGTGAAGCAGATTTGTGAGGCAAGACTTGCCCTGGGTAAAGCCATGCTGACTTTGTTCCATTAAACCATGTCTTTCTATATATTCTGTGATTTTAATGTTTAGAACACTTTCCACTATTTTTCCTGGCACTGAAGTCAGGCTAACCGGTCTGTAGTTTCCCGGATCACCCTTGGAGCCCTTTTTAAATATTGGGGTTACATTTGCTATCCTCCAGTCTTCAGGTACAATGGATGATTTTAATGATAGGTTACACATTTTTACTAATAGGTCTGAAATTTCATTTTTTAGTTCCTTCAGAACTCTGGGGTGTATACCATCCGGTCCAGGTGATTTACTACTCTTCAGTTTGTCAACCAGGCCTACCACATCTTCTAGGTTCACTGTGATTTGATTCAGTACATCTGAATCAATACCCATGAAAACCTTCTCCATTACGGGTACCTCCCCAACATCCTCTTCAGTAAACACCGAAGCAAAGAAATCATTTAATTTTTCCGCGATGGCCTTATCTTCTCTAAGTGCCCCTTTAACCCCTCGATCATCTAACGGTCCAACTGACTCCCTCACAGGCTGCTTCGGATATATTTAAAAAAGTTTTTACTGTGAGTTTTTGCCTCTACAGCCAAATTCTTTTCAAATTCTCTCTTAGCCTGTCTTATCAATGTCTTACATTTAACTTGCCAACATTTATGCTTTATCCTATTTTCTTCTGTTGGATCCTCCTTCCAATTTTTGAATGAAGATCTTTTGGCTAAAATAGCTTCTTTCACCTCCCCTTTTAACCATGCCGGTAATCGTTTTACCTTCTTTCCACCTTTCTTAATGTGTGGAATACATCTAGACTGTGCTTCTAAAATGGTATTTTTTTTTTTTTTTTTTAACAATGACCACGCCTCTTGGAAATTTTTTTTACTTTTGTAGCTGCTCCTTTCAGTTTTTTTCTAACAATTTTTCTCATTTTAGCAAAGTTTCCCTTTTGAAAGTTTAGCACGAGAGTCTTGGATTTGCACACTGTTCCTCTTCCAGTCATTAAATCAAATTTGATCATATTATGATCACTATTGCCAAGCGGCCCCACCACCATTACCTCTCTCACCAAGTCCTGTGCTCCACTGAGAATTAGATCTAAAATTGCTCCCTCTCTCGTCGGTTCCTGAACCAATTGCTCCATAAGGCTATCATTTATTCCATCCAGGAACGTTATCTCTCTAGCGTGTCCCGATGATACATTTACCCAGTCAATATTGGGGTAATTGAAGTCTAACAACAAAAATATATCAAGGAGAGTCAACACAGTAACCCAATAGGAAAACTGTAAACAAAAAAGGGAAACTGAACTTTAATTCAAAATATTGCCTATAGTGACAGTGTCAGCAAGCCAGACATTGTGATTCAATCCCGAATCCAACCGGACCTCTAATCATTCACCATCACTTGAGAAACTCTAATTATTTTTGTATGAAAATATTTTTTTTATGTGTTTTGCTTTTTCTTTAAAAATTAGTCAAAAGGACTTATATATTTCACTCCATTAATGACGTGAAGGCAAGAAGTAGCTGGCATTCTCTCAATGTGTTTTGAATACAAAAACGCCCAACACGGCCGATGTTTCGCTTATTAAAGCTTCCTCAGGGGCATCTTTTATTTTTATTTTATTTTATTTATTTAGAGTTTTTATATACCGGCAATCATGAAAACATATCTTGCTGGTTTACATCGAACAGGAGTGCATTATAAACAAAAAACTAGATGGAAATCAACATAGGAGTCAAAAAAATGTCATGTGTCAAAAAAATTTGACACATGACACGTCATCTTCATGACGTCACACCTGTTGTATATTTAATAGGACGTAAACGTTAGCCTCGTTTCCTCCCTACGACGCAGAAGAATGATTGAGACGTCGGGTCCATTTTGAATCTGTAGCCTACGGCTGTCAGATAAGTACTGTTCTTTATTTTACTCTATTGAAAGTTGCTAAGACTGTCTCTTTAAATTTCTAGGCAAAACACTCCTATGTTGATATCCATCTAGATGCCCCTGTGGAAGCTCTAATAAGCGAAACATCGGCCGTGTTTGGCGTTTTTGTATACAACACATTGAGAGAATGCCAGCTACTTCTTGCCTTCACGTCATTAATGGAGTGAAATATATAAGTCCTTTTGACTAATTTTTAAAGAAAAAGCAAAACACATAAAAAAATATTTTCATACAAAAATAATTAAAGAGTTTCTCAAGTGATGGTGAATGATTAGAGGTCCGGTTGGATTCAGGATTGAATCACAATGTCTGGCTTGCTGACACCGTCACTATAGGTAATATTTTGAATTAAAGTTCAGTTTCCCTTTTTTGTTTACGGTAATTGAAGTCTCCCATTATTACTGCACTACCAATTTGGTTAGCTTCCCTAATTTCTCTTGGCATTTCACTGTCCGTCTCACCATCTTGACCAGGTGGACGGTAGTATACCCCTATCACTATAGTCTTCCCCAAGGGATTTCTACCCATAAAGATTCAATTTTGTATTTAGTCTCATGCAGGATGTTTATCCTGTTGGACTCTATGCCATCCCGGACATAAAGCGCCACATCTCCTCCCGGGTGCTCCTGTCTGTCATTGCGATATAATTTGTACCCCGGTATAGCACTGTCCCATTGGTTATCCTCTTTCCACCATGTCTCTGAGATGCCAATTAAGTCTATGTCATCATTCACTGCTATACATTCTAATTCTCCCAACTTACTTCTTAGACTTCTGGCATTAGCATACAAACATTTCAAAGTTTGTTTTTTGTTTGTATTTTCATTCTGCTTTTTAATTGATAGGGCAAGTTAGAATTTTTTAGCTCAGGTGAGTTTTTAGTTACAGGCACTTGGACTATTTTTCTAATTATTGGAACCTCACTGTCGGGATGCCCTAATTCTAATGCATCATTTGTATCCTTTGAAGATACCTCTCTCTGAACCATGTGCTGCTGAGCGACTGTCTGCTTTCCCCTTTGTTCTAGTTTAAAAGCTGCTCTCTCTCCTTTTTAAAGGTTAGCGCCAGCAGTCTGGTTCCACCCTGGTTAAGGTGGAGCCCATCCCTTCGGAAGAGACTCCCCCTTCCCCAAAAGGTTTCCCCAGTTCCTAACAAAACAAACCCTCTTCCTTGCACCATCGTCTCATCCACGCATTGAGACTCCGGAGCTCTGCCTGCCTCTGGTGACCTGCGCATGGAACAGGGAGCATTTCAGAGAAACTTCAGTTAGTCAGCCAGAGTGACTCACTGCTCTCTTGATTAACAAATGTTGGTCCCTATTCAAACCCAATCACACTACCTCAACACCTTTCCAAGGTGAGTAACTGAGCTGAACTATTCAACTTTTTTTTTTTTACTTAGGTATACACTGCTCCTAGCTTATTTCTAGCTTCTGGCTACTTTTGTGGTTTTTTTTTCTTCTTCAATACAAACACTCAGTTTGTATTAAATACAAACACTCAGTTCTTTAGAAGTCTGCAGAACACTCAGTTCTGCAGACTTTTAAAAATAAACACACTACCTACTGCTTAAACAGTCTAACTTGTTTATTCACTGCCTTTCTGATTATTAAAGACACAAACACACTAAATAATATTCCCAGATAGTTAACTTTGCCCCAGTACTTTTAAAAAAAAAAGACAATGTCCCAAGCAAAAACTTACTGATTCCTTTCAGCCACCAGCAAGGTGATCCTCTCCTCTCAAGTGGCTTTGAGTTGTGTAGATGTTATTTTAATGGCTTTTAAAACCTGTTTAACACGATTTAACAGAAGCAGTGTAGAAAAGGTCTGGGCTATAGATGTTTTCATTATAAAAACAGAAGGTAGGAGTGGCATATGTTTTTGTATAAGTACATGCTGCAAAAATTGAGTAAAATAATGTGGCTTTCATGTTAGCTCATTTACAATCAACGAGTTGTAGGTGATACCTTTTTATTGAACCAACTTAATACATTTATTACTAGCTTTTGAGTAATGCTCCAAAGCATGTCAGTGACAATCAGACCACCATTGCTGCACACAAGAGAATGTCTAACATTCAGGAGAAAGTCACCTGCCATTGATGCAGGAAGAGCCAATCTTGTGGCTCATGGTGATCCATTACAAGTGCCAAGCACTTCCTCCCACCTCCCAGACCATCTGCATCATCTACCAGTCTGATGGCAGCAGACAAACTGCCATCACTAGTATGAGAACAGCAGGAGAGGCAGCCACAGACTCTGCACTTCCTGTCCCCAAATCTGCTACCTCCTTCTCCTGTTTTCTTATTGCATGGGCTTCCCAATTAGAAATGAAGCCAACAAGGGATAGTACAAAGAGGAAACAGAAAAAGGGACAGGAAGTGCAGTACTTTCACTTTCCTCCTGTGTCATTTGCTGCCTCTCCTCAGTTTCACTACTTCTGTGCTTATGGTGGCTACATTATTTCTGCTCTACAATTGCAATGAGAGGAAGAACAAGATTGGGGAGATGGAGTAGTAAATAGAAGGCAGACATGTGGGAAGGCACAACAGGAGGCTGGAAGATCAGGAAAACAAATTATAAAGGAACCCATAAACAGGGATTTCTCACGGCTCTCTAATCTTCAAAGTGGATCCCCTCCCCCATCTCTCTAATCCTTTTTTGTGGGAAGGGGAGGGGAAAAGGGACACCATCCCAGTCTGGTGCTCAGCCAATGGATGCCATAAACTTACATCCAGCCCTGAGTGTTGGTGGGAAGCATGTGATTTATAGAAATGGAGAAGGAGAGCTAGAATTTTAAAAATCAAAAAGGCAAAGGGAGGAATTATGTAGAGGCTGACAAGAAGAAAGTGAAATTGCTTAACAAATATTTCTGTTCATCAAGGAAGGGCTTGTAATAAGACCTCATAACTGCCACAAACTGAAATAGAAAAGAGGTAGACAATTTTCTGAAGACTTATCATGAGCCGATAGCAAAACAAATAACATAATTCAATGAGAACAGATGGTATACATCTGACAGCTTTAAGGGAAATTCAAGAAGCTCTGACAGTGCTGTTATCAATATATATAAGTTTTCAGAAAGTTGTCTACCTCTTTTCTATTCAGTTTGTGGTAGTTATCTGAGGTCTTATATATACACACATACATATATATACACACACACATATATATATATATATATATATATATATATATATATATATATATATATATATATATATATATATATATATATATATATATATATATATATATATGTGTGTATATATGTGTGTGTATATATATATATATATGTATGTGCGTATATATAAGACCTCAGATAACTACCACACATATATATATATATATATATATATATTCCTTTGAGTCTGTTCCAAAGGACTGGAGACAGGCAGATGTCATTTTCACGAAAGTAGAAGTAAGGAGTCTGAGAACTACAGACCAGTTAATCTGACCTTAGTAGTGAGTAAATTAATGGAACTGCTGCTAAGATTACAGGATTCAAGGCAGCATAGTTTCACCAGAGGTAGGTCTTGCTGGACAAATTTAATAAGCTTCTTTGACTGGCTTACTAAGGAATTGGAGTGGAGAGCATGCAAGATATAGTGCAGACTGAATACAAGGCCTTTGACAGTTCCGCACAGGTGAGTTATAAACAAAGCACACTAGGTACGGGCCCTAAATTGACTGACTTCTAGAAATTGGTTGAGTAGGAGGCGACAAATGGTAATGGTAAACAGAGTTCACTCCAAGAAAGGAGTGGTTACCAGTGGTGTGCTGAAGGGACTGGTCCTTGGTTCGGTTCTCTTCAACAAGTTTGTTAGCAATACTGCAGAAGGACTATTGGGAATGGTTTGACTTTGCAGATGACACCAAAATTTGCAACAGGGTAGACACCCTGGAAGGTGAGGGAAAATATAAGGGGACGCGGTGGAGGATCTACTGAAGCTTGAGGAATAGTTTAGAGTTTGGCAAGAAAACTTAATGAAGGGTTATGTATTTCAGTTCCAAAAACCCAAGGGAGCAGTACAATACAGAAGATGAAGTTCTTCTATGCACAAAACCAGGAGGATCTGGGAGTGATCACATCCAATGATCTTAAGGTGGCCAAACAGGTAGATAAGGAAACGCAAAGTCAGAAGAATGCTTGGGTGTGCAGTGAGGAATAGCCAATAGGAAAAAGGTGGTGATCATGCTTCTGTATAAGTCCCCAGTGAGAGAGTCCTCATTTGGAGTACGGTGTACAATTTTGGAGACCATACCTTCGAAAGGATATAAACCAGATAGATTTTGTCCAGTGGGCAGCTACTAAAAAGGTGAATGGTCTTCATTATAAACAGTATACGGCAAAGAGGAGATTTGACAGATACGTTTAAATAACTCCAATCAATAAGTGCCCAGGAGGTAGGCCTCTTCCAATGGAAACAGGGCTCTGGAACGAAGTCATGGGATGAGGGTAAAAGCAAGTTTACTTACTGTAAAATGGTGTTTTCTCCATAGATAGCAGGATGAATTAGCCATGCTGTCTGGGTGACATCATCCAAAGGCATGGGCGAGAGCTAGCACAGCTTTGCTCTACTAGGCATACGTGGCAGTTTCCACTTGATTGCTGATTGCCAGAACTCAGTTCATTCCAAAGCGTAAGAAGGATCTTTCGTGAAGTAAGCCATCTAATGAGGAGGTTGGGTTAGCATGGCTAATTCATCTTATTTATAGAAAACACTATTTATGGTAAGCAAATTTGCTTTTTTCAGTTGATAATGGGCTGAATTACTCATGTTGTCTGGGGAGTCCCAAGCTGAGGGTTGGGACTGTTTCCGTTTATGTATTAGTTTCTCTTTTTTTTTTTTGTAACCCGGACTCCTGCATAGACAGCCTTTGCCTGCCATTTGTTTCAGAACTGCTTGGTGCACAGAATTTAGAGGCTATTAGTTTGTCCAGGCAGTAATGATATGCGAAAGTATGAATTGAAGACCATTGTGAAAGTGTGCAGAGGCTGCAGTCTAGTGTACTTGGTGCGTTTTTATTGAACCCTGTAACTGCAATGAATTGGAATAATAGTAGTGCTGCCATGTAACAGGTGATCCAGTTGGCCAAAGTCCAGTTTATTGGGGGTTGTAGGAAACAAAATAATTGGGATGGTTGTCTATGGCCTTGAGTTCTTGCTATCTAAGGTATTTAGAGCCTTTTCTCCTTCATGTTTGTGTGGTATAGGAAAAAAGGTGGGGGGTGTTATTGATAGAGATGAAAGGCAGATACTACTTTTGGTAGAAATCTTGTATGTGTACGAAGTACCACTTTATCATGGAAAAACTGCAGATAGGGTGGAAAATGAACTAAAGTCTGAAGTTCATTTACTCTTCTCACTGATGTTATAGCAACAAGAAATATAATCTATGTAAGGAACTTTAGCGATGACTCAATAGGTTCAAATGGTTCCTTTGTTAAGGCTTTTAAGACCATATTAGTGTCCCATATTACTGGAGGCTTCTGTATCGGCAGGGGAATTTGATCAAGGCCTTTCATGAAGTGATAGATCAGAGGATGCGTTGAGATAGGCCGTGATAACACTCAAGTGCACTCTGAAGACGTCACCAAGTCCTAACTGGGAAAGGTGATATAAACATGAAAGTAACTGCTGAGGCCCGCAAGAAAAGGGAAACAGCGATGCACCAGGTCGAATAACGGTTCCATTTGAAAGAATTACATATCTAGTAGAAAGTTTCCTAGCAGAAATGAGAACCTCTTGTATTTGTTTGGCAAACTTCACTGCACTAGAAACATGCATTCAACATCTACGCTATGAGGTGTAGGACGCATGAAGGGGGTGGAATAGGGATCCCCCTTCCTGGGTCAAGGCTTTTGGACCACTGATTAGAGTCCTCGGGACCTCTGTTGAATAGTGTATGAGATACGCATACCATGGTTGTCTTGGCTATGCAGGAGCTATTAGAATCATCCTTACTTTGTTCTGGATCCATTTTTGCACTGTCCAGGATATTAGCATAATCAGGGTTAAGCGTACACTAGCCCCGTTCGATCAAGACAAAAGGAAGGTATCGTAGGCTGCTCTGCTGTAACGAAGTAAGCAAAATATTTCTAGTTTTGTGTTCTATTCTATTGCAAAGAGGTCTATCCACAGCCAGCCCCAATTCTGAAAAATGGCATCGACCACTTGTGATCAATAGACCATTTGTGGAGGTGAAAATTCTGCTTAGTCTGTCCACTTCTATATTCACTATCCCCAGCAAATATGTGGCTTGAAGGGAGATTGCTGTTTATGTAGCACAGGGCTACTTGATTGTCCATGTGAATTATGACATTTGCCTCATAATATATGATGGAATGCTATTAGAACATTCCGAATCGCTCTCAACTCCAACAGATTGATTTGGAATGTCTTTTCTGAGGTGGACCATAGACCTTACATTTTGAGCTGTAGAATATAAGCACTCCATCCTTGTATCAAAACATCAGTTGTGAAAATTAGCTGAGGAGGAACTGATTGGAGATGAACCTGTTTCCAATACGTTTGGTGCCAGCGACCAAGTGATGTTCTGTTTCATTGAAGTGGTCAGAAGAATCTTGGTGGATAGGGGTTGAAGATACTGAGCCCACCGATTGAGACACCACTATAAGTTCCTCATGTGAAGTCAAGTCCTGGGAACCACATGAATAGCTACTGCCATATGGCCCAGTAATAATATATGAACCATTGAAGACTGCAGAAAAAGTTGAGATGCAAGTTTTCTTAGCACCTAAGTTCTGAAGCTGGGGAAGTAGGTTCTTGAATAAATTGTATTTATCTTTCTTCCTATGAATTGCAGAATTTGAATTGGTTGGAGCACCATTTTTTCATAATTTATGAGAAAGCCCAACTGTTCTAGGCATTGAATGGAGATTGGAACAAAGGGCTACTATGAGCCAGGGGTCCCAAATAAGGAACCATCATTGAAGGCATGGAAAACATGAGGGCTCTAGCAAAGATTGAGGAATGGTTTAGAGTCTGGCAGCTAAGATTTAATGCTAAACAAAAAAAATGCAGTCATGCATTTGGGCTGCAAAAGCCAAGGAAGCAGTACAGTATGGGGGTGAAATTCTTCTATGCATTTATCAAGAGCAGGACAGATTTGATTTATATTCCACCTTTCAGGCGCTTCAAAGCGGATTACGTTCATGTACTGTAGGTATTTCCCCATCCCTCGAGGGCTTACAAAAGTCTGTACCTGAGGCAATGGAGACTTGCCCAAGGTCCCAAGAAGCAGCAGTGGGATTTCAACCCTGGCTTCCCTGTTTCACAGCCTGCTGCTCTTAACATTGCTGATAATCTCAAGGTGGCCAAACAGGTGGAAATGGTGATGGCAAAAAACAAAGATGCTTGGCTGCAAAGGGAGAGGAATGATCAGAAAAAAAAAAAGAAATATTGCCCATGTATAAGCCCTAGTGAGACTTCATTTTGAATACTGTATACAATTCTGGAGATTACATCTTCAAAAGGCTGTAAATCAGGATGGAGTCTGTCCAGAGGGAGGCTACTAAAATGGTTAGTAGTCTTTGTTGCAAAGTGTATCAGGACAGATAGATCTAAACATGCATAACCTAGAGAAGCGCTTCTCAACCAGTGTGTCGCCAAAACACCGGCAGGTGTCGCATCTCCCGGTATCCCACTGCCCCGTTGTACTTTCCTTCTCCCTTTTTCCAGCCCCCCGCGGTCAATTGAAGCCTCCTTTCTTCCTACCCCTAATGCCCAATGGGAAGCCTCCTTCATTCTGCCTGCCCCCATTCAGGCCAATCGGAAGCCTCCTCCCTTCTACCTGCCAGAAGGAGTAAGAAGAAGGGAGGAAGCCTTTGATTAGCGGGTGAGGCAGGCATCGCATAGCCAGGGGGTGGGGTGAGTGGGAGCAATGGCAGTGTCGAACCCAAAGCAAGGCTGCCATGGGAGCCCATTCCTGTGGCGGCGAAGAGGAAAACCCGACCCCCAACCAAGCAAGGCCGCCATGGGAGCCCATCCCTGTGGTGGCGAAGAGGAAAACCCGAACGAGGCCATCACGGGAGCCCATCCCATGGCGATGAAAAAAGAAGGCCCACCGGAGTAAAGCAGCGGTGGAACTGGAGCCCATCCCTGCAGTGAAGGAAGAAGTTTTTGGTGAGAGCTTGTATGTGTGTGGGAGCCAGGGTGAGAGCTTGTGTGGGTGGGTGTGAGCTTGTGTGTGTTTTGGTGTGAATGGAAGCCTGGGTGAGAGCCGGTGTGAATGGGTGCAAGAGCATTTGTATGTGATTGAGAGCTTGTATATAAAAGAGATCATGAGTGTGATTGAGAGAGATTCTGGTCAGGGAGGTGATGTGTTTCTGTGTGAGAGACAGAGACTTGTCGTGGGGTCTAATTGGGTGGGTGTATGGGGGTGGGTGTGAGTGGGTGTGTCTCTGGTTGTGGGCACTAAGGAAGAGGACTGTGAGGACAGAACTTCAGCAGCCCTTGCTGCTTCGGTGAGTGCTATTGGCCTGGAAGGGAAAGGAGTAGGAGAATTGCTGGAGAGGGTAAGTAAAGGTGGCTTTTTAAAATTTTTTGACTGACTGCCATTTTAATTATTGGGTATTATGCGATGTCTGTTTTGAAATATATATTGATATTTGGACACGTTTTAACAATTTTTATGAGTTTTTAATTGTTGGATATTGTTCTGTTCAGCAGCTGTTTTATAACATTTTTAGTATAGCTTTACAATTATTTCTGTGTGGGGCTCTTTAGCAGCTTGGCTTATCTGTTTTCCCAATAGGAAATGTATTCGTGTTTAGGGCCTAGCTTAATAGTTGTATTTCTTAGATAGGGTTGTTACTGTTTGAGTGTGTTTCATAATACAGGTGTAACTTTGTGCGGGTTAGTTTGTGTGCATTATTGCAAATCCTGAGAGTCTGTTAGGTGCTATATTTCTCTTTCCATTTCTCCAGGTTCACACTGCATGCAGAGTGGCTTTTTTGGTTTTCCATTCCAGTTTCTGTCTCCATATTTATAATTTGTGGTTTTTCTGTACTTGAAAGGTGTGTGGCCGAGGTGAGGTATTTTACTAGCATGTAGGCAATCTGTATCGATCTTTGTTGTGTTTTCTCGATAGGATATGCATTAGTGGTAAATTACTGTCTTTTCATAAGGAAGGCTATTGTGCCTGGTAGTAAAAGGAGTTTGTTTTGCTTTTACTGAGATATCAGAACCAGAATATCTTTTTTGTATGACGAGTTGCCCTAGATCTGCTTTGCACTCATTGCTGGGGGTTGAGGGGATTCCTGTGGATGCAGAGTGCATGTTTACATTTAGCCCGTGAAGGTCACGTGTTCAGTGTCACACATGTGAGAACCATCTATCAGGTGTGTCTCGGCCAAAAAAAGGTTAACCACCACTGATCTAGAGATTGCAACTCTACATGTGGCAGTCAGTCTCTTAAAAACAGTAGCTGACTTGTCTGCATGTGCTTATGTCTAATCTCATTATATAGTTGCACCCGTCTTTGCTCCTTTTTCTTTTTACAGTGGACTGCTCAGGAGATAAATTGTCTTCGAATCACTGCTTTAGAACACTCACAGATCATCCCGGGAGAGTATCGGGATCATTCTATAAATGGAAGTATTCCATTAAGCAATTATTGAGTTACAAAAGCTGGCGTCCTCTAATAGGCTTTCATTGAGGCACCAAAAGCGTAAGCCATAGTCTGTTTCGGAGGAAGAAAGATCCACCCATACTGGTGCATGATCAGACCATGTGATCGCTTCAATTCCTACACCTAAAATTCTAAATTATTAGGAAGGGAATGGTTAATAAAGCGGAAAGTGACATAATGCCTCTATATCGCTCCATGGTAATACCGCACCTTGAATACTGTGTACAATTCTGGTCGCCGCATCTCAAAAAAGATATAGTTGCGATGGAGAAGGTACAGAGAAGGGCAACCAAAATGATAAAGGGGATGGAACAGCTCCCCTATGAGGAAAGGCTGAAGAGGTTAGGGCTGTTCAGCTTGGAGAAGAGACTGCTGAGGGGGATATGATAGAGGTCTTTAAGATCATGAGAGATCTTGAATGAGTATTTATTTATTTATTCAGTTTTATATACAGTCATTCGGTGCAATCGATTGTAGTTAGATTGTTGATTTAACTGATCATTAATTTAGACTTTGTGGAAAAGCAGAGTTTAGATCTTTCTTGAATGTTTTAATGTTAGTCTGTGTTCTCAAATCAGGTGGTAGGGAGTTCCATATTTTTGGGCAGGCGATGGAGAATGCTCTATTTCTTGTGGTTGATAGGTGAGCATCTCTGATGGGAGGAATTGTTAGACGAAAAGTGTTATTTGATCAAAGGTTCCTATGGTTATTTTGTGGAGTAATTTTTAAACCTGTTTGTTTTTGATGATCTGAGTGTACTAATTTGTGTATGATGGTCAAGATCTTATGTTCAATTCGGGATTTAATAGGAAGCCAGTGTAGTGAAGTTAGTATGGGGGTGATGTGATCATTCTTTTTTTTCCAGTTAGAATTCTGGCTGCTGAGTTCTGTAGGATCTGCAGAGGTTTGATATTGTTGTAGGGAAGGCCAATCAGTAGGGAATTGCAGTAATCTATGGTTGAGAAAATTATTAGTTGCAGAACAGTTCTGAAGTCTAACAAGTTTAGGAAAGGTTTTATACGGCTTAGGATTAGGAGTTTGTGATATCCTTCTTTAATTTTGGTTATGTGGTTATTGTAGGATAGGTTGTCGTCAATAATTACTCCAAGGTTTCTGGCGTGAGTGACAGGGGAAATTGGGTTAATTTGATTGTTAGCTGTGAGTTGAGGTGGTGGTGTTAGATAGGGATTTTTGTCCATGATGATTATTTCAGTTTTGTCAATCTTGATTTTGAGTTTTAATTTTGTAAGGCGTTGTCTGAGTCAAGTAGAATAGATGTTTCTTTGTATGTTTCATCAATGGAGTTTTTGATGGGAATTAGAAGTTGTATGTCATCTGCGTAGAGGAAGTGGGTGATTTGAAGATCATTTAGTAGCTGGCAAATGGGTAAAAGGTATATGTTGAACAAAGTGGCAGATAATGCTGAGCCTTGTGGAACTCCAGTATTGAGAATAATTTTCTTAGAGATGTTATTGTTGAATGATATTTGGTAGCTTCTGTTAGAAAGATATGATGAGAACCATTGTAGAGTAGTATCTGCTAAACCAATTTCTGTCAATCGTTCTAGGAGTATTTGATGGTTTACTGTATCAAATGCTGCGGAGAGGTCGAGGAGTATGAGTTGGTATTGTTTTCCATTGTCGAATCATCTTAGTATAGTGTCGATAATGAAAGGAGAGTCTCAGTGTTGAGGTTCTTTCTGAAACCATATTGGGTTGGGGACAGGATTTTGTTTGTTTCAAGGTATTCATCAAGTTGGGCGTGAACAACTTTTTCGATGATCTTGGCTATGAAGGGTAGGTTAGAAATTGGGCGGTAGTTTGTTAGGTTTTTTGGGTCGAGGTTATTTTTTTTGTTTAATATAGGTTTGATTGTTGCTGATTTGAGGCAATTGGGGTTCCTTCTGTAAGAGATAGGTTGACGATCTTGGTGACTTTTTGTTATAGAATAGATGTGACTCTTATTTACACTTTCGAATAATAGATGGACTAGGGGGCATTACACGAAGTTAGCAAGTAGCACATTTAAGACTAATTGGAGAAAATTCTTTTTCACTCAACGCACAATAAAGCTCTGGAATTTGTTGCCAGAGGATGTGGTTAGTGGAGTTAGTGTAGCTGGGTTCAAAAAAGGTTTGGATAAGTTCTTGGAGAAGTCCATTAACAGCTATTAATCAAGTTTACTTAGGGAATAGCAACTGCTATTAATTGCATCAGTAGCATGGGATCTTCTTAGTGTTTGGGTAATTGCCAGGTTCTTGTGGCCTGGTTAGGCCTCTGTTGGAAACAGGATGCTGGGCTTCAAGGACCCTTGGTCTGACCCAGCATGGCAATTTCTTATGTTCTTAAATTTGAAACTGCTTGTTGTCTACTAAGAAATAATCGATACAACAGTAGGATGTGTGTGGTGGGGAGTGAAAGGTATACGCTCATGAAGAAGGGTGCCTGTGCCGCCATATATCCAAACCCCATGTGGACATTAGAGCCGAGAGTGCGTTCCTGGCTTCAGTTAGGAATGACACGCCAGCTTTTAAATTATATAACTTAGCTTTAACAGTCAAATTAAAATAGCCTCCCACGAGGAGAGAACCCTCTGCATGCTTCAATAGTAGTGCGTCCACCTCCTGTAAAAAGGATCTTTGGTTTACATTTGGGGCATTTAAATTAACCAAAGTGATTATTTCTCTACCCACCCTTAGATTGAGTAGTAGGAAACACCCTTTTGGGTCTAAATTTTGGAGTAAAACTTCATGTGTAAAAGATTGAGAGATTAAGCAGAAGTTGCTTACCTGTAACAGGTGTTCTCATGGGACAGCAGGATGTTAGTCCTCACATATGGGTGACATCACAGGATGGAGCCCAATCACCAAATACTTTTGTCAAAGTTTCTAGAACTTTGACTGGCATCTACTGGGCATGCTCTGGATGGCACTAACCCTGCAACCAGCAGGGGTCCCCCTTCAGTCTTGTTTAAAAGCTATAGTAAATGCCAAAAAATAAATAAGAAAACGTAACGAACCCAACACCACGGGGTGGCGGGTGGGTTTCGTGAGGACTAACATCCTGCTGTCCTGGGAGAACACCTGTTACAGGTAAGCAAGTTCTGCTTTCTTACAGGACAAGCAGGATGGTAGTCCTCACAAATGGGTGAGTACTGAGCTGAGGATGTCCTAGAACTGCACCAAATGTACCCTAGATGTGCAATAGGCACAAGGAGTGGGGTGGAATTTGGTAGAAGGCATCCTGAACCATAACGGGCAGACGGAAGGGTGTTGGTACATCAAGTTGTAAATAGGTTGCACAAGACAGACTGGCCGAAGATGGAATCTTGTCTTCCAGCCTTGTCTAAACAATAATGGGCTGTAAAGGTGTGGAGAGAACTCCAGGTAGCAGCCCTACAAATGTCAGGAAGCGGCACCGAGCGTAGGTGGGCCACTGAATTTGCCATGGCAGAGTGTGCTTTAACAATGTCTTGAAGTGGAATGCCTGCTTGCTGATAGCAAAAGGATATGCAATCTGCTAACCAGGAGGAGAGAGTCTGCTTACCCACAAGTTGACCCAATCTGATGGAAGCAAAGGAAACAAACAATTGAGTACTTTTGCCTGTGGGCAGCTGTACGGTCTAGGTAGAATGCCAGAGCCTGTTTACAGTCAAGGGTATGCAGAGCCTGTTCTCCTGGATTGGAATGGGGCCTGGGAAAGAAGGTGGGTAGTATAATGGATTGATTAATGTGAAAGTCTGATACTACCTTAGGCAAAAATGTAGGGTGAGTGCGGAGTACTACCCGGTCATGCAGAAGTTTAGTGTAAGGCGCATAGGTAACTAGGGCCTGTAGCTCACTAACTCTGCGAGCGGATGTGATTGCCAAAAGAAAAATCACTTTCCATGTGAGATAGCGAAGATCACAGGATTGGAAAGGCTCGAATGGTAATTTCATGAGCTGACCCCAAACGAGATTGAGGTCCCAAGAAGGGGCCGGAGGGCGCAGTGGAGGTTTGAGGTGGAGCAAGCCCTTCAGAAAACGTGTTACAAGGAGTTGAACTGAAATAGGAACATCCCCAGCACCTTGATGGAAGGCCGCTACCGCACTGACATGCATTCTGATGGAAGACGTTTTTAGACCTGATCCTGATAAGTGCCAGAGATAGTCCAGAAACTTCGTGGTGGAACAGGTAAAAGGATCAAGGGACAGTGAGGAACACCCCGACTTAAACCTGTTCCATTTGTAAAAAAAAAGATTTTCTCGTGGAAGGCTTTCGTGAAGCAATCAAGAAACGGGAAACTGGCTCCAAAAGGTCGAGAGGCTGAAGAATTAACCTTTCAACATCCAGGCAGTCAGGGACAAGGCCTGAAGATTGGGGTGACGTAGGCACCCGTCGTTCTGAATCAGGTTCGGCATTATCTCCGAGCAATTCCGGAGGCCTACAAAGCGCCCACCGTGGTCCACGCTCTGGATGAAGTGTTCCAATTTGGGAAACCCCATGCCCCGTCATTATCCATGTATTATAAGAGGGTCCGGAAGTTACAGGAGGACGACTCTTTGGATGTTTTGGTGTCCCGTTGGAATAAGGATGGGGATTTTATTGTGACTCAGTGTATTTTACGTGCCGGTTTTCGACGTGCAGCCAGGATCTCGAATAACTACTATTATCGGGAGATGCAGTTTAAATTTCTCAGCTGGGCTTATATTTCACCACGGGTGGCTAGTCATTTTAGAGCTGATTTTTCAATGGGCTGTCAACGATGTGGTGCAGCCTCTAGCACCCTCTCCCATGCTTTTTGGTCCTGCCCTGCAGTCGGCGTTTTTGGCAGAAGGTGGCGGACTATATGGCCGATTTGTTAGATGTGGTCATTCCGGTGACGCCGCACTGGATTCTCTTTGGTTGTGTCTCCCTGGTTTGAGTTTGAGATCCTGGCTCGCGAATGTTATTACACAAGGCTTGTCTTGTAGGTAAGAAGATAATTCTTTCCAGCTGGCGTTCCACAGACACCCCATCCTTTTGGGCTTGGAGGAATGGCGTCCATTTCATGATGACCATGGAAGGATTGGCGGCCCGGAATTCTCCGACTCAACGGCGACGATTTCTGGTCACCTGGCAGCTTTACATTCATTCTCCCCCGCATCGTGCCCGTAGTTTTGTACTTAATGATTAAGAGTACACTACAATGTGTTCCCCCGCTGTTCATTTGTTTTTTTTCTTCTCATATTGGTATTTTCTTCCAAGTGTGACCATGCCCCTCCCCCGTCAACTCTTTGTGCTTCATTTACTATTTTTTCTTTTACGTTTTCTGTTAAGTAACCTTTTTTAACCTTTGTTAACAATTTTATTATAAATGTTCTCTGTATTTGACTATGGAAATATTTTTTCCTGCTTTTTCTGTTTTATGTAAACCAGTATGATTTGCATTTTAATGTAAGAATGTCGGTATATAAAAATTATAAATAAATACATAAATAAATAAGTGTAACTCCATATGCTTATCTGGATTGTTATCCCCGGGAGGGGACGGGGGGGAGGAGGTTTACTAGGCATTTTCTTTGGTTACTGTTGGCCGGAGGGGTGAAGGAACGACTCCCCTCCGGTAGTTGTACTGTGTCTCTCTTTGTTGCAAATTACAATAAAAACCGTTTAAACATAAAAGTTTTACATACCACAAAATTTTGAAAAGTACTCTGCACCAGTCAACCAATGCAATTGGCACAAAGCAGGAGTGATATGAACTCTTAGGGAACAAGCTATATTATGCTGCAGTGTTTTGTAACATCTATAGGGCCTTCAGAAGACATTTAGGAAACCCTACATACAATGAGTTACAATAACCTATGGATGTAGAAAAGGTAAGCCTGTACAGCAAGGAACTGAAAATATACTTCAGCTGCCTTATCATAGCTTAAGTAGCTTTTAAAAAACTGCCCCTCAATTGGGGATTTAAATGTCAAATGAGAGTCAGATACCCAATATATCTCACACAACAGTGGAAAGGGGGAGCAACGTGCCATCAATCTGTAAATTATTCAATCCTTCAGTAGGTATGACCCAGCTCACCCATAAAACTTCAGGTCTTAGTAATGTTTAACATTAATTATTTTGCTTAAATTGATTACTTAAAGCTTGAAGACAATCTGATAAAGTCTAGTGAAAAGGTATACATAAGGATGCTTGCTCCATGATATTCAAAAAACATCTGATACCAGAGCGTTTTTTTTGAGTAGTATATAGGGAATTTGTGGTTGAATGGAGCAGCATACCTTAGAGTTGAAAGAGGAACTGTACTTATTTGGATGGACTCTGATACCACTAAAATGTCTTTGCTTAGGAGAAAAATGGTACAGAGATATAGCTGTCAAAACTGCCCAATTCCAAATTCTGCATGCTTGTAGGTGTAGATTTGATGTTCCTGTTCCTCCCTGTGTTATGTAGTATATTGTCAATATATTTCCTATTTGCATTTGTAGTACTATTCTTTTTATCCATGACTCAAATACTATGAGAGCTTTGGTCATGGCTTAAGTCCAGAAGATTTATGTATAGCTTCTGTTTGTGAATGAACCAAGTTTCCTGTCAGCAGATTGTGTTGAGGTGTCCTCCCAATCTTGGATGGAGGCATCTGTGGTTAACATTTGTTGAGTCTGAGGGATGAAAAAACTGGCCACACAGGAGATTGGACGGTCGAGTTCACTACTTCAAAGAACCAACGAGGGGTTTGGAGAGAGATTTTCTAGGACAATGCCTATAAATAATTCCAACAGTGTCTCAGATGCCATTGAGCTTTCCTCTAGTGCAGATGATCAAAGGGTATAACATGGCCTGCCACGTGACAATTCCATGAAAGTCCAGGTTGATACTAATGGCAGATTGTAGAACATATGAATTGTGAATCATGCTGTTCACCCCTTTGGAGAGGAAGAAATACTTTTCCCTTCTGTGCATCTAAGTATGCTCCTATGACTTCCAATTGTCAAGCTGAAGTGAGATGGGATATTTCATAGTTCACTATAAATCCTTGACAGGAGAATATGGCCCATATAGGATGTGGTTTGCTTTGCCTTCTATGAGGATCTGCTCAATATCAGCCAAATTATCTAAACATGGAAAAGCTAATACAGTGTTCTTCTGACATGGGCAGCTATAACGGCTAGGCACTTTTGGAACTGCTGCTAGACTGAACAGGAGAACAAGGAACTGGTAATGTTCCTCTGCTACTGTGAAACGGCGATATTTCTTGTGGTCGCTGTGAATAAGTATCTTTCAGATACAATATAGCTAGCCAATTTCAAACTTCCAGATAAGGAAGGAGGATACAGAGAAAGTTCATTCTGAATTTTTCCTTTTGAGATATTGACGTTTAAGTCTAGAATAGGCAGAAATTTCTCATTTCTTTGGGTTAAAAAAATACCTTGCCTCCCCTCTGGTATCAAGCCTGGTTACACTGCATGAGCTGACAGTAGGGAGGTTAGTTTTTCTTTTAGGATCTGAAGCAGGTCTGAGGAGGATAAGGCACAGCAGGAGGCAGTAGAGCTTGAAAATTTACATAATATCCTTTTGAATTATCTATAGAACAGTCAGTTGTAACAAGAGACCACTGGGGATGGAAATATTGAAGCCTTCCCCCCACTGGAAGAGTTCTGCAGCAAAAAAAAAAAAAAGTTTTGGAGTCAATTTTTGTGATGACTGTTAGGTAGATTTTGGTAGAGCCCTCTCTGGTCTACTTTTGTTGCTGCTGGGCATGTTGCCTCTGATAAGGTTAGTAACTTCTACAAGGGTAGTAATGCTGGTTTCTATAGGTTTGTGATTATTCTCTTTTGCGGTAAAAGTGGACCTTAAGTTACTGCTGTTGATGTCTGTAAATTGGGGCTGTGTTTTATGATATTGACAGTTTCTTTACCTTTATCCTTGAACAGCTTATCCCAAGAAAATGGGGTATTTGCTGATTTATTATGAACAGTTTCTCTTAAGCCATGAAGCCTTGAGCCAAGCTAGTCTTGTTCTTATGGCTATAGGTAATGATCTTGAAATTGTATCAAAAACATATGCAGATTTTATTAGGTGCTTTAATGCATTCATCTGCCGCAATAAGATGAGATGTGAATTTATCTTTTGAGGCTGGAGAGAAGCCAAGCAGAAGCATCCTTTATTTTCTATAGAAGACTGAAAGAATTAGACCATTTAGAAATGAACTAAGATTCTGCTCTGTGGCACTGCTGACTGGAAAAATTTCTTCCCTGTTTAGACTAGTAATTGTGTCCTTTTCTGGTGGAATATTGTTGGAATACTTATTTGATTTTTTAGCTCTTTGTAAGTCCTATTCCACCACATTTCAATGTCTCGAAGTGCCTTATGAACTGGTATAGCACAAGCTTGTTTAGGTGCCATGATGTACTTCAAAACTCCTGGGAAGTCTTCAGGTGTATCTGGTTCCTCTTGCAACTTAAAAGGCACAGAATAAATCTAGAGAGATCACGTGACGCTGTGCAGGGGAACGGATGTAGGTCTCCCTTGCTGGCTCCTGCCTAAACCATCCAACCCCATCTAGGGCAGCCCAAACCTGCATTTACAGCCGCAATTGCAACAGCTTGACTACTGAGCTGTTAGGAAACCTCGGCTGGTGGAAATGTCAACAAGGACCGCAAAGAAGGAAAGAGAAAAGGAGAAGGAGAAAACCAGGCCTACGGAGGCTATGTCGGACGATGACACAGGAATGGCGGACTCACCAGTGCCGGGAAATTGGGCAGATCTTAGAGCCGCGTGGTAGCGGCGCTGGAGCCTGAATTTAAGAAACTTTCCAACCAAATCTCAGAGCTGACAACATCCCTGGCTGGCTATGAAACGCGGTTTATAGAGTTGGAGCAACGAGTTTCAGGAACGGAAGATGGCGTCCAGACCATGCGGTCTGAGCTGGTAAAGATGCAGACGGCGATTGCGCAACACACAGACAGATTAGAGGACCTGGAAAATAGATCCCGCCGTTCCAATCTCCAGTTTGTAGGTCTACCGGAATCGATTGATCGGGATCTCCCTAAAATCCTTGAGGCCTGGCTGACAAAGGAACTCTCACTTCCGGTGACGCGCGGTCCGCTCCGCAATGAACGGGCCCATCGGCTGGGCCAGAAGCGGGCGCAGCAGGACAGGCCGAGGGTCGTAATCACCAAGATTTTAAATTTTGCTCATAAGGCGGATATCTTGCAAGCGGTGCGCGGCGGGAAGTCCTTGCAGTTTGAAGGCAAGAAAATTCTTATATTTCAGGACTTTTCTGCCGCCTTGTCCACTCAGCGCCGATTGCTATCGCCCTACTGTGCCCAGCTCCATAACCTGGGCCAGCGCGCAGTATTAATTTATCCGGCCAAAGTACGAATCACTACCCCGGGAGGTCCCAGATGGTTCTCAGAGGTGGGAGAGCTACGAACTTATATCGAGTCACTGGATACCATTACGGCGGGAGCCGGATCTCAGCCCTGATTTCTGCAGTTTCGTCGGGCTAGCGAGGTTCGCTGGCTTTGGCTGACCTGTGGTTAACCTGGGCTGCGAGTCGAGCGGAGTGGACTTTGAAATTGGTACTCTATGTCTCTTGGGATGTCCTGGGTTTGGACACTGGTGGGGGTGAGCCGGCACATGACGCTGGACTTTTTGAACTACAAGTTCACTACAGATGGAAAGCTTGCAGGGTGCATATGATATATAGTGTGCTGTTCTGGTCCCAATGCATGTTTACTATGTTTTGTTTGCCTTCTAACTCTTATATTCAGTTATCTTATGCTGTTACATGTGGTTAGATCCCCTTTTGGGGTTTAGTACAGTTGATGTTCTGTAATTTTTGGTATGCTGATGGGGAGAGCAGGGGTTGGTTAGGGAGGGGTGGAGTCTGAGTGTCTCTAGTGATCTCATAAGGGGGGATTTAGTCTGAACATGGGCTTGATAAGGGGGATAAGGGAGGGGGGTAAAGGGAGGGACTTTCTGGGCAGGAGTGGGGAATGAGGGGGTGGTTATGGATGGGAAGAGGCTTGGTCACCTGTTTGTTTTGGGTCCACGGGCAGGGGGAATTCACATTTCTGAGGGGTGGTCCATACTGGGACGGCCATCCCTTTTTCTGAAATCTCAATACCTAGGTCAATTAGCATGGTGGGTACGGATGAAAGAGTAGTGCTGGAACATCAATAATCTCCTGGAATGTCTGTGGGATAAATTCCCCCATTAAGCACTCCAAGATTTTGCAGGCCCTGCGTAGGAAGGCTGCAGACATAGCCTTCCTGCAGGAGACACATTTGACGGAGGTCGAGCACACCAAACTTAGTCAAGGTTGGATGGGTGAGGTACATTTCGCGACTGGTAGTTCTAAGTCTGCAGGAGTGGCCATTTTAATAAGGAAAAATATTCCACTTACAGTTCTATCCGAAATCAAGGACCCTCAGGGTAGGTACCTGATTTTAGTGGCTGAGCTCCATCACGTCCCCATGGTGCTTTGCTGTATTTATGCTCCAAATACCCGTCAAGCCCCCTTTTTTCAGGAGCTGCATAACCTATTACCATACATTACTCAGGTGGTGGTAGTGGGAGGGGATTTTAACGCCCTGAAAGACCCTGGGTGGGATAGATCTTCCACGGCGGTCACTTCGGGAGTTGCAAGTCCGGGGATCAGTCTCTTGGAGTCGGCTCTGCATTTAGTGGATTCCTGGAGGACTCTACATCCTTTTGAGAAGGATTTTATGCATCTTTCTCGGGTGCACGATACACAGTCGCGCCTTGATTATTTTTTGATTAGCGCACATTATTTTTCTCAGGTTGCTGATGCCGGGATTGGAGATATTATCTCCGATCATGCGCCGATTTGGTTGGAATTAATGGGGGTTCACACCAACCACCCACGGAAACACTGGAGCTACCCGTATTTTTTGGCGGAAGATGCAGCCTTTCAGAGGTTTTTGAGGGAGCGGTGGGAGGATTTTGCAACATTAAACCCTCAACATAGTGGAGATCCCATTTTATTTTGGCACACAGCTAAGGTGGTGTTGAGAGGGGATATCATTTCTTACTTAGCCCACTGGAGGAAATCTTTGGACAAACGACTTTTGTTACTAAGTGACCAACTTTTAAAAGCTAAAAGGAACCTGATCAGTTCGCACTCCCCAACCCATCGTGCAGCTTTTATCTCATTGCAAACGGCAATTAATTCCTTATTACACCAACGGGCTAAAAAGAGAGTGTCCAATATTATCAGTTTCAGTTGTATCGATACGAGAATAAATCAGGGAAAATGTTAGCTAATTTGGTTAGGGTCAGCTAGGGGTTCATGGCACATTCCGGTGCTCAAATTGACCGGAGGTCAAGTGGTGAACACTACTTTGGCCATCCTGGAGTCATTTCAGGCCTATTATGCCTCTCTCTATCAGTCTGAGGGGTGGAACGCCAAGCATTGGGAAGCCTTTTGTGACAGGCTGACTTTACCTTCCATAACGGTGGCGCAAAGTTGTTTTTTGAATGAACCAATAACGGTGGAAGAAGTAAGATTGGCTATTCAAGGCGCCAAGAAATTGAGTGTTCTGGGCCCGGATGGGTACAGTTCGGAGTTTTACAAGTGTTTGGTGGAGCCACTCGTAGGGCTTCTCCCCTTAATAGAGCGGGGAACCTTTCCCACACACGGGAATATAGCACATGTGACTGATTCCCAAGCCGGGGCGGGATCCCTTACTACCGGCCTCTTACAGGCCCATCTCCTTGTTAAATGTCGACCACAAACTACTGTCCAAGTTACTAGCCACACGATTGGGGGTCCTTTTACTGCAGCTGATTCAGCCAGGTCAAGTGGGCTTTGTTAAACGACATTATGCGCTCACTAATGTTCGGTGAGTGGCGGCTGCAATGGCACTCTGTAAACGAGCAGAGATTCCATTTCTGATGGCAAGTTTAGATGCAGAAAAGGCCTTCGACAGGGTGGAGTGGGGGTACATGTTCCAGTTGCTGAGTTCAATGGGATTCGGAGGGTTTTTCTACCAGGGTATTCAATTACTTTATCGTGACCCTGTTGCCTCTGTTCTGGTTAATGAAGAGTGCTCTCCTCCCTTTTCAGTTTTGCGTGCGACACGACAGATATGTCCGTTGTCCCCGTTGCTGTTTCTGCTCACCCTAGAACCATTGTTATTGGCGATACAGGCCTCACCCACCATACGTGGTGTGCAGTTTCATTCTGGGCAGCAAAATGAGATTTTTAAATATGCTGCCTTTGCTGACGATGTTTTACTTTTCCTAACTGCCCCGCAACAGTCATTGCCCATTCTTCTTGACTTGGTCACAGATTTTGGTACGTTTTCAGGCCTAAGAATTAATTGGGACAAATCAAAGGCTTTGGCTTTTCCTGGTACCTTGCGGGAACAATGGGGGGGGGTCCCTTCCCTCTGCAGTGGGCAAGTAAATTCATTAAATATCTTGGGATTTTTCTATCCACGGATTTGGAGGCTATTTATGCTCGCAATGTTGTGGGCTTACTTAAGCATACTTAAGACAAGCTCTTTACATGGCAAAATCTCCCTTTGTCGCTTGGGGGGGGGGGGGGGCGGGTCAATTTGTTTAAGTTGATACTTCTGCCCAAATGGCTGTTTTTGTTGCAAATTTTCCATTGTCTCTTAAGTGTCGCGACCTGGGAGCTCTAGACCATTTGCTGTACGTTTTTCTGTGGGGGGGTAGGAAAGCTAGGATTCCCTTAATGTGGTTGAAACTAAAGTGGGGGGCCGGTGGGATGGGTGTACCAGATCTGCTACGTTATAACATTGCAGCGAACTTGAGGATGGCCCGGGATTGGATTTGGGGGGACTCCATCTTTGTCAATAACCTGGCAGAGAGCACTTTGGTGGCCCCCTTTGATCTTAAATTTGTTCTTCTCAGTCCTGGGCGGGCTCTCCCAAGTGTACTTTTACATGACCCATTGATAACGCCTATACGGAGGGCGTGGAGATTCTTAACACACCAGCTGGGATCTCCGCCACTCTGTGCCTGTTACCCATATTGGGTAACCCCGAGTTTTCCCCGGGCTCTCAAACTCGAAGCTTCCGAGAATGGGGACAGAAGGGCATAACCCAGTTGGGTCATGTTTTCGATGACACAGGTAACTTATTTTCCTTTGCTGAACTCCAAAGTATGTATGGTCTAACTAATGGGCATGTGTTTGGATACTTGCAATTACGTCATATCTTATCTTTACCCCACTCGACTAAGATACAGACACACTTTCAGGCCCTGGCTAAACTCCTCCAGCTTGGTAGCCAGCATACACCTTCCCTGTCGGGATATTATAAGGGTCTGCTTCGTGGTCTAGCTCAGAACTCATACCTGGCGTCAGTGGAAAGCTGGAATTGGGATGGGGTTTTCACTGTGCCTGTAGCAGTCTTTGCCGCCTGTATAAAGACCTTACCCAGCCTGACGGGTAATATGTACTTTAGGGAAATGCAACTTAAATTTCTGAGGCGTGCCTATATATCACCACAAATTGCCTTTCACGCCAAATTGACCACGTCAGCGTTATGCCCACATTGCCACGCTTCCATAGGCACCCTGTCACACGCTTTCTGGGCCTGACAATTATCCAAAGGTACTGGAGGAAGATTGTGAGATACTTGCGGGGGCTGTTAAATCTCCATCTCCCCCTCTCTCCTTATATGCTATTATTTGACTGCATTCCTCGTCGGTTGGTTAGAGGGCTGGGTCTGCGTTTGTTTCTAAAAAAAGCTGGGGCAGTGGGGAAAAAGGTGATTTTACTTCAATGGCGAGAGTGGTCTCCTCCGTCCTTCTGGACGTGGGGACTTCATCTCCATCGCATGATGCAAATGGACAATCTGGCTTCGAAATCATCCCAGTCACGGCAACGTCAGTTCTTACAAATCTGGGATGTATACCTGCAGGCGCTCTCACACCGGGCCAGAAGTTTGATATTGAATGATTAACTGTTGTCTGGACCGTGACAAGCCCAGCTGCCCGTGGATACTCAGCTGAAGTCTTGGACAAGAAACTATTGTTGGTGACCTGGGGTTGGGGGAGGGGGGGTGGGATCTTTTCATGGTGTATCTGCTTGGGTTCCGGGATGTAGCAGAAAATCCGCATATCGGACTTATTTTGTCTGTTCAAGTGTTTATGGTTAATAAAAATGTTTTACACTAAAAGGCACAGAATCTGCCATTTTTGTAAAAATGTTTGGAAAGACATATCCTCAGGTGATGTAGTCGACTCATGATAGGGATCTGAAGGCAACCCTGAAGAATGTGACTTTTAAAGACAAGTACCAGAATTAGCAATTAGAAATGGAGGTTCCACTGTGCACGCGCGTGGGGGGGGGGGGAGGACCTTTAGCGATTTCCACGTGGTGATGCATTCCAGCCTTCCTCAGTTCCCTCCCAATCCGATCCAATTAAGGAGCAGGCTGGGAAGGAACTTCCCTACCCCCCTACCTAACTTCCCTTCCCCTCTCTTCCTAACCCCCTAAAACCCTCCCTTTTTCTTTGTTTCACAAATTACTTCAGCTCCTGAGCTGAAGTTGCGCATGCTGGCAGCCAGATCTTTGGGACAGTGATCAATGGCATTGTGCCGGCCCGCCCCCCAGCCTGCCCCTTTGAAGAAGCCTGGCACTTGAGTGCGTACTGGGCCCCTTCGAAAATTGGCTCAGCGCGCACAAGGCCCGGCCACGCACAAAAAGCATTTAAAATCCAGGCTTAAATGTGATCAATTTCCATCCTTCTTACAGTCACAGCATGAAAGGAAGAAGAGTTGTGGCTTTAGTGATTAGGAGACCGACCTAATTTTCTTTTTAGGTACTAGTGCAGGGGTGGCCAACTCCAGTCCTTGAGAGCCACAAACAGGCCAGATTTTCAGGATATCCACAAAGAATATGCATGCGATAGATTTGCAAACAATGGAGGCAATGCATGCAAATCTATCACATGCATATTCATTGTGGATATCCTGAAAATCTGGCCGGTTTGTGGTTCTTGAAGACCAGCATTGGCCACCCCTGTACTAGGCTATCAAAAGTATTTAGCCATGCTTTCCTCTCAAGGAGAGGATCCATCTTTTGAGTTTTTGATCATCAGCACCCAAGGGGCATCCTGCCACATGATGCACAATTACTTATTTCATGAGAAGGATCCAGACAAAAATGTAATGAAGGTAGTGTTTGCACCAAATAAGCACATAAGATGTCCAAAGTTTAAAAGGTCTCTTTCCTGACATGTTGAAAAGCAATGAAGATAATCCTAATTGTCTTATTTTATTTTATTTTTTTTTTTTAAGGATTCTTAAATAAATGAGGGGAAAAAAATAAACAAAATAAGTCTTAAAAAAATAAATAAAAGGAAAGTACACTGTGAATGTCAGAGCAAAATAATGTTCTCTCTTTGGTCGGAAAACACGACTGAGGACATGCTCAGAAAATGACTAGTTCTTTGAGGTCAGATAGCATTTTCCTTAGAAGAACCATCTGACATCACTCATTTGTTTGGCTGAATTTCATCTTACTTGCCTTAGAAAAATAGAAATTTCTCATCTTACTAAGTACAGCCTGACATACGGGATAGCCAAGTTCTCCTGCTGCCCTGGGTTGTTTGTCCTCCTAATCACTTACAACAGATTTATTAATAAAATACAAAAAACCCCAGCTTAACAGATGAGGCTCTTCTAGTCTGCTCAATCTACTCTTTTGTGATGCCATACACCTGGTTTTCATGTCACTTTTTTGCAACTAAGGATCCCTCTGTGCTAATTTACAGGATTTCTTGGATTGTTCTTGCTTTTACATCCACCAAAAAGCAGTTCCATGCTTCCACCCTTTCTGTAAAGGAAACCTTTCTAATGTTACATGTTGAACCTCATGTATAATGAACCTTTGTTCTAGAATTTTTCCCACTGAAAAATACTTCCTGTTCATTTATATCTTGAGACATTTTCACTCAAATTCCTGGATTTTAAACAGATATGCACCCAAATTTTATGCCGATTGAAAAGCTGCTCCAGAGTTGCAGATGCGTTTTAAGGCCACCAGCCACTACTGGAAACCAGCATGGGACAAAGCGCATGCTACAGGCCATGTTTTAAGTCCTACCTCCTCACTCCCTAAGCAGTGAGAGTACCTGCTGGTGCCATGAATGCATTTGAAGCAGACCCTGTCCACCAGAAGCTCTCTGGCCCTGCAGAAAAGCAGATATGCAGTACTGAGAGCACAGAAGTGTCAGTAAACATGCTGCTGAAGGAGAGGGGAAAAATCTGGAGCTACCACCAGTAAAGATAAATGCTGTTGTACTGCTGGGAGTTGGGGGCGGGAAGAGGGAAGAGGGAGATTCTTAGCACGGGTGGGAGGGGGAGAGGGAAGGGAGGGACATGCTAAGTCAGGGATGAGGGTAGAGATGGGGATGCAGTTAAGTAGGTGAACCTGTTTAAAGTTTCATTGTCCAGGGGGGCGCTAGTGAGCAGCGCTAAGAAATGGCCGCTTAAGCCTTCTGCTCCCTGAAAGCCCTGCTCGGAATAGCAGCAAACCGCTAGTTTGATTGGGGATATTCACCGCAAAACATAAGGATTGGCAGGAGACAATACCAGGATGGCAGTGAGGCGCAAAACAACCGACCTCAAGCAATTTTCATTCAGTAAACTGTCGGATGAGATACTGGCGGATGCAGAGGTTCAGGCCGCGAACCCTCGTGGCGAATCGATAGTGTTGGCGGAGTCCCCCACCTCTCCAGAGCCACTTGAGAAAGCGAACACTGGCGCCTTACACCCGGATATTCCCACCAGAACTGAAATTCGAAATTGGTTTATGGAACTGAGGGCTGACATGCGAAGCTACAAAGCTGAATTACAGGCCCGCATGGAAGAAATGAAGGAAGATTTGAATAGCAGTGGGAATAGAGTGGATGAACTGGACCTCCGCGCAGATAACCAAAGTGCTCATATCGACGGTCTAAATCAGTCCACGAGTCATCTCGCCACGGAGGTGGAAAATATGGCAGAAAAAATTGAAGACCTCGAGAACCGCTCTCGGCGCTCTAATACTGAGACGGAGCAGTACTCGGACTGCATGGCGACAGCGGCGGCCATTTGTAGAGACCTTCTTTCCACGCATGGGGCCTACTCTGAGGAATCGGTGTCTGCTCTGACAATAAATTTAGAGCGAGCCCATAGAGCGCTGGGGCCTCGCCGCGATAACAAGCCCAGGGATATTATCATCAAGTTTTTGAACTTTCGCCAGAAAGAGGAGGTTGTCGCTGTGGCGCGGGCTGAGCCGCGTTGGCGTTGGCATGATTTGGACGTTGCCATATATAATGATTTGGCGCCTTCGACACTTCAAAAAAAGATATCAACTTCGGGAAGTTACTGCAGCATTGAGAGCTGAGGGGATCAAATATCGTTGGTCCTTCCCCTTCGCCTTACTATTTCAACGCCAAGGCACTACCTACAAAATAAAATCGCTATGTGATGCGGCGCGGGCTTTTGCTGAAGCGGGACTTAAATCTGAATTTACAGCTGCAGCGCCCAGCAGTGCCCAACCTTCTACAGGTCCGCTTCCACGGTGGCAGAGACCGGGAGCGGGACGAGGGCGTCTTCGCCGGCAACCCAGCAAAACGAGTGGAATCTCGGCAGATCAGGGTTGACTGTGTGCTCCTTGATGCTGCCCTCAGTGTCCGCAGTGGCGAGCGTATCTGTTGCAAAGGGACTTTTGCAAGTTTTCAGTTTGTTCCTCCTGAATATGCTGATTGACACAGTTCTTTTTTACAGTTTAGCGATCCTGTGTTATATTGGCTGACAAGGGCTGAGTATGCTATTCATATAACGCTCACTCCTCGGAGGTGTTGTCTGTTTTGTTATCCTATCTGTACCTCGACATATGTCATTACTATTTCATGGTTATTGCTTGTCTGTACATTGTTAGCAGAGCGGGGTTGGGGGGGGGGGGGGGGGCTGGGCAGGTTACTGCGTTGCAACAACTACCCCAAGAACTTGATTCGCAAGGGGTTAGGCGAATCGCTTTACTACATAGTGGTGGATATGACACGGTCCCCTAATATATATCAGGTTCTTGCTGTTTTTTTTTGTGTGGGTTGTTTTGTGAACGATTCTATTGCATTATGGCTAATACTTTGCTCGCTGCATCTATCCTGTTTGGGATTGCTGCAGGAGTTTCTAGGCAGAGCCTTCTTCATTAGTTCCTATGGTTAAGATACTGTCTCTTAACGTCAAGGGGCTCAACACCTATAGAAAGCGCTTTCTCCTTAAAAAGGAAGCTCTCAGGCAGAAAGCCGATATACTTTTTATACAGGAGACACATCTAAAAGGAAGGCATGAGCACCTTCTTAAATTTAAGGAATATCCGCACTGTTATATGGCTGCTGCGGATAAACAACATAAATACGCAGGCACGGGGATATTACTCTCGGCACAGCTGGTGTTTGAGTATATATCTCATGTAGCTGACCCAGAGGGGCGTTTTGTACTCTTGATAATTCAAGTGGGCACTCAAGTATACACTCTGGTGTCTCTTTATGGGCCTAATCGGGATCAGGAGACGTTTTATGCCGGTCTCGATCGCCTGCTTTTGGCTCACACTAAGGGAGCACTCATTATCGGGGGAGACTTTAACCTTACTTTGAAACAGGAGTTGGACAATACCCATCCACAATCCTGTGACCTGGGGAAACATAGGAAGGCTCTGCGAGATATTTTGGAGCGTTGGAGCTTGATTGATGTGTGGCGGAATCGGTTTCCCAGGTCTCGCAGCTATACATTTTACTCAGCACCCCATGCGAGTTACTCTAGGATAGATTATTTTCTAATAGATAGGGTCCTTGGCAACCAAGTCCATCGTCCTGAAATAGATGCGATATCATGGTCCGATCATGCGCCTATTAGCATGGAAGTGGATATGAGTAATGGGGATAGGGGGGACCGATACTGGAAATTGAATGAGTCCTTATTACAGGATTCCTCTTTTGTCTCACAGCTTGAGAGCCAGATGCAGGAATACTTTGAAATAAATGATACTCCCACCACCACTCCCAGTATTCTTTGGGATTGTTCAAAGGCCGTTGCTAGGGGACTGCTGATCTCACGGGCCTCTACGGTCCGGAAATTACAGCAACAAAAAAGGGATGAGTTGACCCATCAACTGCAGGTCCTCACTAGGGAACATATGAACCACCAATCCTCCAGATGCTATCAGAAATTGCTGGCTGTACAATCGGAATTGACTAAATTAGATGACGGTCTAGTAACACATCAGCTAGAAATCGCAAAACAGGCATACTACGAGGGTGGGGATAAGGCGGGTCGCTTACTTGCTAGGCAACTTAAAGTTAAGGCCGCCCAAACCATAATTCCCAAAATAAAAAACAGAATGGGAGATATCCTAACCGCCTCTCGAGAGATTCGCAAGGTTTTCTCTGATTTTTATAGTACCTTATACAGCGCCGACAGCAAAATTCAACAGTCCGATATTACTAGTTATCTGCAGGATGTTACTTTACCCTGTATTACGGCGGCACAACAGCGCATATTAGATGCTCCAATTACAGTACAGGAAGTCCTTTCAGTGATTAAATCCCTTAAACCTGGGAAGGCTCCTGGCCTGGACGGACTTTCCGGGGTCTATTACAAGAAGTGCGCCCGTACGCTAGCGGAACCTTTGGTGCGGTTTTTCAATGGTTTACGTGAGGCAGACTCCCTTACACCTCAGGCAAATGTGGCTGGGATAACCATACTAGCTAAACCGGGCCGCGACCCCACACAATGCGCTTCTTATAGGCCCATCTCCCTAATAAATTTGGATCTCAAGCTTCTAGCACGCATATTAGCGGTCCGCCTAAACAGCTTTCTCCCCCAACTAGTTCATTCCGACCAGGTGGGCTTTGTCCCACACCGAATGGCCGCGGATAATATCCGTAAAGTGTTAGACCTGATGTGGTGGGTGCACAGGGAAAAGATTCCGGCCGTATTATTATCTATTGACGCTGAAAAAGCGTTTGACTTGGTACATTGGCCTTTTCTGTTTAGCGTCTTGCAGAAGATGGAGTTTGGCTCGTTCTTCATACAATGGATACGGAAACTTTTCTCTCCGGCGCCGCCGCCCTGCACTGCCCCCTCGATCCGGGTCGGCCCTCCCCGCGCGATCGGCGTAGGCCCATCAGGGCCAGGGGAGGTGGACCAGGGACAAGCCTCTCGCGAGGCCCCGAGGTGAGGAAATAACAGCTGCAAAAACGCGGCGAATTCAAAAAAACAAAAAAGCAGCCGCATTTGGAAGGGCACAGCTAAGCCCTCCCCGGAAGCCCCGACGCCTCCCCAGAGCCCTTTAAAGGGCCGAAAACGACTGCAGGCGATCCTTTCTCTCCGGCGCCGCCGCCCTGCACTGCCCCCTCGATCCGGGTCGGCCCTCCCCGCGCGATCGGCGTAGGCCCATCGGGGCCAGGGGAGGTGGACCAGGGACAAGCCTCTCGCGAGGCCCCGAGGTGAGCGAATAAAAGTCCCGCCCACCGATACAGCTCCTCCAATAGGAGCCAGCCCTTGAGGGGTTTTAAATCATTATCCAGCCCAGCGCCGCGCGCCGAAGGAGCGCGACAAAGGGGCTTGCCCCTTTGTGTGCCCCTTAGTGTAGCCCCTTGGAGTGCCCCAGGGCCTATCCCTATAGCAGTCAGCCTCTATTTCTCCCAGGCAAAAGACTAATATCTCTAACACGCCTTAGAACAGCAGCACCTGTGCCTGCATTGTGAGGCTCCTAAACCAAATCTATCCAAAGAATTCCAGTAACTCTTTCTTACTCCGACTCATCTCGGTGAGCCATGGCAGCGCTCATTTAGTAAGCAGCCATCCAGATCTCACCCAGTGCCCAGTCTGCACTTTACCATCCAGCGCTCACTCAACTAGCAACATCCAGCGATCACTCAACTAGCAACATCCAGCGCTCACTCAACTAGCAACACCCAGCACTCACTCAACTAGCAACACCCAGCGATCACTCAACTAGCAACCATCCAGCGCTCACTCAACTAGCAACACCCAGCGATCACTCAACTAGCAACCATCCAGCACTCACTCAACTAGCAACACCCAGCGCTCACTCAACTAGCAACCATCCAGCGCTCACTCAACTAGCAACCATCCAGCGCTCAGTTACGAAACCAATCATGGCGATCTCATCCATCCCCATCATCCACAACTTCAAGAGACCATCAGCAAAAAAACAAGCCTTACCACACTCTTTACAAAAAAGACTCATCCCTATTGTCATCTCACCTTTAAACCAACTACTGGGACTGTCACTTTTCACCTTATCACTGCTGAACGCACAGTCTTTGACTAAGAAAACTCACCTGCTTCATGACTATCTGCTGGAAGCAAACACAGACATATTTGCAATCACTGAAACCTGGTTAAAACCAGAAGACATCGCTACAATCAACCAACTCCCTACTCACTCGTACAACATATTCTCAATCCCCAGACTCAAAAAACGAGGAGGAGGTCTTCTTCTGGCAGCAAAAAAAACACTAGGAATATCACTACAAACTTCAATATCTTCACATTCTCTAGAATTTGCCATATTTAAATCCTCTCACCTTCAAATCGGGCTTACATACGCCACCCCAGGATACCTCGAAACCGATCCATCACCTTTGATCGAAAATATAGTAAAACACATCAACGCCGACACACCAGCGATACTATTGGGGGACTTCAACCTCCATGTGGATGTATCTCCCCATTCTCACAGCTGTGAAACTCTCCTAAGCACACTAAACTGCATGGGTTTCAAACAAATAATTAAGGAACCCACCCACAAAGCTGGTCATACGTTGGACCTCATTTTCATTAACCAGGAACTTACTCTTTCCTCTCACCCTACATGCCTTCCAGTTCCCTGGTCGGACCATAAGATGATCAACACAACACTAAAGATAAACCTACCTACACTCCCAGAAAAGCAGAATAACACAATCCAATTCAAAAAAATGTGCAGCCAGGAAATTCTCAGCAACAGCCTATCGGATGAACTTAACCAACTGGATCTTACTAACGCGGACTCAGCCATTTTGTCCTGGAACAACATTACCAAAAAAGTGGCCGATACTACATGCCCAACTATTACCAAAGCTCCTCAAGCAAACAAGGACAACAGAAAACCTTGGTACACACCAAAACTAAAATCCTTAAAACAGGATCTCAGAAAAAAAGAACAACACTGGCGGAAAAACCCAACATACACCAACATCACAGCATTCAAAACCATGATGCACCATTACAGAATATCCATCCTCCAAGCAAAAAGAGACTTTTACTCACAAAAAATCCACCACTTCATTTTCGACCCTAGAGCGCTTTTTTCTCTGGTCTCATCCCTCACTAAACCCCTACCAACATCCATACCAGATGATAAAGCAGCAAGCAAAGCAGAAGAACTGGCAACCTACTTCAAAAACAAGATACCAAATCTACTAACTCATTCCATTAATAATAACAATAATAATTACACTACGCCAGTAATACCTCGAGCTTCAGTCTCATCACAAAAGGCTAGCCTTAAGGAGTTCGAACCGACCTCATCCTTAGAGATCGAAAATATCCTAAAAAAGCTCAAACCTTCTTCGCACCCTCAGGATACCATACCCACCAATCTCCTCATCTCTTGTGCTAAAATCATATCCAAGCCCATCGCACAAATCATAAATTGCTCCTTCTCTCACGGGATTGTACCTGACCCACTAAAAATGGCAATCATAAAACCACTCATAAAAAAACCTAATCTTTCTCCTGAAAACCCAGCCAATTTTCGCCCAATAGCTAATCTACCATTCATCGCAAAAATCTTGGAACGAGTTGCAAACAAACAACTAACAGAATACCTAAACGACCACAAAATTCTTTCCCCATCGCAGTTCGGTTTCCGCCAATCTCGAAGCACCGAAACCCTCCTAATCTCATTAACGGACTCTATATTACTTAAACTTGAAAACAGACAACCGTGTCTTCTCATCCTCCTAGATCTAACAGCAGCTTTTGACACGGTCAATCACAACACATTAATAGATCGCCTGGCAGAAATTGGCATCAGAGATGAGGCCCTCAACTGGTTCAAATCGTTCCTACAGAACAGACAGTATAAGGTCAAGATCAACAAGGAAGAATCTCAACCAGTCACCTGCAACTTAGGAGTCCCACAAGGATCATCACTCTCTCCAACCTTATTCAATATTTACCTTCTGCCACTCTGCCAGCTCCTCATCAACCTGAATCTCGTCCACTACTTATATGCAGACGATGTTCAGATACTGATTCCAATTACTGAATCTCTCCAAAAAACACTGGACTTCTGGAACTCTTGCCAACAAGCCATCAACAACTTACTCACTAACCTCAACTTGATCCTTAATCAAAACAAAACAGAATACCTCCTCATTTCCCAAAACGGAACCTACACACTTCCAAGTACCATCATGTCAACTCAACTAACAATAACCCCACAAGTCAGAAATCTAGGAGTTATACTTGATAACCAAATGAATTATAGATCACTCATAAATAACATCGTAAAGGATGGATTCTTCAAATTACAAGTCTTAAAAAGACTGAGACCACTCCTACATTTCAAAGACTTCCGATTAGTGCTACAAGCAATCATTCTCACGAAAATAGATTACTGCAACTCACTTCTACTGGGTCTCCCTGCCAACGCCATAAAACCGCTACAGATGCTGCAGAACGCTGCAGCGAGGATCTTAACCAAGTCCAACAAAAGAGACCACATCTCACCCATCTTAAAAAGCCTACACTGGCTTCCCGTCAAATTCAGAATACTATTCAAAGTGCTCTCACTAACCCACAAGGCAATACACAACCTGGCACCACTTGAGCTCACATTCCCTCTCCAACTCCACACATCTTCCAGACCAGTGAGACAAGCCTACAAAAACAACCTTCAAATTCCACCGATGAAGTCAGCATTAAGTAAAAGAGCTTTCTCCACAGCTGGGCCTAAACTCTGGAACTCTCTCCCATCAGAGCTCAGATCACTGCAATGCTCCACTACATTTAAAAAAAGACTCAAGACTTGGTTATTCAACCAAGCTTTCCCATAACATCAACCTGCGAAATATCCCTGCCAATATCCCCTCAGTGGTAACACGCTAGAGAACTATATAGATCTTCTCTAGAAATCACATGATCTTTGGCAGTCTATTATCTTTGGCAGACTATTATCTTTGGCAGTCTATCATTAAAACCCAGCCTCTAGCCTATATTAGGCACCGCTCATGTTAATTATGTTATTACCCCCATATATCTTAATCCAAGTTAATTCGACCTGTTCATTGTAAGACATTTACTTGTCATTGTTGTTATTGTTTAAAATGTAAACCGAATTGATCAATAATTTTGTTATTGGAAAGTCGGTATAGAAAAATGCTAAATAAATAAATAAATAAATGATCAGCCTCAGGCACGAGTGAAGGTGAATAATGGATATGGGGCAGCATTTGGTATTGGTCGTGGAACACGGCAGGGTTGCCCTTTGTCCCCTCTCCTCTTTGCTCTTTACCTTGAGCCTCTCACTACTGCTGTCAGGCGGGCTGCTGATATCACAGGGGTCAGGCTTGGAGACTCCCACTATAAATTGTCTCTCTTTGCGGACGATGTGCTTTTAATCTTGTCTGACCCGTTCTCCTCTTTGCAGGGTGTTATGCGAGAGCTAAGCAGGTTCAGTGCTGTCTCAGGTCTCAAGGTAAATTTTGAGAAATCTGAAATCCTCAATCTTAATTTGACTAACACTGATGTCCAGCGTCTCAAAGAGAGATTCCCCTTTAAGTGGGCACTTTCACATATTAAATACCTGGGAGTACAATTGTCCTCTAATTTGATGGATTTATTCCGCCTAAACTATAAACCTTTAGTAGATAAAATTACTGTGGACCTCAGCCGGTGGAATAGCGGTTCCTTCTCTTGGCTTGGTAGGGTGGCGATTGTTAAAATGACGATTCTCCCGAAATTTTTATATCTATTTGCTTCCCTGCCGATATTTATCCCGAAACCCATACTACGTAATTGGCAGAAGAAAATCTTCGATTTTATTTGGAGACGGAGACCCCCTCGCATTTCACGAGATCTCCTTTATTTACCTAAAGCTCAGGGTGGTCTCGGAGTCCCGAATTTGGCATGGTATTATGCTGCGTCGCAATTACGGGCCTTGCTGGACATTCCTAGGACTAGGTCCCCTAAACAATGGGCTCATATGGAGCAACTGATGGTGGGTCAGATGGCGTTAGGCGCCATGCCGTGGCAACCTCGGTGCTCTTGGCACCCGGTGCAATGTATTCCCTGGGCGCTGGCCACTACTCTCCGTATCTGGGCCCAAGTGAAGAGGACACTAGTTGGGTCTCACCGGTATTTCTACCAAACATCCCTATACCATAATGTGCAATTCCCCAGTGGACGTCAGAACACTCAATTTCTCCAATGGAGAGATAAAGGGATCACGACCATTGGCCACTTACTTTCGCAGGGGCTGCTCCTCACTAGAAATCAGCTCATTCATAAATATCATTTAACTGACTGTGACTTCCTGGCGTATGCCCAGGTCACACACTTTATTCGAGCGCAACAATTGGGAGCACTACTCAGACCTGGGAGATCACTGTTTGAATCGTATTGTTTAAATAGCGATTATATTACTGGAATCATATCCAAACTGTATCAGCTGTTCTTTCCGTCGACTAGTGGACAGAGTAAATATAGAGCTATATGGGAAAAGGACTTACATGTTAGCTTGGATATTGATTGCTGGCGAGCCTCTTGGCAGTTGGCCCGCACCTGCTCCATATCAGCGGGCATGCAAGAAAATTGCTATAAAATGCTTTACAGGTGGCATCTTTCGCCCGAAAAGCTTCACAAAATATACCCGCGGGCGACTGATCGCTGCTGGCGTCAGTGTGGGCAGAAAGGTACTTATATCCACATTTGGTGGACGTGCCCCATTATTGAACCTTTCTGGATCGCAGTGTTTGACTGGGTAAATAAATTGTTAGGGCTGGCGATAAGTTGTTCAGCGCCTATGGCGTTATTGAATATATACCCAGAGGATATCTCTCATATTCAGGCCAAGCTATGTGCACAAATCTTTATTGCAGCGCGCAGTTTAATTGGAACGCACTGGAAGAAGGCCTGTATACCCTGTGTCGACAAGGTTATAGCGAGGATGCACGCTTATTATAGATTGGCTTCCTTGACAGCTCATAAGCATAACAGGCTGGCATCGTTCCAAAAAACATGGCAACCGTTTATACATTATACCACAACTTTATGAAAAGGTGCATAGCAGATACATCATGCTTTGATACTCAATTATTTGCTTCATGCTCTCTCTGGTTGTGTACCTGGAGACTGTGTCATATGGGGTAGGGTAAGGGAGGGGGGGTTGGGAACTGGAAGGGAAATGGGGAATGGGAACATTCACTATTTTTTTCCTTTACATTGCATTGCTGATTTCTTGTTCCACAAGCAAATGTAGATTTCTATCAACTTTATGTTTATAGTTGTACAGAACAGATGTTTGTTGGTACATAATTTCTGTTTCTTAGCATGGTTTATTGTGAATGTGTAATTTCAAATGAATAAAACTTAAATTTCAAAAAAAAAAGTTTCATTGTCCTGGCTTCTGTCCACAAAAATAAACTGATATTTACCCGGGAAAATGAGTCATTTTTTTCCAACTTATTTTCTCCTGTTTTTGTTGTTCTTATAATAAACCCTGATAAAATTCCCAGGAAAAATAAAGAATAAAAACCAAAAATGAAGGTCCCTATTTATATACCATCTCTCTCTCTTCACTTAGGCATTTCATAGGGTTTCTGATGAAGCCTTCAGAATTTTTTTTTTATATATCTTAGCTCTTCTCTGGTCTGCTTCCACTATCATTTTAAAAAGTTATGGCCTTCAAAATTGGGCATATACCAGGTAAAGTCACATTAATGGCTTGTAAAGATAGTTTTCTATAGTGATTCCTAAGTTATGGATCAATCTTTTGTCAATTAGAGAAGAAAAAGATCTAATGCGGTTCTGTTGTCAAAAAAAACAAAACTTATTTATGATGTCTGAGGTAGGAACAACATAACTTGGCCCAAGTAGTAGAAGTTGAGTCTGCTCTGAAGGGTAGGTGCTACGGTATATATAAAGGTGGTTTTATTTTTGTGTTTAGTTTGTTTTTGCTTTATGATGTTGATTGTATGTATGGCATATTTTATGCACATTGCTTTGGAGATTTTATTGTAAAACCTAGAAAGCTATTCTTAAATTTTATTAAGTAAAGTAAAGCAAAGCAAAGCATCACCATCTCCTCCTTATGAGCTCAAAGGATTGAGCAAGTGCTTGGCTAAGTTTCAGTGCAAATAAGTTTAGAGGCTGTATTTCAGGTACAAAAGTCCAAAGAAGTAGTATGTGATAGGGATAAGATATTCTCATGCAAACAGGAAAGAGACCTTAGGGTGGTATCAGATGATCTTCAAACAGCATAACAAAGCAGTGGCCTGACACACAGAAATGCTAGGATGCACAGTAAGAGGAATATCCAGTAGAATACTATCTTATTCTTTTGCTACTCATAGTAACATAGTAATGATGGTGGAAAAGGACCAAATGGTCCACCCAGTCTGTTCATCAAGTTTCTTATGGTAGTATCTGTCATGCTGTGCAGGTTACCCCTTGTTTCTCTTAAGAGTAGGATACTATATGAGTATCATTGAGTAAAAGAAAGATGCAATACTTTGCTAAGAAAACATTACTACATTTGGTTTTGTTCCATTGATTTTCTACAGACATCTAGCCATGCCCAGGAAATGTCAGAATTATTTATCTACTTAACTCATAGTACAACCCTATAACCACACACTTTCCTTTTCATGTCACACTATAAACAGTTACAAATTAAAGAAAACATAAGTAGAAGAAAAGTAACAGGTAAATGTAGAAAGAAAAAAAAAAGGGGGGCAAAAATGGGAGTTGGATTAAAAACAGCAGCCAACTCTGGGCCCTGACTTTTACAGTCCAGGTTACTGATATGCAGACATTAGGGAAAAGCTCAGGATTGCTTCTACAGCCAATTCCAAAAGCAAAGTACTTTCAACCAACATTGTCTGAACTAAAACTGCTTGCCCCATAAAAATAAATCGCTAGCAATAATTGTTATGGGTTTGATAGTTGCTTGATTTTGATTGCAAATATTACTACCCTTAACATAAGCCTTGGGGGGTAACCTGCATGGAATGGCAGTTGCTGCCCTAGGAAACTTGCTGGGCAGACTGGATGAACCATTTGGTCTTTTTCTATTACCATGCAAAAGAATTTCAGGTCAAACTTTAAAACTCATCCTCTCTCAAATTATTTATTTTCCCATTTTAAGACAAAATGTTTAAGTTGCTTTCTTAACTCCTAGGATGGTGCATGTTTACAACAAATGTTACAAATTGCATCAAACAGGATATCATCTGGCTCATGCTCTTGGGTCATATATCATAACAAATATAATTCAATCTGATCCAATGTGAGAGGTAATTTAACTGTTCTTAATGTGGCTGCTCAAAGGGGGGGGGGGGGGGGCGGTTAACTGTACAGGAGAAAAAATTGAGCTCATAAATAGCTGAAATAATTACTAATACAGCAAATTAAAAGAAAAATACAACTGATACAAAACTACGTGGCATTAAATACTTTTGAAATGCTAAGAGGTAATTGTCTCCTTTGAAGCAGTACAAGAATCAAATTCAAAAGTATAACTGTTTGCCTTGACAGTTGGGGAAGATTAGTCACACTGCTATTTCTAATGAAGGCCTACCTTCAGCAAGTTCAGAAATATGAATACAGATCAGTAACTGAAGTACAAGACTGGGTGATATGAAGGACTATTACAGCGCCAAGATCAGGATGGAGCTTCAGAATCAACAAGTGGGGGGGGGGGGGATGTGACATCACGCTGCGAGATGGCAGCTTAATCTGTAAGCTTCCGCCGACTCCAGACTAATCCGCAGCCATCTGCGTCCTACCCAACCGAACAAAGCACTAACTGGCTCAGTGGGCTTGTCATAACAGACATGACGAGCAAGAAGAAAAATCCTGATCTTCAGCGATTCGCCTATCAAAAAGGAAACAAAGATCCGGTCGGCCTACCCGAGTGTGAGGACGGGGATCAAGATGTGGCGACTTGCGCGCCGAAACCACTGAGCCACATACTGTACACCCCGTACCCCCCCGAACAATTGTCAGAACATCCGACTCGGGCCAAATTTAGGGACTGGTTTGCCGGTCTGAGAGCAGATATTAAAGCGTACCGGCAAGAACTCCTGGCACATGTTGAAGAAATGCGGAAGGACCTCACGTCCCTAGGGCACCGGGTAGACGACAGATGTGCATCTCGAAGGCCAATCTGAAAAATAACTATAAATAAAAATTCATGCGATGTTCTCCGTGCAGACAATGCTCAACTAACAGCTAAACCTGCCGACCTGGAAAATAGAGCGCGCCGAAACAATCTTCGCTTCCGGGGCTTCCCCGAGATGTCGGCGCCAGAAGACTTGTCATGCGCTGGTTCGAAACTTTTGCCTATCTATGCTGCAGGAGACGCATAAGACTGAGGGATTTATGCCTCCTGAAATAAACTTTGATCGCATGCACAGGGCCCTAACGCCCTCCACAGCCCAGCTGCCCGCACGATATCTTTTGCTTTACGGAGTTTAAAATCAAAGAACGGGTAGCTGTGGCAGCACGGGAGAGGAATGCCTGGACTTGGGAAAATCACAACATAGCCATATTCCCAGATCTCTCCTTGGCAACCCTTCAAAATCGGCAATCATTTCGAGAAATCACATCTTTTCTCCGCAGTAAATTGTGAAATACAGATGGACCCCATCCATTTGGACAATTTTCTTGACGGCACCACGCATAAATGCTTGACTCCAGAAGAGGCCATTCCTAGCCTCACGGCTTTGGGCTTTTCTGTCTCGCAGTCATCTCAGAAACCTTCCGGATCCTCTACTGCTCGTCCTCCCTACCCAGCTTGGCAGCGGGTGGGAAAGCGCAACAGCCGACTTCGCAGGCAATCCAGGGGTTCCTCTACCAGTTAAGGCCATACTTAAATTTTTCTCATGTATGTAGTATGAGAAATTCTGGGAGCGCCGGGCTCAGCGCCACTAAATCTTTCACTGTTCAGGGATATATATCTTATGATATATATATGCAAACGAGTTTCACTGTTTGTTGGACGTGGTTGTGATGTTTAATTCAGTTTTGTTTTACAAGCTGTGGGTTGATGGGAGTTGGTGAAGTACCAACTCTCTCCTACGTGACAACATTCACTCCCCCCCCTCGGGATGGGAGTAGGTTTGCATGGAGGATATTGCAGGCAGTGTTATATGGGTTTACAGGACTGTTATAGTCCTCACACAGGGTTCATGCTAATTTTATTGATACTTTGGTCCTTGATATGTCACCCCTCCATGCTGCATATTTTTTGCTAGTGGTAGGTCAATCCCTATTTCTCATATCATATCCCCATTAATATATTTTCACGGATTGTTCTCCAGGATTCTAATACTTTCACACCATCTGAGGTTACCATAGTTGGTATTCTCTGCTTAATCCATGGTGCTGATATTTCTCACATCTTTCTCATAATCCACCTATCAGTGTTAGTATGGCTACGCCAAGAATACTATCCATAAATACCAAGGGTCTTAATGTCCCTCAAAAGCGCGCCCTTTTTTATAGGGAGTTAGCGGTTTCCACATCAGACATTGTATTTGTGCATGGAGACGCATCTCACTCACAGGTACGAATCTCATGAAATCATCTAAATTTAACTACCAATTTTATTCTGTAGCTAACAAGTCTGCCAAGTATGCAGGAGTGGGTATTTTGTTTGCGTCCCACCTGGTGTTTGAATGTAAGAAGTGCATCTCAGATCCTCAGGGTCTCTATTTACTGCTCTGTGTTACTATGTATGATTCCGATTTCACATTTCTTACTGTGTATGCTCCTAACAGGGAACAGGCCATTTTATTTATTTATTTTATAGCATTTATATAACGTTTTATAAAAATAAATTTTGTCAAAACGGTTTACAGGAAATAAAATAAAAATTAAAAGAAACAATCAAAATTAAATTAAATTTAAAATATACATAAAAATAGTCAAATAGCTAGATGGGATTCTAGCATAAACAAATCATTTACTCAATGAAATAAAAATAAAAAATATTTTTGCCATGGGACTTACTATTCCTGGGGAAAAAATGGAGAAAAAGGGGGGGATGAAATGAGAAATTGATGGAGTGGCTGGGGGGAGATGGAGGGAATGGAAAGGAAAAAGGGGGGAATGTGATGAAATGAGTCCATTTTGGAGTGTAATAAATGGATGCAATAGATAGTTTGGTAGGTGTATGTTAAGTGTTAAGTTTGGTCTGGTTGGGTGGGAATATTAAATGCAAGTTGGAAAAGGTAGGTTTTAAGTGATTTTTTTAAAGTGGGAAGGATTTGATATTAATCGTAAAGGATTTGGTAGTGAGTTCCAAAGTATTGGTCCGGCTACCGAAAAAGCTCTCTTTCTGGTAATGTCTAATCTGGCTTGTTTCGGTGAGGGGATATCTAAGAGATTTTGAGTGACTGATCTTAAGTGTTGCGCAGGTTTGTAGATCTGTAGTAATGAACAGAGCCAGGTGGATGTCGGATTATGAATTAGATCATGGATGTTTGAGAGAATTTTATATTTTACCCTGAACTTTATGGGTAGCCAATGTAAAGATTGCAAAGTTGGAGTAATATGATTTCTTTAGGCACCTCCATCACATAACTCAACATGTTTCTGGCCATTTAATACTGGGGGGTGACTTTAACGTAACAGTGTCCCCCCCCTCCTTAGACACCTCTAAGGGGCATTCCCATACGGCCATGGTTCATACCACAGCTCTTAAAGATCTCTTATCTGAGCATCATTTAATTGATTCATGGAGGACTACCTTCCCACACTCATGGTCCTATTCATTTTACTCAAACCGCATGATTCCTACTCGCGAATTGACTACCTGATGGTAGGCAAAAACCTCTTTCATATGGTCCGCAAACCTGAAGTGGGAGCAGTCTCCTGGTCTGATCATGCGCCCATTTCTTTGACACTCCAGTTACCCAAGAGAGATCATGGCTGTAAATTCTGGAGGCTCAATGACTCTTTTACAAGATCCCTCTTTTGTACAGGCCTCAACACGGGTAATTTCTGACTTTTTTTTTACAATTAATGTTGGTTCAGTTACCTCTCCAACCATGGTGTGGAATTGTTTTAAATCTTATATCAGAGGTCATTTTATTTCTCACTCATCCTATATTAAAAAACAGAAGGAGGCGGCCTGTTCCCAACTGAGAGCTAAGATTGTGGAACTCACACCAGCATGTCAAAACAGGTTCTAGGCAGATATTAGCCCAGCTTACTAAAACCAGAGATGATTTACACAGGCTTGATTTGGATCATATTACTCATGTATTAAATCTAACCAGACAAATTCACTGAGGGGGGAAATAGAGCTGGCAGGATCTTAGCACATCAATTAAAAAAGCAGACCTTTCAGAACCATATCCTTAAAATTAAAAATGAGAAGGGTCAAGTTGAATCTACTAACTCGGCCATCACACAACAATTTCTCAAATTCTATCAAGAATTATATTCTGCGGAATCCCATATTCAAACCTCAGACATAATCCAGTATCTCTCCAATCTCTCACTCTACCCCATCTCACACTAGAGATGCGGGAGCGATTAAATGCTGAAATCACAACCCCGGAAATACTAGACGCCATAAAAAACTTTAAAGTGGGGAAGGCACCGGGACCCGATGGTCTAACAGCCAAATTTTACAAATCCTTTAGCCCTATTCTAGCACCACACTTACAGGGTCATTTTAATTTTCTACGGGGAGGTGGAGCATTGAATTTAGATTCTAACACAGCTGGCATCACCATCATAGCCAAATCAGGTAGAGATCCCTCGTTATGTGCTTCATATCGCCCAATTTAATTAATAAACCTAGATCTCAAAATACTAGCCAAAATTTTAGCTGATAGGCTGAACTGTTTCATTGCACAAATTATACATCCCGACCAGGCAGGTTTCATACCTGGATGCATGGCTAGTGACAATGTCCGTAAAATCATTATATGGGGTACTACCCATCAAAAGAAAGCACACTTACTACTGGCCATTAACGCAGAAAAGGCTGACATGGTTCATTGGCCTTTTCTATTCCAAACCCTTCAAGTGATGGAATTTGGATCCTTTTTTCAAAACTGGATTCAGGCTCTTTACAATTCACCATCGGCTAGCCTAAAAATTAACGGCCGCTACACTACCCCCTTTCCAGTAAGACGTGACATGAGACAGGGATGTCTTCTTTCCCCCTTATTATTTGCTATTTTTCTTGAACCCCTAGCCATTACTATTCGGACCAACCTGAAAATGCAAGGCTTTTCTTTAAACTCATATGAATCCAAAATGTCTTTTTGCGGATGACATTTTCAGTAAGTAATCCTACTACATCCCTCCCAGAGACAGAAACTGAATTGGCACATTTCAGTGCCATATCGAGATTCAAAATCAATTGGGACAAGTCAGAGACCTTGAATATCTCTTGCCCACAGGATATGGTTCATAACCTGAAAGAATCCCACGCTTTTAAGTGGGCACCCTCTAAACTTAAGTATCTAGAGGTTTACCTTAGTAATAATATATCAGATCTCTTCCAGCTCAACTATGCCCCCCTCATTAGGAAAGTCGACAGACTTAGATAAATGGAATTCTCTCCCTCTCACGTGGCTTGGCAGATTGGCGACCATCGAGATGAACCTACTTCCAAGGTTCCTATACCTTTTTCAAACTCTGCCCGTTTTTGTTAGTAAAGCAACATTGCTACAATAGCAAAGGAAGTTGCTCCGCTTCCTGTGGCGCCATCGTCCGCCAAGAATAGCGCAAAGGACTCTCTATCAGCATAAATCTACGGGAGGATTGGGCCTACCTAACCTGACCTGGTACTATGCAGCTGCACAGCTCCGCCCTATAGTTGATTGGCATCGTATGGATGCACCCAAACAGAGGGTGACTTTGGAGCAGGAATGGTCAGCTCTGGTGCCCCTCGCTTCACTACTCTGGCAACCTAGCAAGACCTGGCATGCAAATATATCCCTGACGCCTTGTACGCGGCAAACTTAACTTATGGAAACAATGGAAATTTAAGTTTGTAGGGAACCATGACTATTTCACTCTGACTTTTCTATTTCACAACACCTCATTCCCTACAGGTCTCCCCAACTTGGCTTACATCCTTTGGAAACCCAGAGGTATCAGCTGTCTCTCCCACGTTATGCAACAAGGATCCTTACTTCCTTTCTCGATGCTACAAGAGACATATCAACTACCCTCCACGGAATTCCTTTCTTATATGCAGCTACGTCATTTTATACTTCAAATCCAGGCCAAAGGTCTTTTGTCGCCTTCGCATTCTCTGTTTGAAGGATACTGTGCGACACCTAAAGCACTTGGAGGCCTTATTTTTTTTTTTTGTGAAATAATTTTTATTGAAAACCAGTTAGTCAGGCTTACAACAGGTAAATACAATCTATACCAAATAAATGTCAGAAGATACTGATAAATGAATAATGAAAAAACAGTTTTACAATGACATGTCTAATGCCGTAATATGTACCAATAATAATAATAGAACAGGAACAGAACAGTAGCCTGATATAAACCAAATAATGCCTTCTACAGGCATAATTAGAAAACGGTATTTGTCTTTTTGGTTATGAACCTTCCCACCCCTTCTAAACCCCCATTCCTACTCCCCCCCCCCCCTTCCCCTATACTCGCCTAGGACTTGAATAAGAGAGTGGGATACAATGTGACTGACCACACAGTTGCATATCAGCCTATAAGACCACGCTTATTCTCAGTCAAAGAAAGAACAGGGAGCACACGTGGCACATAAAGTAAGGAGCATATGAAGCATGGAACAAAGACTATGTGGATGGTTAGGCCAACCCTCAGTGAGTAGGAAGCTGAGAGGTCTGTCTCCCATCACTACAGCGCTATATACAAAAGGATCACGCTCAGGACTCATAACATCTCCGAGATGCTTGACCGATGTGGAGAATGCCATGTAGTAGTTAATTGGGCTTTCAGTTCATCCGTCAATGATGACAGATATAGGTCCCATATCTCTTTGAAGTGTGACATCTTCTTAGTGGTTAGAGAGGAGGCAATGAGAAATTCTATGTGAAGCAAATGGTGAAACTGTTGTGTCCAAGAAGTCACCAAATCTGGAGATTGCACTGTCCATGAAGAAAGAATCGCCGACTTTGCCATCAGAGCCATTTTATCCAGAAAAAACTGTTGTGAAAGAGAACTCCACGGTATTTGTGAAGAGTAGATCCCAAGCAGCCAGGTTTCAGGGTTTAGGGGAATATCTCTGTTCCACAGACTGGCCACTTTACGCTGTAAGAATTCCCATAATTTGTAAACAGGAGGACAAACCCAAAAGTTGTGCAATAAATCAGGCTTTAAAGCTGAACAGCGTAAGCAGTTGGGCTGCGAAACTAATCCCATGTAATAAGCATGTTGTTGGGTATAATAAGCACGGTGTAACAGTTTATATTGCTTGTCCTGTAAAGTCACATTATCCACCATGGAGGATATTCTTTTAAAGCATGACATTAACATATCTATGGTTATATGGGTGCCTCCCAAGACTCTATTCCAGTGAGAAAGCAGGGTGTGCACATGTGGGTTCGGCCGTAGATCCATAAGAGCTGTATAATATTGAGCGCATTTCACACGTTTATTGTCCTGGCCTAGCAGTAACCTGTGTATCGTAGAATAGGAGGAAAGCTTCGGATTTTTCCCCATCATATCCTGGATAAAATGACGCAACTGAAGAAATCCGTAGTGATCGCTATTGGGGAGAGAAAATTGCTCTTTCAATTCGTGGAAGCTTAGCAAATGTCCAGATCCATCACCAGAGCTAAATAATTGCGATAACCATATCAGTCCTTTCTCTCGCCATCTGAAGAAAAGCGGTTGGTGCCGTCCAGGGTCAAAAAGAGGACAACCCGTAATTTCCAAACATGCCGTACTGCTTGATACAATGTCCATCTGCGTACACAGAAACGTCCACGCCTTCCTCATCGGAAGTATCACTTTACTGCTGAGAATATTGGTCGGGATGGATCCAGGCAGCATATGTAAAATAGAGCTGAGTGACCAGGGGGCAACCCAAGTCTTAAGGTATGCCAAAGGAGTAACATTATCAGTATCAAATAGCCAGTCCCGTATATGTCGCAACAAACATGCACAATTATACATAGCTAAATCGGGGCAATTTAGGCCTCCTTTCACTTTGGAGGACTTTAACATATGCAGAGGTATACGAGCTCGCTTACCTCCCCAAATAAATTTACGTAAAGCAGTGTTAAGTTCTCGGGTATCTTTTGGTGCTAACCAAATAGGTAACATCTGAAATAGATATATCCAGCGAGATATCTCCATCATCTTTACTAATTGGACCCTTCCAGACAAGGATAAGGGGAGGTCCCGCCACAGGCCTAGATGCCGCAGAAATTTTTGTTTCAAGGATCCCACATTAAGGTCATAAAGTTGGTTAAGATCTGCAGGGATCCTGACCCCCAAATATTTTAAGTCAGTAGAAACCCATTTCAAGGGAAAGGCACCCCTCCAAAGCCTTTTCAAGGTACCGGTAATGTCCAATGCCTCTGACTTATCAGCATTAATCTTTAGGCCGGCAAACTTCCCAAACGCGTTTTGTATCTTTAACACTTCTGATAATGCTGTAAGTGGGTTACTCAGAAAAATTAACATATCATCAGCAAATGCGGCTATCGTAAAACTATGTTGCTTCCAATTGAACCCTTTAATAACATCTGAGGTACCCAGTTTTTGCAACAAGGGGTCCAATGAAAGAACATATAAAATGGGAGATAAGGGGCAACCTTGTCTTACTCCTCTCTGAATGGGTATTATATCAGAAAGGGAGTCGTTGGCTATCAATCGGGACTCAGGTGTGCGGTAAAGCATATGAATTCTCTGAAAAATGGTGCCATGAAAACCGAACCTACTTAAAACGGAAAACATGTAATCCCAGGCCACCCTATCAAACGCTTTTTCAGAGTCAAACCCAATTACCGTTGATGGGTGGCCTTGAGACCGTGTCTCCTCAATAGCGGAAATTAACTTGATAATAGTGGCATTGGGTTTGCGGTTTTTGACAAACCCAGTCTGGTATGGAGAAATTATCTCGGGTAAAATATGGCTCAATCGCTGAGCTAGTATACGAGTGTAGATTTTAAAATCGCAATTTAATAAGGAAATTGGTCTGTAAGAAGCTGCTTTCAAGAGATCTTTACCAGGTTTGGGAAGAATCGTAATGAAGGCCTGATTAAAGTCGGACGGGAAGCTGCCCACCTTCTCGGCTGCCTGATAAAAGTGACAAAGGTTTAGTTATCCTATCACATAAGATTTTATAAAAATCCGCCGAAAATCCATCCGGGCCCGGAGCCTTATGGGCTTTACTAGATTTTATAACTTGACGGATTTCCAGCTCCAAAATTGGTTTATTTAGGGCATTAAGTTGGGATTCAGTCAACTGCGGTAAGGGAAGATTCTGAAAAAACTCCAGCTCATCCTGATGGGTCCCCTTACAGTCCTCAGTATAAAGATCAGCATAAAAATCTCTTAATACCGCACAGATAGCCTTCGTGTTAGTCACTAGATCGCCCACTTTCGTATGGAGACTACTAATAAAATTTTTCCTTCGTTTCGTAGCTACTAACCTAGCAGCCTCCCCGCCTTATTCCCAAAACGGTGAAAGCTAACTTCCGTGTTTTGCAGTGCCTTATGTGCCCGTAAGTGAAGCAAGGAGTTTAATTGATGCAAGCACGCCCAATAGGCATCCTTGGTAGCCATTGATGGGTTTTGCGCTAGTTCCCGCTTCTTCCCCTGCAATTCTTTCTCTAGCTTTAAAATTGAACTCAGCATTTGTTTACGACGTTTAATAGTATAGGCAAGTATCTCACCTCTGATAACGGCTTTCCCAGTTGCCCAAAATAACTCTGGTTGTTCTATATGTTGGCTGTTATTGCTCACGAAATCCTCCCACTTCTGAATCAGAAATTCCCGAAACTGTTTGTCATCACTGAACTGAGCTGGAAAACGCCAAATCCCGGGCGACTGTCGCGCTGAAGTAAATCGAAGACCCACCCACACTGGGGCATGATCCGAGACCATTACAGTCCCTATTCCCACATCATCAACATTAGGGAACAAAGTGGATTCTACTAGAACATAATCAATTCGTGACATGGTATTATGCACTCTGGAAACATGAGTGTAATCACGGACTGTAGGGTTTAATACCCTCCAAATATCAATCAGATCCAATTGTTTGCAAGTATACAGTATATCAGATTCTGCTGGAATTTTAAAACTGCTTGGAATACCCGATTTATCCAGACTGGCATCTGAAACACAGTTCAGGTCCCCTGCTAATAGTAGTTTCCCGTGAGAATGTTCCAACAATTGACTAATTAAATGCCTGAAAAACTCCTTGTCGGGGTTATTGGGAGCGTACACATTACATAATGTGAGAGGTTGCCCTTCCAATTGACCCGTAATAATTATGTACCTGCCATCGGGATCTGCAATTTCCTTAGACACCATAAAGGGAGTGTTCTTGTTAATCAAAATTACTACACCTAGTTTTCTACCCACTGCTGGAGCAAAATGGCAAGTCGCCACCCATTCCCGGCAAAGCTTTTTGCTTTCCAAAACATTTAAATGTGTCTCCTGGAGACATGCCACATTGGTCTTTAATCTTGTTAAATGCTGGAAGATCTTTTTGCGTTTAATGGGGCTTCCCAAGCCATCCACATTCCATGATATAAATTTATAAGTAGACCCCATGAGAAGTAACAAAAACAGTGTGAAAATGTGACTGTATTACCCGGGGTTTGTTCGTAAGAAGAAGACCCCCAGCCTGGTCTCCTCCTGTATTATGTGCCCCTTCCAACTTCCAGAAAAAATGTTGCCCTCTCCCAACCACTGTGTGCTCACTCTCATATCCACAAGTATTAGCTGACAAATCCCAATAAAGGCATGAGTATCGTCCCAGTTCCCTTTTCCCCTTCCCTCCCCATACCCTAAAACACATAACACTTCACCAGGCTGAGCCTGATGTGGAGAACACGCTAAGATGTGTTCGGAGGCCTGGCCCACCGCCTCCCCCACCACAATGAACTTATACCAGCATAAATTGTACAACAAGTTGGATCACTTATTTAATTCTTCTTGTAACGATTTGGTAGATTCAAGCGAGTTATAGACTGTCCAAGTCCCCTCTCGAAAGACACGTAGCTTGGCCGGGAACTGGAGGGTAAATCGGATTTGCTTTTTTATAAGTAGGCCACAGACCGGTACAAAGACTTTCCTCTGAGCCGATACACGCGGTGAATAATCAGGCGCCATATGCACGCGGTGACCCTGCAACTGCAGCTCCGGCATTTTACGAGCAGCTTGTAACACACACTCCTTATGATGAAAATTCAAAATTTTTATGATGACAATGCGCGGTCTCGCGTCTGCACCGGACTCCGGTCGACGGGCCCCCAGCCTGTGTGCTCGTTCTATTTCGAAGGACTGCTGAATATCGGACAGGCCCAGCGCCTCTGGAATCCAGGTATTTAGAATTGTCCGTAGATTTTGATCTGCAATCGATTCTGGTACCCCCATCAGCCGCAAATTCGATCGCCGTGATCGGTTTTCTAGATCGTCAGCTTTATCTTTTTGTTCCGTGAGGGCTTTTTCAAGAGTGAGCACACGATTTGTCAAGGCTAGCACGTCGTCTTCTAGGACTCCCGTCCTGCTTTCAACCTGATCCAGACGGGGTGCAAATTCGGACAGAGCAGATTGGACCGAAGTAATTTGTTCCGAGAGCCCAGTGAACTTGCTCTCCAGCACCGCTACAATAGCTTCTTGTAATTCTTGTGTGGAGGGGTGAGTAGACGAGCTTCCCCTAAGCTCTGCATCCGAAGTTGTTTTCCCCACCTCCGCCGCCATTTTAGTTTCTTGTCCGCGCGGCTTTTCTTTTTCTCTTTTGGCAGCCCTCGGCGGCATAGTCGTCGGCGACTTATGCATGTAATTGGTAATCAACATGTGCCAACCGGGAATATTAGTGGTCCAAATCATCAATTTAGTGCGGATGGTGAGGGATTGGGGGGCCCAGCCTCCGGAGCGGCACTAGACACGTCCAGTCCCGTTCACCACATCACGTGGTCTCCCTGGAGGCCTTATTTCTAAACTCTACAAGATCCTAGTATCTCAACCGTTCATTAAATATGCCCATATGACAGCCTGGGAACTTGATCTCCAACGATCTATCTCTGAAGAGGAATGGTCCATCATATTTCTCAAGAATCTTCCGTGGAAATATTTCAACTCAGATTATCGAAGCCAATTACAAAATACTCTATCGTTGGCATTTAACACCAACTAGACTGCATCACTGCTACCCCAGTGTTGATACCCAATGCTGGTGTAATTGCCGACAGCCTGGAACATACAATCCCACCACATATGTAAGTATCTTCATCAAACCTGTTTGGACATATGTCTCAACATTGATCTCTGATCTACTTCATATTCCCTGCATTCTCTCTAAAGAACAGGAACTCTTAATTTATCTTCGATGATACCTTCACAGTGACCGCACAAACTCTGAAACAACAAATCTGCACGGCTACTAAGATGGAGATAGCGAACACATGGAAAAGACCCAAACCACCTACCTCGGACGAAATCCTGCGATGTCTAGATGGAACATGCACTCTCTATCGACTAACAGCGCTGAAATACCACTGTCTCTCCAAATTCAACCAGGTTTGGCAACCTTACATTTCCTGGAGACATCTGACCTTTACATCTGCTTAATGGAGTTTCTCAACCTCATATTGACCCTTGTTCATACGCCACTGGCAGCTGGAGCGACAGATCGATGACTTGACTTATACTTGTGTATAGCATGGTGGGGGGAGGGGGATAATGTATACTATTCTATTTTCAAATGGATGATGCTGTTTGATTCTGTTTATTGCATATCTTGTTTATCAATGTTTACATTTCACAGCAATAAAAATTGCAAATAAAAAAACAAACAAACAAGTGAAACCAAAAACTTACCTGATGAGCTCGACAAATCAAGTCCAGATCATGTCGATTCAAGAACTTGCTGACAACATCAGCACCAAAAGTGAAAGAAACCCCACGATCATTCTCTCCCCATCCTTGCACATCTTTATCTGGATCAGACCACAGTAAGTCACAAAGTAAACCTGTGAAGAGGGACAGTTTTTTTTAGTAACTTCAGCTTTGAGCATTCCGCTCTTTCGCCAATACTGTGATTTCAGATACCTTGCCTGCTGTAGCAAAACTAAATATTTGAAAATTTAACATGCATTCCCAACAAATTAAAATTAATTTAATTCTTCACTTACCTTTCAGTAACCTGCCCCTGTGGTAAACTTGTGTCAACATAAACATGTATGCTAGAGTTCATAATTTAAATTTCCTTCATGCCTCAGTCTGCATTGACAAAAAACTTTTGATGCCACGTATTCAATATTACCTATTCAATCCTAGACATAACTCATTAATTCCTTCTAAATGCTAAGTTCTCATTTAGTTTTGTTTTCCCTTTATTCCCTTAAATATTGTAAAAACATTATGAAAATGGTCTAAAATTGAGCATCTGCATAAAATATGGATTTTTTTTCCCTTTACGTTATCAAGTCCCTGTGAAGTGCAGTGTACATACTTCTTAGTATAACTATAGTTATGTATGATTTACCCTGCTACTATGCTGTTTCACTTAATGGCTGTAGCACAGGATAAGTGCTACATCATTCATAGCCACTTGGGTTACAGAAGGATGAAAGGATCCATCTCATCTGCTCAATTGGTTTCCTTGTATGCCACAACTGACCTCCGGTTTTCCCTTCATTTCTTAAGCAAAGATCCTCTATATATCCCATGCATTCTTGAATTAATTTACTGTGTATTTCCATCACATCCACTAGGTAAACTATTTATGCATCCACCACCCTTTCCATGGAGCAACAGAGGGCCTGAGGAAATGGCCTATATCTTTTGTGGGAAGGAAAAGGATCTTAGAGTAAACATTTATTTCATACATTGTGGACAGAAGAGAGGTGATGGATGGAAACAAATTATTTGGACTGCCACCCCCAAGAATGAATGTAACTAATGGAGAAAGACAATAGCAAACATCATGCAGAGCCATCCTTAAACAAGGTAGATAAGGGGAGTAGGTATGGGACGATAAAGAGTAGACCAGGATAGAAAAAATAACTGGAAAGTTATGAACACAAATGCTCAGTCTAGGCAATAAAATTCCAGACTTGCAAAATCTTATGGCGGAGGTAGTCCCAGGTATTTGTTATCAAAACATGGCTCAATGAGTCCAACAAATGGGATACAGCCATATTGGGCTACACTCTACAGAGAAAAAGGGGGAGCAGTCCTTTATGTAAAAAAATATCCAGGCTATTGAAATGCAGGAGTGCCTGGAAAGGAAACACTTATCTTAGATAGTACTTCCATCTATACCAGTGTGGCCTATAGAACTTAAGAGATCTAGTCCAATACATCTAAAAAGGTGGCATAAGAAGATGCTGGTTAGTGGGAGACTGTGGATGTGGACTGAAGTATTCAATTCTGCAGAATCGAAACAGAAGTTACACTGGTTACATTTAAGGCAGCAAATCAAATTTTGGTTTCAATAAAAAAAATGGAGAGGCCTTATCTGGCAAGTTTGATTTCCATTTTCTTATAAAAGGTTAATGTCAATCCCATCTGTGAAAAATGCCAATTTGAATCAGACAAGACATTGTGCGTTTTCTGTAGTGGACCCTAGTTTATGGAGCGCCTTGCCTGAATCCATCTGAGCTTCAGTTCTTGTAATTTTCCAAAAGTAGCTAATGGCTCGGTTGTTTCAAGAGGCATTTGTTTCCACTTAGGTTTAAGGTCGTTGGGTGCTCCCTGCTTGTAGTTTCTGGGCACATAATAAAATCCCTCACTTCACAGTTCAGTGTGTGTTAAGCAAGTTTGCTTACCATAAACGGTGTTTCCATAGATAGCAGGATGAATCAGCCATGCTGTCTGGGAACGGCCTCCAGCGGCCTTGAGGCAGAGCGTCTCCAAGCTGTTACAGAGCTTTGCTCTGTGTGGCTGTGTGCATTTTCCCGTGCAATCTAGCGCCCTCGTCCCCCTCAGTCTGTAACCCAGCAAAAACCCATCTGTGATGGATACCAAAGAGGGCTGTCCAGGGAGGCGGTGGGTCTGCATGGCTAAGTCATCCTGTTATTTATGGAAACATTTACGGTAAGCAAACTTGCTTCTTCTCATCAGTAGCAGGGCTGAATTAGCCATGCTGTCTGGGAGTCCCCAGTCATCGGGTTGCATCTCGCGCATTGATGGCCCATTGCCCCTGTCCTTTGACTTGATTATAGCGAGCCCAACCCGTCTTACCATGGACAGCCGTGGAATGTTCCAAAACTGCCATGCCTGAGGACGTTTGGTGGTCCAGGCAGTAATACAACGTAAAAGGTATGTAGTGATGATCATGTGAAAGCTTCACAAATGTCTATTAATGGAACACTGTGAAGGTGAGCAATTGAGGTAGCTACTACTGCTTGGACTTGATGTTCCTCCACCCTGCTAAGAAGCGATGTCGAAATCTTAGAATAGCAGAACTGGATGCATTGAGAAATTCAACTTGAGATGGTTCTCTTTGCCAACGAAAGTCCAGGTGCATTGGGATAAAAAACAAAAAGGTGCAACATTCTTTCAGTATGTGTTTTCTTTTTGTAGTACGCTAATGCTCTTTTGCAGTCTAGGGAATGCAAAAGGCGCTCTCTGCCGGTTCTCTGTGGTTTTGGAAAAAACATTGGCAGAGTGATAAGTCTGGTTGAGGTAGAACACAGAAACCACGTTGGGCAAGAAGGAAAGGGATTCAGAGGGTCTCTCTGTCATAGTGAACTGCAGATAAGGGGGGGTAAATTCACTAACACCTGTAATGCACTAATTCTCCTAGTGGAAGTCAGAGGAACCAGAAATACCATCTTCATAGGAACATAAGAAATTGCCATGCTGGGTCGGACCAAGGGTCCATATCAAGCCCAGCATCCTGTTTCCAATAGAGGCCAAACCAGGCCACAAGAACCTGGCAAGTACGCAAATAACAGGTTAAATATTTCATGTGACAACTGTCCAGTGGTTCGAATGCTGGCAGCATGAGTTGTTCTAACAACAGATTCAGATCCCAGGGCACTGGAGGTCTGAAGTGTAAGAGCCCTTTCATGAAGGCAGAGACCAATGGGTGGTTCGACACTGGGAGGCCGTTGTGCGGCTGGTGATATGCTGCTATTGTACTGACATGCACTCGTACTGAAGCTGTTGCTAACTCCAACTGGTAAAGCATGTGAAGGTAATCAAGCGGGGTTTCTGATGAACAGGAGAATTAATCTACTCAATGGAGCCGGCACCTGGCAGGCTAGTGCTGCCACTAGAGTTAATAATTCTTCCTGGTGGAGATCTTATGCAAGGATATCAAGTTATTTTGGATTTCAGTCAACCCCCCAAGCTTACTTAGTATTATCTTTTCAACCTCCAGGCTGTAAGATGAAGCTAGGATTGCACGGGATGTAGAAGCGAACCCCTGCCCTATGACAGAAGATCCCCCCCTTCCCCCAGTGGAATGGGAGGAGCTATTGATAGACTGATTAGATATGCGTACCAAGGTTGAAATGGCCATGCTGGGGCAATTAGAATTAGGTCGGCGACATCCTCTGTGCACTGGAATTGGTGGATAAGCGTAGAAAAGGCCCCTTATCCATGGAATGAGGAAGGCATCCTGTGTGACTCTCTGGACTCGGAAACACAAAGTAGAATTTGCACACCTTTCTGTTGTCCACTGTCGCAAACAGGTCCATGCTCAGGGTACTCCACTAGGTAAAAATGGCATCTGTCACTCTCTGGCTCGAGTACCACTCGAGTGGATGGAATATCCTGCTGAGTCTATCTGCCTTTGAGTTCACTACCCCAGGAAGATAAGTGGCCCACAATGAGAAAATGTCTGACCGCTCATTCCAGGATGCAAATCGCCTCCCTGCACAGCGTCCATGAACCGGCCACTTCTTTCTTGTTTATGTAGAACATGGCCACTTGGTTGTCTGTGTGAACCATGACATTCTTGCTTCAAACCTGGCCGATAAAAGTGAGAGGGGCCTTTTGAATCACTTGCAGTTCTAGGAGGTTTATCTATTGCGGGCTCCACCGCTGACCATAAACCTTGTATCTAAAGATGGGCAAGGTGGGCTCCTCATCCTTTGCGAGAAGCATCTGTGAGAAGGATTAGACTTAGTATTTGTATGCAATCGATCGTCCCTCTCAGTTGCTTCCTGAGGGTGAGTTTCTTTGATGTACCAGCAACCAATCGTCTAGGTAGGGAAAAAGTTGGACCCCCTTCTGTGGGAGGTGGGCTGCCACCACCACCGCAAGGCATTTGGTGAATACTCTGGGGGCAGAGTATTGTCCGAAGGGAAGCACCTTTTACCAAAATGATAAAGGGGATTTAACAGCTCCCCTATGAGGAAAGATTAAAGAGGTTAGGGCTGTTCAGCTTGGAGAAGAGACGGCTGAGGGGGGATATGATAGAGGTCTTTAAGATCATGAGAGGTCTTGAACAAGTAGATGTGACTTATTTTCACTTTTGAATAATAGGACTAGGGGGGCATTCAATGAAGTTAGCAAGTAGCACACTTAAGACTAATCGGAGAAAATTCTTTTTCACTCAATGCACAATAAAGCTCTGGAATTTGTTGCCAGAGGATGTGGTTAGTGCAGTTAGTGTAGCTGGGTTCAAAAAAGGTTAGGATAAGTTCTTGAAGGAGAAGTCCATTAATGGCTATTAATCAATTTTACTTAGGGAATAGCCACTGCTATTAATTGCATCAGTAGCATGGGATCTTCTTAATGTTTGGGTAATTGCCATTTCATTTTTTTTTTCATTTATTAAAATTTATTGATCGCCTACCATAGAGAGGCCTAGGCGATTTACAGCATTAACATACATAATTAAACATAAAAATAATAAATACAATACCACACAAATTACATACATTTCACATAGACAAAAATAACCAGTCTCATATAGACAAAGTAAATAATCAATCACCCACAATATGTAACAGGCTTCTCACATCTATAGAGGTATTTATTCTGCTAGCAGCAATCTAGAATATTTATTTATTTATTTAAAATTTTGTATACCGACGTTCGTTTAGCAAACATCACATCGGTTTCCATGTAACATAAAACTGGCCAACAGGGCTTTACAATGAAACTAATAATAGAACTGGGGGTGGTAAGGGGGGGGGAAACGTGATGGGAATAACTGTACAAGGGAAATATAAGCGAGGTAGCATGATTATAAGCATGGGAACATGATTATATATAGGCAATAGAATTATACAAATATTATATACAAGTAGGTTGTTTACACTGAAAAAGTTCTGGGTAAGGGCGGTGAGGAGGGGGGCAGGGGTTTGGAGAAGATGGGTGAGAAGCGGGGTGTTCAAGTGTAGGCTCGTGCGAAAAGCCAAGTTTTGAGGTTTTGTCTGAATTTTTTGGGGCAGCCCTAAACCCCAACAAAACAGAACTTATGATCATCTCTCCTCAATCCATCAATTCATTACCTACACCTGCAACCAATGCTCCCTCCCCACTACACACTTTCTCCCAAACTGTTAGAAACCTAGGAGTCACACTCGACCCCCAATTCAGCTTGCAAAAATTCATATTATCCACCATCAAAGACTGCTACTACAAACTTCACACCCTTAAACTCAAACCCCTCTTGCACTTTAATGACTTCAGAACCGCCTTACAAGCCCTTATTTTGTCCAAATAGACTACTCAAACTCTTTGCTCCTAGGCCTCCCGAAAAACAGCCTTGCCCCCCTTCAACTACTGCAAAATGCAGCTGCACGTATATTAACCGGCTCCCGCAGAAAAGAACACATTACACCTGTCCTCAAACTACATTGGCTTCCCATCACCGCCAGAATCCAGTTAAAAACCCTCACCCTCATACACAAAGCCGTCCACAATCCTGACATGCTATGGTTCTCTGACAGTCTACACATCCGTCTCCCTTCCAGACCCACCAGAACACCATACTCAGCAAATATTCACACTCCATCCCCCAAACTTTACCACCTAACAACCACCAAACAACGTGCGCTTTCCCTAGCTGGACCTTCCCTATGGAACTCTATCCCCACCCATCTACGCCATGAAACCTGCCCCAAAAAATTCAGACAAAACCTCAAAACTTGGCTTTTCGCACGAGCCTACACTTGAACACCCCGCTTCTCACCCATCTTCTCCAAACCCCTGCCCCCCTCCTCACCGCCCTTACCCAGAACTTTTTCAGTGTAAACAACCTACTTGTATATAATATTTGTATAATTCTATTGCCTATATATAATCATGTTCCCATGCTTATAATCATGCTACCTCGCTTATATTTCCCTTGTACAGTTATTCCCATCACGTTTCCCCCCCCCCTTACCACCCCCAGTTCTATTATTAGTTTCATTGTAAAGCCCTGTTGGCCAGTTTTATGTTACATGGAAACCGATGTGATGTTTGCTAAACGAACGTCGGTATACAAAATTTTAAATAAATAAATAAATATTCTAGATTGCTGCTAGCAGAATAAATACCTCTATAGATGTGAGAAGCCTGTTACATATTGTGGGTGATTGATTATTTACTTTGTCTATATGAGACTGGTTATTTTTGTCTATGTGAAATGTATGTAATTTGTGTGGTATTGTATTTATTATTTTTATGTTTAATTATGTATGTTAATGCTGTAAATCGCCTAGGCCTCTCTATGGTAGGCGATCAATAAATTTTAATAAATGAAAAAAAAAAATGAAATGGCAATTACCCAAACATTAAGAAGATCCCATGCTACTGATGCAATTAATAGCAGTGGCTATTCCCTAAGTAAAATTGATTAATAGCCATTAATGGACTTCTCCTTCAAGAACTTATCCTAACCTTTTTTGAACCCAGCTACACTAACTGCACTAACCACATCCTCTGGCAACAAATTCCAGAGCTTTATTGTGCATTGAGTGAAAAAGAATTTTCTCCGATTAGTCTTAAGTGTGCTACTTGCTAACTTCATTGAATGCCCCCCTAGTCCTATTATTCAAAAGTGAAAATAAGTCACATCTACTTGTTCAAGACCTCTCATGATCTTAAAGACCTCTATCATATCCCCCCTCAGCCGTCTCTTCTCCAAGCTGAACAGCCCTAACCTCTTTAATCTTTCCTCATAGGGGAGCTGTTAAATCCCCTTTATCATTTTGGTAAAAGGTGCTTCCCTTCGGACAATACTCTGCCCCCAGAGTATTCACCAAATGCCTTGCGGTGGTGGTGGCAGCCCACCTCCCACAGAAGGGGGTCCAACTTTTTCCCTACCTAGACGATTGGTTGCTGGTACATCAAAGAAACTCACCCTCAGGAAGCAACTGAGAGGGACGATCGATTGCATACAAATACTAAGTCTAATCCTTCTCACAGATGCTTCTCGCAAAGGATGAGGAGCCCACCTTGCCCATCTTTAGATACAAGGTTTATGGTCAGCGGTGGAGCCCGCAATAGATAAACCTCCTAGAACTGCAAGTGATTCAAAAGGCCCCTCTCACTTTTATCGGCCAGGTTTGAAGCAAGAATGTCATGGTTCACACAGACAACCAAGTGGCCATGTTCTACATAAACAAGAAAGAAGTGGCCGGTTCATGGACGCTGTGCAGGGAGGCGATTTGCATCCTGGAATGAGCGGTCAGACATTTTCTCATTGTGGGCCACTTATCTTCCTGGGGTAGTGAACTCAAAGGCAGATAGACTCAGCAGGATATTCCATCCACTCGAGTGGTACTCGAGCCAGAGAGTGACAGATGCCATTTTTACCTAGTGGAGTACCCTGAGCATGGACCTGTTTGCGACAGTGGACAACAGAAAGGTGTGCAAATTCTACTTTGTGTTTCCGAGTCCAGAGAGTCACACAGGATGCCTTCCTCATTCCATGGATAAGGGGCCTTTTCTACGCTTATCCACCAATTCCAGTGCACAGAGGATGTCGCCGACCTAATTCTAATTGCCCCAGCATGGCCATTTCAACCTTGGTACGCATATCTAATCAGTCTATCAATAGCTCCTCCCATTCCACTGGGGGAAGGGGGGGATCTTCTGTCATAGGGCAGGGGTTCGCTTCTACATCTACAATTTTAGGGTCTAAGTGAAAGCACTGAAAGGTCAGCATTTCCCCAAGTTATACATGCAAAAAAACAAAACAAAAATTCATAGCATTGCTTCACTCAAATCCCAGGCTCTCCCATAAAGGTTTATTCTTTTAAACACAGATAAAGCAGAGTTGCTTACCTGTAATAGGTTTTCTCTGAGGACAGAAGGATGTTAGTCCTCCCACATGGGTGACATTACCAGATAGAGCCCAGCACAGAACTGATCTCAAAGAATCTAGAACTTTCAAACATGCCCTACTGAGCATGTGCATCTGTAGTCATCACCCCACCCCCCCCTAGGCAGAGTCACTCTGTCCATAATATAGCTAATAAAATGGAGAAACCAACTTCCAGGGCAGGCAGGTGGGTTTCCGAGGACTAACATACTGCTGTCCCTGGAGAGCCCTGGTTATAGGTAAGCAACTCTAGTTTTCTCCAAGAACAAGCAGGATGGTAGTCCTCACACATGGGTGAATCCCTAGCTATAGGCTGTCAGAGCAGGACAAAGCGGGAAACCGCACAGAACAGAAGCACTACCCATCTCCCTTTTGCCTGCGAGGCAGCCAACCCACAAGGGATCCAGGCTGGAAAAGAGTTTGGGTTCTACAAAGAAAAACCATAGAAATGACAGACGCAAAACCCCCCATGCGTAGCAGGGGCGTCAAAGGCAGAGGAGTGAGGAGAGTACGAGCAGAAGCATACTCTGCATCTTGGAAAACATTACAAGCAGGGTTTTGGATCAGTAACTGACAGTGAAGTAGGCCTAGAACCTCCTGGATACAGGAAAAAACCTAGAGATGTAAACCAGAAAAGGACTCTTAGACGAAGACCGCAGTGTTTTCTTCAGTGTTAGAAGACAACTGAAAACCCAATTGGGGCCAGAGAACTCCCCAGAAAGAAACTGCAGCCCACTAACATCCAAAGGACAAAGTGTTTCTGTAGAAGTGTACCTATGTGTGACTGGTAGGCACAATGGGCAGAAAAGCCCAAGCAATGCTTGGAGAATAATCAGTAACAATGGTAGGGCCTGAGACAGACCCTACATGCTGCAAAAGATCTAGTTGGTCATGCAGGACAGCGTCAAGAGTTTCAGGGGATGAAAAGCAATCCCTGAATCAGATCACTAGCCCAACTCTCGAGCAGGAAGAGAAGTTAAGCCTGAAGCTCACCCACACTGCACCCTGTCAAGTGCAGGGCTATCCATCCTGTCTACAGGATCGGTCAGGTGAACAGGAAGGCACTTTGGGCAATCTAGTGAAAAGAGAAAAGCTAAAGGCAGTATTGGCCAGAGTCTGGTGAAAATATAGGGAAAATGTGGTGTAGCTTTCTCTGCAGGTATACACTAAGATATCATGAATGCCTTGGCTTTTCCTCACCCACCCCCACCCAGTCAAATATGATCAACATCTCAAAAATCTAGAACTGTCTAGGTGCAAGGAGAGATGTCCACCCTGAACTTGCCCCCATAACAAGCCAAAGCTGCCACCTGCACCTTTAGTATATTAAGGGTCAACCTCTTAACCAAACCTTCCTGTAGAAGCTCCAAGATTAAGGGAATTGTCACCCTCGAGTGGAAACCATTCTGCTCCCAGCATCAATTCTCAAACATTTTCCACACTGGTATGCAAGCCAACAAAGTAGAACATTTTTGAGCTCATAACAAGGTGCTACCACCACCAAGGAATAACCATGCTTCAACATCCATGCCCACTCAAGGGCCAAACCATGAAACAAAACTGATCCAGATTTTTGTGAAGAATCGGCCCCTGATGCAGTAGGTCCTTTCAAATCAGCAAACGCAATGGCCTGCCTACTATCAGATGCTGAAGATCAGCATACCAAAGTCTTCATGATCAGTCCTGGGCCATCAGAAGATCCAAGCCCAGACACTGATCATGGACCATGGAGGAAACACAGAGCACCTTGTCCTGTGACCACATCTAAACAACATCGAGCCTGAGCATTTAAGAGTTCTGTCTGCGACTGTAAAACTGATACACCTTTACATTAGCACAGCTCACCATCACAGCCAAGAAAGGCTGACCCCACAGAGATGAGTTGAAAAGGCCTCATGCCCATTCTCCCAGGTGTAACAGCTGAGATAATCCACCCAAACTGTCTACCCCTGTGATGAGAGAGGCCGACAGTGCCTGAAGATGCTGTTCTGCTCAAGGCAGCAGCTGTTCATTTCCAGAGAAACCTGTTGACTTCAGGTTCCACCTTAATAATTTATGTAGGCCACCACCGTGGTGTTGTCCAGCATTACTCTCACTGTTCAACTGGTCTACCAACTTCATAACTGCCAACCAATCGATGGACTACCCCATCTCCATGGGGGGACAAAGGCCCCTGTACCTATAGTTCCTGGCAGTGGGCTCCCCAGCCCTGCAGACTCACATCCATAGTGACCACTATCCAGTCAGGAATCTCCAAGTCCTCACCCTTGGAGAGATTTCTCTGCATCCAACAGAGAAACTTCTGTTTCACCCTCAACGGAAGAGATAGCCATAACATGTACTCCTGAGACTGAGGACTCGTCAACGTGCTTTGAAGTGAATGCATGTTTGTCCTCGTCCATAGAGCAACTGCCAACGTCACCTCTGCAGGTAAGCCCATACCATTGGACAGTCTGTCACCCAGCCTATCTAGGCCTCAGTCCATCGTCGCTGGAGAAAGATAATACTGACAGGCAGATGTCTATGCTATATGAGAGTGGCATCAGCAAGTCAGTTGATCTCAGTCTCCATCAGCTAGCTGGAGTACATAAATCCACTTGTGTGGACTGGCCTGCCTGAACAGTGAGGAATGTGGATTTTAGTTTTTCATTCATTGACAAGTCAGTGAGTAGACAACCAAAGGATGCTAAATAAGCACAAATTTGAAACTTGCTTGCAGTAGCTACAATCATCAGGGCTACAACCCTGGCTATTCCATTCACACATCTTTCTAAACACTCAAGTTACCTTTCATACTTAAACTGTAAAATCAAACCAAATCTTACATTCATTCAACTCGTGCATTACGCTTCGATCAATACTACTAGGTGCACTTGTTCGGAGTCTCTAAAGAATGCTGTTAGGAAATTTAAATATCAATGGAGAATGGAAGCTTGCAGAGGAATGTGGAAGCACATTTTAAAACATTTAAAAAATGCAAAGCTAGTTTAGGGAAAAGCTAAAATAAAAAAAATATTTTCCATATATGCCATTGATTCTGCTGTGATCCCCAGTCTATATCTAAACTTGTCTAATTATATTTTAGGCTTTTTTAGACTACAATTTAGTTAAAAGTACATTTCCTGGCATTTTTTGTCACATGATCAGTGGGTATGAATATGATATCATAAAATTTGGTTCAGTGCACCATGAGGATCAAGCAAACTTGAAAATATGCCCTGATTTAAAAAAGATTGGGAAGCTCTGGGCCACAGCGTTATCTGAATACCTTTAGCTGGATAAGTTAGCCAGTTAAGGAATTTTTTTCTAAAACTGACCTCTAAGTTTTCATCTTTCATCCTATTACTGAATCTCTCCAAAAAACTCTGGACTTCTGGAACTCTTGCAAACAAGCCATCAACAACTTGCTCACTAGCCTTAATCTGATTCTAAATCAAAGCAAAACAGAATACCTCCTTATCTCCCAAGACGGAACCTACACACATCCCAGTACCATCCTGTCTACTCAATTAACAATGTCCACACAAGTCAGAAATCTAGGGGTTATCCTTGATAATCAAATGAATTACAGATCTCTCATAAATAATATCGTAAAGGATGGATTCTTCAAATTACAAGTTTTGAAAAGGCTGAGACCTCTCCTCCATTTCCAAGATTTCCGTTTAGTGCTACAAGCACTCATTCTCACGAAAATAGATTATTGCAACTCACTTCTACTAGGCCTCCCGGCTAACGCCATAAAACCTCTACAGATGCTGCAAAACGCAGCAGCAAGGATCTTAACCAAGTCCAACAAAAGAGACCACATATCACCCATTTTGAAAAGCCTACACTGGCTTCCCGTTAAATTCAGAATACTTTTTAAAGTGCTCTCAATAACCCACAAGGCACTACACAACTTGGCACCACTCGAGCTCAAAATCCCCCTCCAATTCCACACATCCACCAGACCAGTAAGACAAGCCTATAAAAACAACCTGCACATACCACCGATGAAGTCAGCATTAAGCAAAAGAGCCTTCTCCACAGCGGGCCCCAAAATCTGGAACACTCTCCCACCAGAACTCAGATCAGTGCAATGCTTATCTACTTTTAAAAAAAGACTCAAGACTTGGTTATTCAACCAAGCGTTCCCATAACAACCCGCGGAACATCCCTGCCAATGATCCTCTCGGTGGTAATCCACCTGAGAGCTATTTAGATCATCTATAGAACACATGTAAACTTTGGCAGTCGAGTATCATAACTTAGTCTTATAATTAGCACTGTTTATTCAACCTACATTAGGCACTGTATCTTTTACTTATGCCTACATTAGGCAATGTATCTTTTACTGGTTAACCCCATATATACCTATCCAAGTTATATCGACCTGTTCATTGTAAGACATTTACTTGTAAATGTGATTGTTCTGTTATAATGTAAACCGAGTTGATCAGTAATTCTGTTATTGGAAAGTCGGTATATAAAAATGCTAATAAATAAAATAAATCTTTCATTCTAGCTAATAAAAGAAACCTTAAAGTGGATTTACAGAACTAAGGGGGAAGAATTACAGAACCACACAGGGAAGTCAGACAAACCAGAAAATCTCAATATTCAAATAAAGTAACAAGTTGAAAAATAGCTAGTAAGGTAATAAAATCTTAAACCCACAGCCATTCTATGCCACCAGACCATTGTTTCACTTCCCAAGAAAGCCACTAATGAAATTAGTGAAGAAAGCCAGGGTCTGGATTTTAGCTTATGCTTTATCAGTCTCCAAGATGCTTTTCAGCAAAACCATGCTTTTATTTGAAATTTTGGGAGTCCCTAGTTTGTATGCCACTACTCACATTTCTTGCTCAGTTCCGTTAGTGAACATTAAGGAGTAAGTGTTAATTGTACTTCAGGCAGAATATCCTGATTGTGATGCTGACAAATTTCCCCAATTTGTGTGTTAGCTTTAACCAAGATTTCAAACTTGCATACAATTATGTTCTCAATGACTCACCTGTATCTGGAACATCTGTCGGTCTCATAATCCTACGAATCTGTTCCATTGACTGCAGATCTGGTGACAAACCTGTACACAAGACAAAAAAAATAGATAAACCCAGTTACTTAATGTAAGACAAATTCATACAGAACAATTAAAACAGGAATGTTGTAAAATCATTACTGCAGAATTATAAAACATCCATCTTTGGGAAAGATGCTACAGCTGCTATTATGGTACACATTTTTTAAATATTTTAAGTTAAGCAGATTTCTCAAAAAGTAAATTTGCTTACCGTAAACTATGTTCTCCATAGACAGCAGGACGAATTAGCCATGACACGTGGGTGATGTCATCCAACAGCACCAAACACTTCTCCTAGCTCAGAGCTTTTGCTCTACTGAGCATGTGTACGAGTTCACATATGAGCGCTACCTAGTGAGTCCCTCAGTAGTCAACTCTCCAAGAAAGGAAGGTGGTATTTAGCATGGCTAATTCGTCCTGCTGCCTACAGAGAACAGTTTACGACAAGCAAACTTGCTTTCTCCGTTGACAAGCAGAGCTGAATTAGCTATGACGTGGGAAGTCCCAAGCTGAGGGTTGCAGCAGAGCATTTACTGAATAAAGCAACCTTAACCCCAATGTGGAGAGTAGACTACTGGGTGAACAGATTGTGCAGATTGTAAAGGGATGAAAAGGTGTGCACTGATAAGCAAGTTGCAGTTTTGCAGTTATCTTCGATAAACACAGCTTGCAGATGAGCCACTAATGCAGCCATGACTCTCACTTGATGAACCTTAACTTATTCTGTGATCTGGAGGCTAATGAACATATAATGTGCAATACAGTCTGCTAGCCAAATCGACTGGGCATAGCAGTTGTGAAATGAATGTTGTCTGTTAGGATCGTAAGATGAATAGCTGTGAAGCCTGTCTTTGTGGCTGAGCTAGCTTCAGGTAGTAAGCCAAGGCTTTTTTTTTTGTACACACACAATCTAAGGTGTCAAAGACTGTTTTATGTACACGTGGCCTTGGAAAGAACATAGGTGACATGATGGCTTGATTTATATAAAAATCTGAACTTTTTTTTCAGGCAGATACAGTAAAGTTCGCAGGAGAGTGGGCAAGCGCCTGCTCTCCTGTGCGCGCGATTTACTAAAACAAATTATTCAAATTAGGGCCCACGGTAAAAAGAGGAGCTAGGGACACTAGCGCATCCCTAGCGCCTCTTTTTGACAGGAGCGGTGGCTGTCAGCGAGTTTGACAGCTGACGCTGAATTTTGTCGGCGTCGGTTCTCAAATCCGCTGATAACCACGGATTCGGAAACCGGCAAAATTGAGCATCCGGTTTTCAACCAGCGAGCAGATTTTAATTTTTTTTTAAATTTTAATTAATTTTTAACTTTTGAAACCTCCGACTTAATATCACCATGATATTAAGTTGGAAGGTGCACAGAAAAGCAGTTTTTACTGCTTTTCTGTGCACTTTCCAGGTGCTGGCAGAAATTGACGCCTATCTTTGGGTAGGCGCTAATTTCTGAAAGTAAAATGTGCGGCTTGGCTGCACATTTTACTTTCTGTATCGCGTGGGAATAACTAATAGGGCCATCAACATGCATTTGCATGCTGCAGGCGCTATTAGTTTCGGGGGGGGGGGGGGGGGTTGGACGTGAGTTTTCGACGCGCTATTACCCCTTACTGAATAAGTGGTAAAGCTAGTGCGTTGAAAACGTGCGTCCAAATGCGCCAGAGCGCACTGTACTGTATCGGCATGTTTGTTAGGAACTTTGGGCAACTGCAGAGCACTACCCTATAGTAGAATAATTACACATAAGGAGAGTAATGTACCAATACTTGAAGCTCACAGACTTATGGCTGACATGATCGCAACAAGGAATAATACCTTTCAATGGAAGAAACTTCCAAGGAGGAGAAGTCCATTACCTGCTATTAAATTGACTTAGAAAATAGCCACTGCTATTACTAGAACAGTAGCATGGAATAGACTTCGTTGTTGGGTACTTGCCAGGTACTTATGGCCTGGATTAGCCACTGTTGGAAACAGGATGCTGGGCTTGATGGACCCTTGGTCTGACCCAGTATAGGCATGTTCTTATGTTCTTAAAGAAGCCAAATCCAATGACTCGATGGGTGGCTTCATAATTGTGAAAATGACAATGAGATTCCAAGGAAAAGATGGTCTGTCCACTGAAGGTTTAGTATGCTATAGGCCCTTCATAAACTTGGACACTAAAGGATGAGTGGAAATAGGTATATCCTCTACCTGAACATGACAGGGTGCATTTCAGTGCATAGTGGCCTGACAAAGGTACTTGCATAGAAACATAGAAATGACGGCAGAAGATCAAGTGGCCCATCCAGTCTGCCCATCAAGCTTTCACACTTATTTTTTTCTCTCATACTTTTCTGTTACTCTGACCGCTGAGGTCAGGGCCCTTTTATTGGTAACTTTTTGGTTCTAATTTCCTTCCACCCCCACCATTGATGTAGAGAGCAGTGCTGGAGCTGCATCAATGTGAAGTATAAAGCCTAAATGGTTAGGGGTAGTAACCGCCGCAATAAGTAAGCTACTCCCACGCCTATATGATTACCCAGCCTGTGCAATTTAGTCCTTGTTGGTTGTTTGAATATACATCTTTTCTTCATTTCCTCCTGCCGTTGAAGCAGTGAGCTGCGCTGTATATGTATTCAAAGTGAAGTATCAGGCTTGATTGGTTAGGGGTAGTAACCGCCGCAACAAGCAAGCTACTCCCACATTTATTTGTTTTTCCAGCCTGTGCGATTTAGTCCTTGCTGGTTGTTTGAATATAAATCCTCTTTTCTTCGTTACTCCCTGCCATTGAAGCAGAGAGCTGCTTGGATATGCAATGAAAGTGAAGCATCAGGCTGATTTGGTTTGGGGTAGTAACCCCGCAACAAGCAAGCTACTCCCATGCTTTTTTTTCCCCACATTTCCTCTTGCCGTTGAAGCATAGAGCAATGTTGGAGTCGCATTAACCTTGTGTATGTTTATTGAATAAGGGTAGTAGCCATCATTCCCGCAAGCCACCCCCATGCCTCTTCTCTTCATTTCATTCCATTCACATCCTCAAGACTTTATGGATCCACAGCGTTTATCCTTCACAGATTTGATCCTCACCACTTCCTCCAGAAGGACGTTCCAGGCATCCACAATCCTCTTCGTAAAGAAATACTTCCCTGACATTGGTTCTGAGTCTTCCTCCCTGGAGTTTTAAGTCATGACCCCTGGTTCTGCTGATTTTTTTCCCAACGGAAAATGTTTGTCGTTGACTTTGTATCATTAAAAACTTTCAAGTATCTGAAAGTCTGTATCATATCACCCCTGTTCCTCCTTTCCTCCAGGGTATACATATTTAGATTCTTCAATCTCTCCTCATAAGTCATTCGATGAAGACCCTCCACCTTTTTGGTTGCCCTTCTCTGGACTGCCTCCATCCTGTCTCTGTCCCTTCTGAGATATGGTCTCCAGAACTGAACACAGTACTCCAGGTGATGCCTCACCAAGGACCTGTACAAGGGGATAATCGCTTCCCTTTTCTTACTCGTTATTCCTCTCTCTATGCAGCCCAGCATTCTTCTGGCTTTAGCTATCGCCTTGTCGCATTGTTTCGCCGACTTCCGATCATTAGACACTATCACCCCAAGGTCTCTTTCCTGCTCCATGCACATCAGTTCTTCACCCCCCATCGAATACATTTCTTTCGGATTTCCACACCCCATATGCATGACTCTGCACGTCTTGGCATTGAATCTCAGCTGCCATATCTTCGACCAGTCTTCCAGCTTCCTTAAATCCAGTCTCATTCTCTCCACTCCTTCCGGCGTGTTCACTCTGTTGCAGATTTTAGTATCATCTGCAAATAGACAAACCTTACCTTCTATCCCGTCCACGATGTCGCTCACGAAGATATTGAACAGGACCGGTCCCAACACTAACTCTTGCGGCACTCCACTCATCACCGCTTTCTCTTCCGAGTAAGTTCCATTTACCATCACGCATTGCCTTCTGTCTTTCAACCAGTTTATCATCCATGCCACCACCTTGGCACTCACTCCCAAGTTTCTCGTTTTATTCACAAGCCTCCTGTGTGGGACCATATCAAAAGCTTTGCTAAAATGCAAGTAGATGACATCAAGCACTCTTCCTGGATCCAATTCTTTAGTCACCCAATTAAAAAAGTCTATCAGATTCGTCTGACAGGACCTTCCCTTGGTGAAACCATGCTGCCTCTGGTCCAGCAATTCTGCTGCTTGTAGATAGTTCACTATTCTTTCCTTCAGCAGCGACTAATACTTTTCCCACCACCGAGGTGAGGCTAACCGGCCTGTAGTTACCAGCCTCCTCTCTGCTCCCACTCTTGTGAAGAAGGACCACCGCTCTTCTCCAATAACTCGGCACCTCTCCTGTTTCCAGGGATCTATTGAACAGGTCACGCAGCAGAGCCGCCAGCACATCTGAGCTCCCTTAGTATCCTGGGAAGAACCTCATTAGGCCCCATGGCTTTGTCCACTTTCAGACAAAGTACTAAAGCAGTGCCTATAGTTCGCATGCAAACTGCTCTAGGGAGCTTTGATGACACTAGGAACTGCAAGCTCTTCTTAGTTGAGGGCTTCCTGTCAGATACCAGTAGGTCTTCAACTTCCTTGAGTAACTAAAATGGTGTGATCAGCAAGCACTCAACATCCAAACTGTCAGGTTGAAAGAGAAGAGGTTTGGATGATAGAGATGACTCTCTTACTGAGTCAATAATGACTGATCTGCCTAGAGGGATAGGAGGGCTAAAGGACAGTTGCTCTAGGTAGGAGAACCACACATATCTAAGTTATGCTAGTGCAATAAATATCAGGCAGGCCTGGTCTGAGTAATTTTTTGCACTGTCCTGGTTAGCAGCAGAAATGGCGGAAAAGCATTCCTGAGAATTGCATTCTAGGTGAGCACAAAAGCATCCTGAGCGGACCTGAGTTTGCTTGGAAGGACAGAACAAAATCTTTCCACTTTTCTGTTTTCCTCCAAAGCAAATAGGTCAATTGAGAGATGTCCTCAAAGGATGAATGGCCTGTCAATTAATTACCTGATGTAGGAGACCAGTTTTGAGGGCAAAATACCCTACTGACATGATCTGCCATGTTGGAAATCCCCAGAAGGTAGGCTGTGTGCAGAACAACTTGATGATTATATGTCCATTCCCTCATCCTTATGGCCATGATACTATGCCTCCTTGTTTGACATAAAACACAGCTAATTGGTTGCCTGTCTGGATAAGAATTCTTCCCCCAAAGAGATGCGAAGGCACTTAAGGCATGTCTGAATGCTCGAAGCTCCAGTAGGTTGATCTAGATCTGTCATTCTACTGTTGACCAAATTCCCTGAGTTCAGAAGGGACCCAGGGACTGCTCCCCATCCCTTGGTAGACATATCAGTTACCTGATAGGGAAGATGGAGGAGGCTCCCTCCTGTAAAATGGACAGTCTAACCACCAGTGAAGCTCTCTTCATTCCCTACAAAATATTCACCAGAGTTGTCAAGGGTTGAGTTAACTGGTCCCATTGGGAACAGTGCCCCCCCCCCCCCCTACTGTAGGACTTGCACATGAAGGTGTGTTAACAGTGACTACATGAACTGCTGCCACCATTTGGCACAGAACTAGCACTTCCCTGACTGCCTTTCACTAAGCAATGAGCTAAGGACCGGAGGGTTTCCACTCGATCTGTAGAAGTAACATGCTTTCCTGTAAAGAGACTATCCATGCCTCAAATTTGATTTTCTGAGATGGGATCAGGATTGATTTTTTTTTTAATTGACTAGGGAATGCAGAAGTTGAATTGTCTTCTTTAGGGCACCAATACTCCTTCCTGGGTTGTCGTAACTAGCCAATCGTCCAGGTAAGAGAACACAGATGCATTAGGATGGAGATGTGCTGCTATTACAGCTAGGTATTTGGTAAAGACCCTCATGCCACTGAAATCAAAGGGGAACAGCCTGAACTGGTAAAAGATGATTCCATCACAAAACAGATCTAGATTGAAGGTTAAGCAATGGGGAAGAGTGGGAAGTCGGGAGAAATGAGGTAACCAGATTCTTCAGTGTTGAGAAAGCAGTGCTGTCCTAGGAGGACTAATATCCTGCTGTCCTCCTAGGACAGCAGGATATTAGTCCTCACCCATGGGTGAATTCAGATGGAGCCCGGCATGGAAAACTTGTCAAATTTTTGACTAGGCACACTGAGCATGCCCAGGATGCCAATTTCCACACAGGGTCCACTTCAATCTCGTAATGTAGAATTAGAAAAAACTACAATAAAAATGGGGTGGTGGGCAGGTTTCGTGAGGACTAACATCCTGCTGTCCTAGGAGAACACCTGTTACTGGTTCAGATGGAATTCTGTCACCACCTTTGGAAGGAATTTCGGATGTGTGCGCAGAACCACCCTATCATGAAATAACTTCGTGTAAGGTGGGAAGGACACCAAAACCTGAAGTTTGCTGTGTGCCGAGGTGACCACTACCAAGAAGATGACCTTCCAGGTCAAGTACTTTAGGTCACAGGACCGCAAAAGGTTTAAAGAGAGCCTTCATAAGTTGGGCTAGGACCACAATGAGGTCCCAGGAGACAGCAGGGCGCTGTAAAGGAGGCTTCGGCTGAAGCAGACCCCGCATGAAGCGACTAACGATAGGCTACACCAAGACGTGTGAACCATCCACCCCCTGGTGGTAGGCCCCAATAGCGCTTAGGTGGACTCTGACAGTGTCTTTACCTACTGCATCTCTTGAAGGCTGGCCTAATCTAAAAGCTTCGTAGTGGAGAAAGAGAATGGATCCAATTCATGACGCTTACACCATACGGAGAATCTCCTCCACTTCAGGCTATAAGACTTCCTAGTGGAAGGCTTCCTGGACTCCACCTCCTGAGAGGTTCAGAGACTGCAGGGTCACCCTTTCAACATCCAAGCCGTTAGGGACAAGGCCTGGAGGTTGGGATGGCGCAGTCTGCCCTGATCCTGCGTGATGACGTCTTGGAAGGTCCCCAGACTGATGGGATCCCACAGAGAGATCCTGAAGAAGCAGGAACCAGATCTGCCACAGCCGGTAAGGAGCGATGAGGATCACGGTTCCCCAGTCCTGTTGGAGCTTCAGGAGAGTCTTCGACATTAGTGAAAGTGGAGGGTATGCATACAGGAGGCCACTGCCCCAATGAAGGGCAAAAGCATCCGACACCGGCTTGCCGTCCTCCCTGAACAGGGAGCAGAAGTGACACCTTCCTGTTCCAGGGGAAGCGAAGAGATCTACATTCTACATCCAGAGCTCCCCAGTGGTGGAAGATGCAATCCACCACCTCATGTGGGCGGAAGGCACAACTCATGTCGTCCGCCACCACATTCTCTGACCCTGGCAAATACATTGCTCATAAGAACATAAGATATGGCATACTGGGACAGACCAAGGGTCCATCAAGCCCAGTATCCTGTTTCCAACAATGGCCAATCCAAGTCACAAGTACTCAAACGTTAGATAGATCACAAGCTACTATTGCTTATTAATTACCATAATAGCAGAAGGATACCCTGGGATAGCACCCACAACCAGAGATCTGGACCACCTCTCGACAGAAGAGGAATGATCTTGTGCCTCCATGCTTGTTTAGGTACCATGTCACCACTTGGATGTCAGTCTGAACTAGGACCACCCGGTTGGCCAGGCAATCCCAGAGCGCGTATCTGATCACCCAGAGCTCTAGGAAGTTTATCTGGCACTGCTCCTCCTGCACTGACCATAGGCCCTGGGTGCAAAGACCTTCCATGTGGGACCCCAGCAAAGGTGGGAAGCATCTGTGTTGAGCACAACTTGGAGGGGACGCCTGAAAAGGCACTCCTATGTCCAAGTTGGATTGGGTCTCCCACTATGACAAAGTCCTGGAGTGGCGGAGCAAAGGGAGTGACATGGTCAGTCACAGCCATGTGCCCCAAGAGGCACAACATGGTGTGCACTGTGACCTGGCGACTCAGAGAGATTGCTCCCACTAGAGACGCCAATGTGAGTGCTCGATCCTGGGGCAAAAACACCCGAGCCTGAACTGTGTCGAGTCTGGCACCGATAAAGACCAGAAAAGCTAAGGCTTACGATACCCGAAGGGTGAAATGCAGGGATTGCAGTGCTCCCTGCCTGGTAGAACTTTTGATGAACTAGTTGTCCAGGTAAGGAAAAACTTGCACTCATATTCATCTCAGATAAGCCCCTACCACTGGCAGGCACTTCGTGAAGACATGAGAAGCGGATGCCAGGCTGAAGGGCAATACTGGAAGTGGTTTCACCCACCACAAAGTGAAGATATTTCCAGTGGACCCAGGAAATCTTGATATGGGTGTAGGCATCTTTTAAATCAAGGGAGCAAAGCCAGTCCCCCTCACCGTAAGAGGGATCAAGGCACCCAGCGAGACCATCTTGAACTTTTCCCACGCCCTCAAGTCCAGAATAGGATGGAGGCCTCCTGGTCTCTTTGTATCAGGAAGTAACTGGAGTAGAAGCCAATTCCCCACTGTTGCGGCGGAATGGGCTCGACTGCTCTGGCCGTTAAGAGGCTGGAGAGCTCTGCCAATAGTACATTCTGGTCAGTCAAGAGGCCCCACGAGGGACATGAGAGAGAGTCTGGAAGACACCTTGGAAACGGAGTCTGTACCTCGATGAACGATGAAGAGGACCCAATGGTCTGAGGTGACAGCCAGCCATCGGTTCACAAAGAATCATAGCTAGGCATCGGTGAAGGTACTGGCAGCTGGCTTACAGTCCCTTGCAGCCAGTCAAAACCCCATGGCAGGGCTCTGCTGGGGCACTGGCTGGCTCCTAGGGGTATGAAGCTGCCTCGGGCGAGTCATAGGCCCAAGTCCTCTGTGACCTTTCCCAGCCAGCTGGAGGGTAATATTTCCTCAGCCGGTAAAACTGGTGTCTGGATCCCCGTCTAGAGGACTTTGAGTTTGAGGTGCTGGATGACAGATGCTTAAGGGTCTCATGATGATCCTTCATCTGCGCCACTGCCTCCTTGATCTTATCAAAAAGGTTCTCCCCGATGCAAGGCAAGTCCACAAGGCACTCCGGCCAGAGGTCAGAGGCACATAGCCAGGCCATTCGATGAGCATCAATGCCTGCTGCAGCTACCCATGCCACTGTCTCAAAAGACATCATAACCAGAGTGGACCTCATGCTTATCATGCTCCAATCCTGCTGAATAACTTTTAGGAAGTCCTCCTGAAGCTGCTAAGGAAGGTGCTCCACCAGATCCTGAACCTGTTTCCAAATGTTCCTGGAATACTAACCCGTATACAATTGATAAGCAATATGGGCCGCCAGCACGGATCCCTAGGAGACTTTTCTCCCTAGGGCATCCAGCACCTTGTGCTCACAGCCTGGGGGGGTGGGGGGGCAAGGCATGGGTACGAGACCTCTTCGCCTTCTTGAGGGCGGATTCCACCACCACAGACTGGTGTGGAAGGTGATGCCTCTCAAACCCTGCAGTAGGCTAATATACTGCATCTGTCTTACGATTCACCAGGGTTACGGAGATGGACCATTCCCAGAGACTGACAAACAGGTCCTTAAAGATATCATGGACCGGGACAGCAACCACTTCCTTAGGCGCATCCACAAATTGGAAGTCCTCCAACATCTTGTGTCTGGAGTCGTCCTCAGTCAGGAGCTGGAAGGGAACGGACAACCATAGCTGACAAAGCCTGCAATCGTTAAATCCTCAAGAGGAGATAGAGGACTCTCTTCTGGAGGCAACTGTTCTGAGGGCAGGCCCTCAAGAGTCCTACAAGGAGGAAATGGACTCCTCATACCCCCATGGGTCATACATGGTGTCATCACTCTGATCGCCCGCAGACATTGGTGGAGGAACCCTAACCACAGCCTTGGGTCGGGGCACCACGAGCACCGATGGCTCCAAGGGCATCGACGGCACCACAGGTACCAACGGAACTGGCAAAGGCTCGAGCAATGCTGGCTGCAGGGTTGGCCTCAGAAGTGGGGCCACTGGCCCTGATGGTCTTCTCTCATCTGAGGAATCTGAAACAGCCTCCAGGCGAGGTAGTATCAGTGCCCCCCAGGGCATAGACTGCACCCAACAGGCTGCGTCAGCAGCACACAAAGGAGTAAATCCAGACGCTCCAAAAGCAGTGCTAACAGCGATAGAGTGAGCTCTGGTGGCCCCAACAGCTCGATGCCTTGTAGGGCCCAGCCAACCACTACACGCACCCTGCACGTCAACTCCTCCTCGAAGTCTGCCGAAGATAGGACAGCTTGAGGAAGAGGTGGTGTGACCAGGCCTCCTTCAGTGCACAGAGGAAGACTCAGTAGGGACTGCCTTGAGCCCTCAGCCCGTGGCCACTTTGGGGGCATCTCGGCCGATGCCGGTGCCTTCCGGGACTTAGAATCGTGGGAGGAAGGCAACCAATGTCTATGCTTCCACGGCCCAGTCTTTCCACAGCGCCAAAGACTACTGTGAAAAACCGGACCTGAAACGAGGAGAGAGAGCATCCAGTTACCATCACCTAACTTGACATGGGGATCTGGCAACAGAGAAAAACTTGGACTGGTGGGCTACCGGTACCTTCTTCCTCCAAGGTGTCAATGCCCCCAAACGCAGAGGTCTATGGATCAGACTTCCTGGGCCCAAACAACTTTTCCATCTTGAGTCTTGTGCAGTGACTCTTGGGGGTCATTTGAGTGCAGAGTTGACACCCCCTGATGTCATAAGACACCCCCAGGCACAAGACAGATCTCATGGGAGTATGTAATGGACAAAGTCCAAGGGGACACTAGGGGTAATTGGCAAAAGCCAGACAACGCCATAGCAAAAATCAGCTGGTGAGCCGGTTGATAGCCCACTGGGAAATGGCACCATCGGGAATCAACTGCAGGGGACATACAAACATTTACCACAACCTTTGACTAAGGCCGGGAAAAGATCGAGTGTCCCAGCCTGAAAGAAAAAAGCGAGGGAACTCGAATGTGGAAGTTTTCCAGCAAACAAAGCACAAGCTCCATGTCCGCAAGATGGTAGTTCTGTAAAAAAGAAGAGACTGAAGAGGGACCCCGGTTGGACAAGTGGATAGTGGCATACTGGGCTCCATCTGATGTCACCCATGCGTGAGGATTACCATCCTGCTTGTCCTAGGAGAAATCATCCGATGGAGCCCAGCATGGAAAACTTATGTCAAAGTTCCTAAAACTTTGATTCAGCCTCTCTGAGCATGCAATATACCACACATCCACAAAGGGTCCTCTCAGTCTTACAACATTGAATTTAGAATAAAAAAAGAATAAAACTCACAAAGTGGAGACCCAACTTCACAGGGAGGTGGACAGGTCTCGTGAGGACTGACATTCCTGCTTGTTCTCTGAGAACAGATTGCATGAAAGTAACTCTGCTTTCTCCGAGGACAAGCAGGATGGCAGTCCTCACACAAGGGTGAATCCCTAGCTACAGGCAGCTACTCCAACAGGTGCCAACAGGCACAACATTTTGCTTATAACATGAGGAGGGCCGTCTGAACAGAAATAGGGGGCCTTCGGCAGGAACAGAGTTGGGTTCTAAACCTCAAACAAGTTCCGAAGGACAGATTGGTCAAACCTATATAAAAAGTAATGTGATGTGAATCAGTGGATGGAACTCCACATTGCAGCTCTGCAGGTCTCCACCATGGGGACTACTCACAAGTGGGCTGCTGATGCTGCCATGGCTTGAACAGAGTGAGCCCCAATATGACCCCCAAGATGCAATCCTGCCTGGGCATATCAGGAAATGCAGTCTGCTAGCAAACTGGAAAGCATCTGCTTTGTAACAGCAATCCCCAGCATGTTCTGGTCAAAAGGAAAAAAGCTGGGTGAACTGTCTATGGCAGTGGTTCTCAACCCTGTCCTGGGGACCCCCCCCCCCCCCCCAGCCAGTCGGGTTTTCAGGATATCCACGATGAATATGCATGAGAGAAAATTTGCATACACTGCCTCCATAACATGCAAATTTTCTCTCATGCATATTCATCGTGGATATCCTGAAAACCCGACTGGCTGGGGGGGGGGGGGGGGTCCCCAGGACAGGGTTGAGAACCACTGGTCTATGGGCTTCTGTCCACTCTAGACAGAAGGCTTCTCTTGCAGTCTAAACAGTGCAGGGCTTGTTTTCCTTGGTGCAAATGGGGCCTGGGAAAGAATTTTGGCAGGATGATGGACTGATTAAGATGGAAGTCTGACACCACCTTAGGTGGTCTTGTGCACACATCCTAAATTCCTGCCGATCATGAAAAACAGTGTAAGGTGGGTAAGTCACTAAGGCCTGGAGCTTGCTGACCTGTGTGCTAAAGTGACCACCACAAAAAATACGACCTTCCAGATCAGGTACTGCAGATCACAGGAATGCAGTGGCTCAAAAGGAGTTTTCTTCAGCTGAGTCAATACTACATTGAATCCTCCCACTGAGTCCTAGGACCTCAACTGAAGCAGCCCCTGCATGAAACACAACTATAGGCTATAAAGAAATGGGCTTACCTTCTACACCATGGTGATAAGATTCATTTGCACTCAAATGAATCTAACAGAGCTGATCTTAAGACCAGCTTCATAGAAGGTAGTCCAGTCCAGCAGTTTTTGTGGTGAGCAGAAGAAAGGGTCTGTTCATACCACACAGAAAACCTCCACTTTAGTCCATAGGACTTCCTGGTGGAAGGCTTTCTAGAAGCTACAAGGACACGAGACATCATCCGAGAGACAGTGTTGCAAGATCAATCTCTCAACATCCAAGCTGTGAGCAACAATGCTTGAAGGTTGAGATGTCACAACCAGCCCCAATCTTGGGTGTTGAGATTTCGGGAACTTCCAGTCTGATCGGTTTCTGGATAGACAACTCCTGAAGGAATGGAAAACAGATCTGATTTGACTAATTGGGGGGGGGGGGGGGGGGGGGGGCAGTTATGAAAATAATAGTCCCCTTCTCCTCTGAGCTTCAACAAAGTCTTCACCAACAGCAGAAATGGAGAATATGCACACAGGAGACCATGGCCCCACTGGAGGACAAAGGCTAGCTTGCTATGTGTCCTATACACGGAGTAGAACAGAGGTGCCTTCCTGTTCCAAGGAGCTACGAACAGATCCATCTTCAGGCTTCCCCAGAGGCAGAGGATTCAATTAGCTACTCTCTGGTCTAGGGATTGTTTGTGAGATCTGAAGGAGCATCTCAGTTCTGTCCACTATCCCATTCTCTGTACTGGCCAGATATGTTGCTCTGAGCCCCATCCTGTGGGAGAGGGCCCAGAAACAAATCTGGACAGTTTCTTGACATAGGAGGTAAGAGCCTGTACCTACCTGCTTGCTGACATAGTACACCACCACTTGGTGGTCGATCTGGATCAAAACCTTTGTTGGACAGCTGATCTCTGAAAACCCATAGTACGTACTTTATCGCCCAAAGTTCCAGGAAGTTGATTTGACAGATGTACCTGGGCAGGCCAGAGCCCTTGGTGCCCAGTCCCTCTACATGGGCTCCCCAACCAAAGGTGGACACATCTGTGGTCAACAATTTGGACCAGAGGAATTTGGAAAGATATCCCCCATTCCAGATTGGAATTTTCCTGCCACCAGGACAAGGAGTCCCAAAGGGATGGAGTGACTCGGATGCAATCCTATAAATCCTGAGTGGCTTGAAGTCACTGGTATCGCAATGTCTATTAGGTTTGTCGCACGTGCATGCATGCCCAGGAAGTAATGTGCATTGTAGCAGCCATATGGCCCAATAGCCTCAACATGTGCCATGCTGATACCTGCTGGCTCTGTTGGATTTCTGCCAAAATGGACAAATTGATGGCCTGTTGCTGTGAAAGTAAAGCCTTTGCCTGAGCCATGTCTAGCAGGGTTCCTATGAAGTCCAATTAAGGAGACGGGCAGAGATGGGACATGGGGTAGTTTTCAACACAGATGGTTGAGCGCATGGACCCTTCGGCCCTCAACCAAGAGGTGCTTTTGACCAATCATCCATAGGGGGAAAACGAGAACTCCCATCTGTGAAGGTCTCCTGCCACCATGACCAGAAATTTGGTAAACACCCGTGGGGCAGACGCATGCCCAAATGACAGAATCCCAACAATGGTACTGGAAGTGCTGTTTTCCCACCACAAATCAGATATTTCCGGTGACTAGGGAATCTTGATGTGGGTGTATGCATCCTGGAAATTGAGAGAGTATAGCAAATCCCCTTTTTGTAGGCAAGGGATCAAGGTGCCCAGGGAAAACATATTGAATGTTTCTCTTTTTAGAAACTTGTTCAAGGCCCTTGGGTCTAGGATGGAACGGAGTCCCTCTGTTTTCTTTGGAATCAGGAAGTTCAGAGAGTAAAATGCCCACCCTTGCTGCCCTGGTGGAACAGGCTCGATCCCTCTGCCTGTTAAGAGGCAAGAGAGCTCAGACTGAAGCCCTTCCTGATGTGCCACTGTTCCCCAATATGGACTTGGGGGAGGGGGGCAAATTGGTGGGGCACGCAGGTTTAAATTTGTAACCTCTGCGAATGAGGCAAGGACCCACTGGTTTGAAGTTACACTGGGCCACCTGTTCGCAGAGAACCACAGCCTGCCCCCTTTTGTCATGGGTACCGAGGTGTTAGTTATACTCCCTGTGATCCAGTGAAATCCCTGCACCTAAAGCTGACTGAGGTGACTATTATGGCTTTGGGGTCCTCTGTTGCTTTGGGCTGCTAAGAGGAGCCAGTCGCCAATGGGACCTTGATAGTGGAGGATAGAATCCACGCAGGTGGAAGAATGACTTCCTGGGGCCAGGCCTTACAGGCCTCCTGGATGATGGATGATGACGGGACTTGAGTACTTGTGGGGAGCATTGCATGTTAGTCACAAATTTGGGCCACTGCAACCTTCACCTTATCTCTGGAAAGATTCTCTCCTGCACACAGAATGTCGAGTCGTTCCTGCACCTCCTGATGGAGATCAGAGGCTTGCAGCAAGGAGAATCTGCAGGCACTGATCCCTGCAGCAGAGATCCTTAATGCTGCTTTGAAATCATATGTCAATGGGACCCCATGTTTTCAACACTCCAGGCCCTTGTGCACCAGCAACTGGAAGATGTCCTGCTGCCATTGAGGCAGCTGCTTCAAGATGTCCCACATATACTGGGACATGAATAGCTGGTAGGCCGTTAAACAGGCGATAAGTGTAGCACCCTGAAACACTTTCCTCCAAGAGCATCCACTGCCTTTTGATTCTTCCCCAGTGGTGCTGAGGAAGGGGTCAGAGTGTGCTTGGCCTGCTTTACAGAGGATTTGACTATGACAGATTGCTGTGGCAGCTGTCGTTTGTTAAATTTGGGAGCCTTCTGGATGACATCGCATCCGCCTTCCTATTCACAGGAGAGACAGAGGTGGGTTTTCCCACATCCTCAGCAGCTCTAGAAGATCTTGTTCACTGGAACTTCCGAATTCCTTAGGAGGCTACACGTACTGGAGAATATCCAACATTTTGTTCCAGGTATCCTACTCTGTCTGTAAATTAAAGGGGATAGCCTCGGCCATCAACCACATAAAGCCAGCAAAAGAGATCTTCCGGAGACTTCCCACTGTTATCAGAAGGAGATGGGTCGGAGGGAAGGTCATCCAATGTGTTGGGATCCGATACACCTGATGTGCTCAATCCTCGGCCAGCGGTATGGAACTAGATTCAATGATGCGGGGGCCTAGACCCCAAGATATCCTGCGTTGCCAGGGGAGCTTCCTCTTCCGAGGAACTGGGGACAGCCACCAGATCGGTCAGTGGTGATCTCAATGCCCTGCCTACATAGTCACCAGTATTTATCACTCCAATCAGCATGTGCAGAGATTTGAGTAGCAGCTCAAGGAGGGAAGACCTGGGCCAGGTGCAGTCTTGTGCCCTACATCACCTTCTCCACAGCCTGCTGCATGCACTTCTCCCACTCCTCAAAGACTGCCAATGTCAAGACTGACCAGGGTGAGGAAGTTGTGACCAGATCCTCTTCAGAAACCAAGATAGAATCTTCTTGAAAACACTCTGGACTTTGTAAAATTTGTTCCAGGTGAGGGGGAGGAGGGAGGTGCAGTTAGAAAGTAAGGGCATCACTGAGCAGATAGAGGCATTCATCTGAGACACCAGATCCTCTCAAGTAGCCTTGATAGGGAAATCGCCCTTGAAATAGCAGGAGGTAAGTGAAACATATCTCCCTTCATACCTGCTATCCCTCCCTGAGTAGGTCAAAGGTACTAGTAACTTGAGGAAGAATTGTGGTGGGAACCCTAAGCCTCAGTGGGTGGATTGTGTCAATCTATGCTCAGTGACGTTGAGGAAGTGTCAACAATGAGCTCAATGCGCCAGCGAATTGTATGTTGATGGAGGTGCTGGTGGTTTTTCAATGCCGGTGACATCAGCTCCAAAGAATGGCATTTTCTTTTTTACTCAGCCCTTAGCCCTGCGGTGATGGAAAGGACTTGCCAATGCCTGAAAATTACGTTTTTGCTACTTACTCGATCCTCACGAAATGGAGGGGGGCCCAGGCCTGGGAGGCAAGGTGCCTAGGAGCAGGACCAAAGACCAGGACTTTAAAACAGTAGGATCTAGGAGAGCACCTGAGGGCCCAGGACATGAACCAAGAAACAGAAGAGTAGCTGAAACCCAAGACTGGAGACCAAAGACCAAATTGTGATGCAGAAAAGTTTTATAGGTCAGAATGTTGAAAGAGGAATACACTTGAAGGAATGCAGGAACACAGCATCACAATACCAGTCAAGAGCAAGCCTAGGAAATCAGGGTTGGTTAGGTAGTGCAGCACCTATGCGGGGCAAATGCCACGTGGACTGTTGGACCAGCAACAGATGTGTCAAGCTAAAGCTCTCTCTATATATATAGCTCTCTATTTAGGACATACCCAATGCTGGTTCAATCAGAAGACTGACCTTCCCAGGGAACAAGACAAATATACTAAGACAACTGGGAAAGCCAGCAGCCTCCACAGCCTTGCAGCAGGTTCAAATCTCATTGACCCCGACAATGGACTTCTAGAGCGTAGAAATATCCAGTCACAGTGATAGCATTTAGATTGGTCATAGTTAAGTTCTAGGCACTGGTTAAGAAATGTTTTGGCCATTAGTGATGGGACATCTTGCCATATACACAATGCTTGAAGCCACCAATGGTGAGCTTCTCAGTGCAAGACTTTTTGAGGGGAACTTTTTTTTTTTTTTTAAAACACCAAACAGTGCTGTTTTGGGGGACTGCCAAGGCTGTGAGGTAACAGTAACATGGTTACTGTGAGACTGCACCTTGAATACTGTGTACAATTCTGGTCGCCACATCTCAAAAAAGATATAGTTCCGATGGAGAAGGTACAGAGAAGGGCAACCAAAATGATAAAGAGAACGGAACAGCTCCCCTATGAGGAAAGGCTGAAGAGGTTAGGGTTGTTCAGCTTGGAGAAGAGACAGCTGAGGGGGTAATATGATAGAGGTGTTTAAATTCATGAGACGACTAGAATGGGTAAATGTGAATCAGTTATTTACTCTTTCGTATAATAGTACGACTAGGGAACTCCATAAAATTAGCATGTGGTACATTTAAAACTAATCGGAGAAAGGTCTTTCACTCAACGCACAATTAAACTCTGGAATTCATTGCCAGGGGATGTGGTTAGTGCAGATGGTGTAGCTGGGTTTAAAAAAGGATTGGATAGGGGGGCGTGGCTTGCATCCGATGTAAGAGGACGCAGGATTGCTCGGCTCCGCTCTCCCCGGACTCAAAAGCCTTCCGAAACTAGCAAAACTAGCGCTTTGGCGCGATATCCCTGTTACCGCAGCTGAGAGGCATCAATTAAGACCTCTTTCGGGATGACCAGCAAAAGAAAACCGACCGACCTCAGGAAATTCTCCTATGATAAGTTACCTCCAGACCCAGACGGCGCCGCGAGCCGGGATACCGATATTTCTGACACGGAGGAGCTGGCGGGTGCCTCACAGAGTGATTGTGCACAAGGAGCGGGTCTCACCATCACTCCTTTAGACCGCGACGAGGCTCGACGCTGGTTTATGGAGTTGCGAGCGGATTTGAAAAAATATAAGACCGACATCATGGCGTCCGTTGCAGAGCTGAAGGACGATATGGCGGCTCTTGGCTGCCGCGTGGAGGAAGCCGAAACTCGTATGGACGCACATGGTGAGTTGCTGAATGGGCTGGCGACTCAGCGTGAGGCCTCTGCTGCCGAAATTCAGGCAATTCAAGACAAACTGGAAGATCTAGATAATAGGGGCAGACGAAATAACCTGAGGATCAGGGGGGTGCCAGAAACTCCTGACTTTTCAGATGTACAGCAGACAGCGTCTAACATTTGCCTCTATTTTAAATCAAGCTGGGCCTGCCCAGGGGGAACCTGCGGACATACCGTCCACTGTTAGTTTTGAAAGAGCCCATCGAGCCCTGGGCCCCCGTAGGGACCAGCAGCCCAGAGACATTGTGCTGTGCCTCACAAGCTTCCCCCTGAAGGAAAGAATTCTGGCAGCAGCCAGACAACAGAAGGCCATCACATGGCAAAACTGTAAAATTGCACTGTATCAGGACTTGGCCCCTATTACTCTTAAACGTTATGAGATGCGAGAGGTTACCACTGCACTCCGGGAGCGAAATATAAGGTATAGATGGACTTACCCTTTTGGTTTATTATTCCAACATCAAGGCATTACCTATAAAATGTCCTCTCTAGTGGAGGCACATGAAGTCTTTCTAAAGGCCCAACTGCCGGTGTCGTTTTCCCTCCCTAATACAACAGCATCAGTTACAAATAAAGTCACTACTCCACGCTGGCAAAGAGCTGGAAAAGGTGGCAAGCGGCTTCGTCGCCACGTCGATGGATCTGAGCACTTGCAACATGAGCAGGGTTGAAGCGGATTGTGCTTTTAATATTGCAAGTTTTATGCTTTTCCTGGCTTACAGATTGCGGAGGCCCCAGCAGCCTTGGCAACCTACAGAAACAGTCATTGCTGTTTGGGGTTTTTTTTCTCATTCTTTACATGACATGTTGGTTATTACAGAGTTAATCTGGGGTTTGCTCTACTTTAAGAGGGGTTACTGTTTTTTTTTTTTTCTTACCCTGCTTCTTGTTCGGGAATGTCATGCATATCAGAGTTTGTTTCATGAGTCCGGGGGGGGGGGGGGGGGGGGGGGGGGGGGGGGGGGGGATTGAAGGAGTTATACAACTGCGGATGCCTCTGATCGGGAGCCCACGGGCCCCTGGGAGTCCGGTATCCTTTGGCTGGCTCCGGGATACTGAAGGATGTGCAGGGCTCAGGTCAGACCACTACCAATCAATTTTTATGTGGAGAGGGGGGACACTTCAGGGTCAGTGCTACTTCAGAGAGAACCATAGAGTGTGGGTTGCTGTATGTTCTGTTCTGCCGGGGGGAGGGGGTCTGAGATAATATAACAAACATGGCTACTAAATTGCTTTCTTTTAACGTAAAGGGTCTCAATTCACCCCACAAAAGGCAGCTCCTGAAAAGGGAATTACAAAGGCAGGCAGCTGGAATAGTCTTTATACAAGAAACCCACGTGAGACAACATCACGAGTGGTTATTGCAATTTCCACAGTTCCCCAACGCCATTTGGGCTGCCAGTACGCGGGAACTTAGATATGCTGGGGTGGGGATTCTGCTCGCTGCTTCCTTTGTGCATGAACAGATTTTGGTTATAAAGGACCCTAATGGCCGGTATATTCTTAACAAGATTAAAATAGATAATCGGCTTATTACGCTTCTCAATGTGTATTTCCCTAATCACCGTCAGAGAACGTTTATTAAGCATTTATCTAGCTTATTGCTCTGCCATGCAGAAGGAGAGATTATTATAGGAGGGGATTTTAATTTTGTTATGGATCCCTGTCTGGACTCTAGTTCCGGTGTCCAATCGCATGCTGAGATCCGAAAAATCTGGAGCGAGGTTATGGCCAAATGGGGCTTGGTGGACAGTTGGAGATCCCGGTATGAGCATTCCCGGTCTTACACATTTTATTCTTGCCCTCACTCCACATACACACGTATTGACTATTTTTTCACCTCTACTTCCCTTCAACCACGGGTGCAAAACATAGACATAGATCCCATCACATGGTCCGATCATGCCCCAGTATGGATGGTTTGTCGGTTGAGCGACTCAGGGGGCGGCATTCGGTCCTGGAGGCTTAATGATGGCCTTTTAGCGGATCCCACCTTTGCCACAGCTCTGTTATCACACCTTAGAGATTTTTTTCGGGACAATCAAACTGAGGGTATGTCACCTTTGACGGTGTGGGAGTGCTCCAAAGCTGTGATTAGAGGGCACTGTATAGCGCGGTCTGCGCATTGTAATAAGGAACGCAATGCTAGAAGGACACAACTCCTGGCTGATCTGGCTGACTTGACAAAAAAACATAGTTGTTCTCAATCTAATAATATATACCAGAAAATCCTTGCCGTGAAGTCACAACTCCAGACGATAGAGGACTCTGCAATTAGTCACTCCCTCACGCTTTTAAAACAGCAATATTTTGAAGGGGGAAATAAAGCTGGTAAATTTTTGGCTAGGCAACTGAGGGCGGCGAGGGCATTAACAGTCATAGCTAGGATCTCCAAAGCTGGAGGGCAAATGGTGACCGCCTCTGAGGAAATACGCCAAGCGTTCACTGATTTTTATTCTAAATTGTATACCAGGGATGACACCATTAGGGAAGCTGATATTCAAGCCTATTTACGAGATGTCCCTTTGCCACATATTACTCCTACCCAACAGGTATTCCTTGATAAACCTATTACAACCCAGGAGGTGTTGGCGGCCATCAAAAGGTTGAAGCCAGGTAAAGCCCCAGGCCTGGACGGTTTCACAGGTAGCTATTATCGCAAAATGGCTGATGTTATAGTGGAACCAATGGTTCAAGCATTTAATTCTCTATTGGATGGCTCGGCTTTTACGATGGATGCCAACACTGCAGGTATCACTGTGCTTGCTAAGCCAGGGAGGGACCCTACCATTTGCGGGTCATACAGACCGATTTCCCTCATTAACATAGATTTGAAGATTCTGGCTCGGGTCCTGGCGGCTCGATTAAATGGGGTTTTACCTGGGCTAATTCATAATGACCAAGTGGGTTTCGTTCAGGGCCGCCTAGCTGCGGATAATGTTCGCCGGATCGTGGATATTATCGATTTGGTTCACAGGGACGGTCACTCTGCCATTCTCCTCGCCTTAGACGCAGAAAAGGCGTTTGACCTTGTCCATTGGGATTTCTTGTTTCATACCTTGCAGGCGATGGGCTTCGGGACTAGCTTTGTTACCTGGTTACGCCAACTATATAGCAACCCAGTGGCTAGGGTGAAGGTTAATGGGAGTTACGGCCCGCAGTTTTCTATTCAGAGGGGAACTAGGCAAGGGTGCCCTTTATCTCCCCTTTTATTTGCCATATTTTTGGAACCCCTTGCTATCCGAATCCGAAATAACGAGGCCATCCGAGGAATCCAGAAAGGGGACGCCCAGTTCAAAATCTCCCTTTTTGCGGATGATGTTATGTTCACCATTGCGGAACCGGATAGATCACTTCCCACAGTTATGGAGGAGTTGGGAGAGTTCACGGCAAGATCAGGTATGAAAATTAATTATGACAAGTCAGAAATATTAAACTTAACCCTGCCACCCTCGGAAGCACTATCATTGCAACGGCGTTTTCCATTTAAGTGGGCGGATACATCCCTTAAATACTTAGGAGTCCGATTGGGTCCTCACAATGCCTCGCTGTTTGACCTGAACTACAAACCGCTTATAGTTAAGATTCAGGATGATCTGAATAAATGGTTGGAGCACTCGCATTCCTGGTTGGGAAGACTGGCCATCATTAAAATGAATGTTTTACCCCGTTTCTTATACTTTTTCACTACGATACCCATTTACCTTCCGGGTAAATTGCTCCGGAATTGGCAGCAAGTTTTGGGTCAATTTATCTGGCGGAGGCGCCCACCGCGGATAGCTAGAGCCACGTTGTTTCAGGCCAAATTGAGGGGAGGTTTACAGGTACCTAATCTTCTCTGGTATTACGGGGCGGCCCAACTGCGAGCTTTGGTTGCCTTTCATAGCACTAAAGATGCCCCACAGTGGGTTAAATTAGAACAAGCCTGTCTGGGTCGTTTTCCTATTGATGCCACCCCATGGCAACCATCCCTCCCTCACGCTTCTGACTTGGTGGTGGCCTATTCCCTAACCACCACGTTACAGGTCTGGAGGCAATGGCGAAAGGTTTTGGTGGGCTCGGAGCAGTTCTCCTTAATGTCTTATCTGTTTACTGATGTGGTTTCCCCTTGGGGGGAGGGTTCCAGGGCTCAACAAGAATGGCGCCAAGCTGGTATTTGTAAATTGGGACATGTGATTCAACAAGGGTCCTTATTATCTAAAGAACACTTAAGTACTGCATATAACCTTGACAGGATTGACTTTCTTCTCTATGCCAAGATATATCACTTTACTTCCAGGAGCCTTCGTAACGGTTCTCTCCGAGTTAAAGGAACACTGTTTGAGTCTCTATGCAAGCATGCTTCTGTTATCCGAGGAGTGATCTCCAAGATTTATGCCCTTTTAAATGGACGGAGATTGGGAACACCGCAGCATCAGAGACAATGGGAAAGCGATTTTCACATAGTATTGCAGGACAAGGACTGGGAACAAATATATATGGCGGCTCGTAAATGCTCCATCTCAGCGGGGCTCCAAGAAAATTGTTATAAATTAATCTACAGGTGGCATTATACACCAATTTCCCTCCATAAATTTGCACCGGATGTTCCTGACACTTGTTGGAGAGGATGTGCGGAGCGGGGTACTTATTTCCATTTGTGGTGGCAGTGCCCTAAGATCTCCCACTGTTGGAAGGATGTCTTGGACTGGATTGCTCAGGCCCTTCATATTGCAGTTTCAGTTGAACCGTGGCACGCTCTATTGGGCTTACCAGTTTCCGGCATTACTCGAATGGAACAGAAACTGGTGCTCCAGATATTTATTGCTACAAGAGCAGAGATAGCTCTTCATTGGAAGCAGGAACGGGCACCGACCCTGGCGGCTATTCAGCATCGCTTACACTCTTATTACAGGCTATATCAACTTACGGCACTCCATCAAGATAGGATCGTGGACTTCAATAAGGTCTGGTGTCCTTATATTGACTGGTTGCAAGCACAGGCCTCTTGCACACCATCACCTACGAAGGCTTCTTGAGGTTTCCTAACAACTCTTTGTTCTAGGCTATATATTTTGGTTTATCTGGGTGGGTTCTTCTCTGATTCGTGGGCACTATATGATATGCTGATACATTGGTGTCTGGAGTTAGGACCTCAATCTCATAATGTACATGATTGGTCTGGTCCTGGGGGGGAGGGTGGGATTTTCTAACCAGTTATTAAAATGGTATCAGTGGCAGGTTGTACTGCTCATATGTTATTTCTGTTCACATTGTATTGGGTGAGTTGTGTTGAACTCATTTATTACCCATAGCTGTACATGTGATGTTTTGCTTGATGTCCTGATTACCAATAAAAACTGTTTACAACAAAAAAAAGGATTGGATAAGTTCTTGGAGAAGTCCATTATCTGCTATTAAGTTGACAGAAAATAGCCACTGCTATTACTAGCAACAGTAACATGGGATTGACTTAGTTTTTGGGTACTTGCCAGGTACTTATGGCCTGGATTGGCCACTGTTAGACAGGATGCTGGGCTTGATGGACCCTTGGGTCTGACCCAGTATGGCATGTTCTTATGTAGAATTGAGGAGGAACTGATGTGCTTGTGTGCTATGTGACCGAGTACAGTATGTGGAGAGTTAGAGTGCAGTGTAGGTGTGGGACTTGCTACGTTAACTGTACTTCAGTGAAGATGGCATGGAACACGTTAAGAGTCGCTTCTTTTTGAATTTGTCTAATTTATAAATAAATATTAAATAAAAATAAAGGAGACTACTTTAGAATAATTTTTCCTTCATCCTTTAACTTGAATACAGTAGAGCAAAGGGTTCATTCGGTGCCATTTGATGACATCACTCATGACAATAAAGAAAAGCAGTTTATCTTAATGCACACATTTTAGGAATCCAGAAAAAAATATTCTCTACAGTTTACAAATTCTTCATATTTTCTTGACACCCTTCCACAACAAAGAGGCTTAAACTGATCCACAAACTGTGTGCAATTATTTTTTTTTTAACTCTGTTTAAAGAGAAAAATCCATTCTCACAATGCAAGTTATGCACTAAAAAGGACACTTCCACAGATGGTAATCACCTACCTCCATGACAACAGAAGATTTTCTCATCAACAATGGCTGCAATAGGCAGGCAGTTAAAACAGTCCGTGAAAGTCTTCCAAAGCTTTATGTTAAACCGTCGTTTGCCTGTCAAAAATCAGTATAAGAGCTCTTAAAGTAACTGGATTGCATGGCAGAAAAAGAGAGTTAACTATTTTCAATCACCGGCACAACTGAGCCAACTTAATAGGGCATTTAACATCACAAACATTATAAGCCCCTAATCTAACAGTTAAAATGGGGCAATGAAAAAAAAAGTGTGCACGTATAGGAATGGTTGTGGTGCGAAGTTCTTGAAGACATTTTATTGTCTTTTATTCTCAGTTCTTGAAGACTTTATTTTATTGTCTTTTATTCTCGGTAAAGAGGCTCCACAAGGAGCCTCTTTACCGAGAAAGGCAGGCAATTTCTTTACAGTTCAAATAATTTTAGGCTCCTAACATAGGATGCAAAAAAAAAAAAAAAAAAAAATTTGATCCGAGTCGCCAAAAGAAGTGTTTCTGCTATCTGTTAGAGGCCAAGGCATTTTAAAAATGTCACAAGGACACAGGTCCAACTCAAGAGGTGAGAACAACCGTTTTTCCAAAAATTGACTTTCAGTATGTTATCAAGGGTTTGACATAAAGCTTTATGCTCCCTCCTAGACACAGGATGGGGGAAAAAGCCTTAGCAAATCAAGACCTAAGGCTGTTACAAGTTAACAGAATTTAAACTTTGAAATGAAAAGACCAAAGTATCACTCTTTCAGGATTATGTATGCAGGTTACCATGCATGTCATCTTGTGTAAAACAGGACAAATGGGCTATTACAACAGTAGCAGACCAAATCCACCCCCTAAAAATTTTTGATCTGGCCTGCCTATCTCCTGAACACTTTCTATTATGTGCGGCTCACTGATGCTCTGACCTGCCTGCCTGTTATCGCCCTTGACACTTGAGCAGGGAGGTGATGGGATTCCCACCCCCGCAGGGAGCTGGTGGGATTCCCACCCCCGCCAGCATTGGCGAACTGGTGGGGTTTCCAACACCCGGCAGCAAAGAGGCCCTGCGCTGCTGTGAAGATTGGTGAGTAATAAGGGTGTGAGGGAAGGGACAGAGAGGGAAGAAAGGGAAAGTGGTGAGTATGGTGAGTGAGTGAAATAGAAGGCACATGAATGAATGGGAAAGAGAGGGTGAGTGACAAAGGGAGAGGATGAGTGTCAGGGAAGGGAATGAGTGAATGGGAAGAAGAAACTGGAAGAAGAATCCATCTGAAGAAAATAGGAAAAAGCATAAGCATTGTCAAATTACGTGTAAAACATTGATAATACAGGCTAATGGAATTTGAAATGAAGTTCGTTGTAGAGGCAAAAATTAAAAATAAAACTTTTCAAAATATATCCAAAGCAGGAAACCTGTGAGGGAGTCTGTTGGACCATTAGATGATCGAGGGGTTAAAGGGGCTCTTACGGAAGATAAGGCCATTGCAGAAAGACTAAATGAATTTTTTGCTTCTGTGCTTAATGAGGATGTTGGGGAGGTACCAGTTCCGGAGATGGTTTTCAAGGGTGATGAGTCAGATGAACTGAACCAAATCGCTGAGAACCTGGAAGATTTAGTAGGCCAGATTGACAAACTAAAGAGTAGCAAATTTGGACGGATGGTATGCACCCCAGGGTTCTGAAGGAACTAAAAAATGAAATTTCAGATCTATTAGATAAAATTTGTAAGCTATCATTAAAATCATCCATTTTACCTGAAGACTGGAGGGTGGCCAATGTAACCAATATTTTAAAAGGGTTCCAGGGGTGATTCAGGAAACTATAGACCTATGAGCTTGACTTCAGTGCCGGGAAAAACAGTGGAAACTATTCTAAAGAACAAAAATCATAGAGCACATAGAAAGATATGGTTAATGGAACACAGTCAGTATGGAATTACCCAAGGGAAGTCTTGCCTCACAAATCTGCCTCAACTTTTGTGAAGGGGTTTATAAACATGTGGATACAGGTGAACTAGTAGATGCAGTGTATTTGGATTTTCAGAAGGCGTTTGACAAAGTCCCTCTTGAGAGGCTTCTAAGAAATCTGAAAGGTCATGGGATAGGAGGAAATGTCCTTTGGTGGATTACAAACTGGATAAAAGACAGGAAACAGAATAGGATTAAATGGTCGATTTTTCCAGATGAAAAGGGTAAACAGTGGAGTCCCTCAGGGATCTGTACTTGGACTGGTACTTTTCAATATATTTATAAATGATCTAGAAAGGAACATGATGAGTAAGGTAATCAAATTTGCAGATAATATAAAATTATTCAGAGTATTTAATTCACAAGCGGATTGTGATAAATTGCAGGACCACCTTGCCCGACTGGAAGATTGGGCATCCAAATGGCAGATGAAATTTAATGTGGACAAGTGCAAGGTGATGCATATAGGGAAAAATAATCCAAGCTGTTGTTATACGATGTTAAGTTCCATATTAAGAGCTAACACCCAGGAAAAAGATCTAGGTGTCATAGTGGATAATATATTGAAATAGTCTGCTCAGTGTGCTACGGCAGTCAAAAAAGCAAATATTAGGCATTATTAGGAAGGGAATGGTGAATAAAACAGAAAATGTCTCAATGCCTCTGTATTGCTCCATGGTGAGACAACACTGAGTACTTTGTAGAATTCTGGTCTCCGCATTCCAAAAAAGATATAGTTGTGATGGAGAAGGTACAGAGAAGGGCGAGCAAAATAATGAAGGGGATGGAATGGCTCCCATATGAGGAAAGGCCATCCTAGAAGCACAATCCAGATGTATGCCACATATTAAGAAAGGTGGAAAGCAGGCAAAACGATTACCGGCACGGTTAAAAGGGGAGGTGAAAGAAGCTATTTTAGCCAAAAGATCTTCATTCAAAAATTGGAAGAAGGATCCAGAGGAAAATAGGAAAATGCATAAACGTTGGCAAGTTAAATGTAAGACATTGATAAGACAGGCTAAGAGAGAATTTGAAAAGAAGTTGGCCATAGAGGCAAAAACTCACAGTAAAAACTTTTTAAAATATATCCGAAGCAGAAAGCCTGTGAGGGAGTCAGTTGGACCGTTAGATGTTCGAGGGGTTAAAGGGTCACTTAGAGAAGATAAGGCCATCGCGGAAAGATTAAATGATTTCTTTTCTTTGGTGTTTACTGAAGAGAATGTTGGAGTTGCCCGTACCGGAGAAGGTTTTCACGGGTAATGATTCAGATGGACTGAACCAAATCGCTGTGAACCTAGAAGATGTGGTAGACCTGATTGATAAACTGAAGAGTAGTAAATCACCTGGACCGGATGGTATACATCAGAGTTCTGAAGGAACTAAAAAATGAAATTTCAGATCTATTAGTAAAAATTTGTAACCTATCATTAAAATCATCCATTGTACCTGAAGACTGGAGTATAGCTAATGTAACCCCAATATTTAAAAAGGGCTCCAGGGGAGATCCGGGAAATTACAGACCGGTTAGCCTGACTTCAGTGCCAGGAAAAATAGTGGAAAGTGTTCTAAACATCAAAATCACAGAACATATAGAAAGACATTGTTCCATTAAACCAAGTCAGCATGGCTTTACCAAAGGCAAGTCTTGCCTCACAAATCTGCTTCACTTTTTTGAAGGAGTTAATAAACATGTGGATAAAGGTGAACCGGTAGATGTAGTGTACTTGGATTTTCAGAAGGCATTTGACAAAGTTCCTCATGAGATGTCCTTTCATGGATTACAAACTGGCTAAAAGACAGGAATCAGAGTAGGATTAAATGGACAATTTTCTTAGTGGAAGGGAGTGGGCAGTGGAGTGCCTCAGGGATCTGTATTGGGACCCTTATTTTTCAATATATTTATAAATGACCTGGAAAGAAATATGACAAGTGAGGTAATCAAATTTGCAGATGACACAAAATTGTTCAGAGTAATTAAATCACAAGCAGATTGTGATAAATTGCAGGAAGACCTTGTGAGACTGGAAAATTGGGCATCTAAATGGCAGATGAAATTTAATGTGGACAAGTGCAAGGTGATGCATATAGGGAAAAATAACCCATGCTATAGTTACACAATGTTAGGTTCCATATTAGGTGCCTCTACCCAAGAAAGAGATCTAGGCGTCATAGTGGATAACACACTGAAATCATCGGTTCAAGTGTACTGCAGCAGTCAAAAAAGCAAACAGAATGTTGGGAATTATTAGAAAAGGAATGGTGAATAAAACGGAAAATGTCATAATGCCTCTATCGCTCCATGGTGAGACCACACCTTGAATATTGTGTACAATTCTGGTCACCGCATCTCAAAAACGATATCATTGCGATGGAGAAGGTACAGAGAAGGGCTACCAAAATGATAAAGGGAATGGAAGAGCTCCCTTGTTTATTTATTTATTTAATAGTTTTTATATACAGACCTTCATAGTAAATAACCATATCGGATCGGTTTACAATTAACAAGAAAATAACTGGGGTAGCAATTCAAGTACAGCAAAAAACAGTAGGTAGGAATGAGTCAAAAAGTTACAATCAACAGGGTAAGAGAACTTGGAAGCTTGCAACAAGCTGGAAAGAAGATAAGGCAGGAAATAAATATGAGGTGATACCATAGGGCGTACGGGTTAAAGCATAATGGTGCTTTAACCTGGAGGTGTCAGAGTCCATTAGTGAGTGTAATCACCATAACGGGTAAGAGTGAAGGACAACTAGTGATTGTCTGGTGGGTCGGCGAAGGCTTGGTGAAATAGCCAGGTTTTAAGTCTTTTTCTAAAAGTTAACAGGCAAGGTTCCACTCTAAGACTTGAAGGGATGCTATTCCAGATGGATGGGCCAGCTATCGAAAACGCTCTGTCTTTGGTCGTCGAGAGGCGTGAGGCTTTAGTAGGGGGAAATTTCAGGGTGCCTTTGAGAATATCTCTAGTTGGTCTGTTAGAGGAGTGGAGTTTGAATGGGATTTCCAGGTCGAGTTGAAGATGATGATGGATAGTTTTATGTATTACGGTGATTGATTTATATAGAATTCTGAAGTTAACTGGTAACCAGTGTAGGTTTCTGAGGATGGGAGAGATGTGTTCGCCGCGACTGGTACTTGTCAGCAATCTCGCAGCCGCATTTTGTAACATCTGCAGTGGTTTGACAGTGGATTTGGGGAGGCCTAGGTAGAGGGCACTGCAGTAGTCTATTTTGGCGAACAGTAGCGCTTGGAGGATTGTCCTGAAGTCGTGGAAGAATAAGAGTGGTTTTAGTCGTTTTAGAATCTGTAATCTGAAGAAACAGTCTTTGGAGGTTGTGTTGACCATTTTCTTCAGGTTTAGACGATTGTCTAGTATTACCCCAAGGTCTCTAACCTGTTTGCAAGTAATGTGAGAGATGAGTGGAGATGGTGGGGAGATATTGATTTCGTTTGAAGAGATGTGGAGCAGCTCTGTCTTGGAGACATTAAGAACCAGGTTTAAACTGTTTAGTAGATTAGTGATGGATAGAAGGCAGTTGTTCCAATGGGTGAGCGCTTTTGAGATTGATTCTGTTATCGGGATTAGAATCTGCACGTCGTCTGCGTACAGATAATGAATTAGATTGAGGTCTGTTAACAGTTGGCAGAGGGGGAGGAGGTAAATATTAAAGAGGGTAGGAGATAAGGAGGAACCCTGAGGTACGCCAAGAGTTGATTTAGTTAGGGGAGACTCTTTATTGTTGATTTTGACTTTGAAAGTCCTATTGCTGAGGAAGGACTTGAACCAGTTGTGTGCAGATCCGGAGATGCCGATATCTGCTAGGCGATCCAGTAGGATGGTATGGTTGACGGTGTCAAATGCCGCCGAGATGTCTAACAGGATTAGCAGAAAGGAGTGTCCTTTGTCTAACCCCATGATAATGTGGTCAGTAAGTGAAATGAGAAGGGTTTCCGTGTTGCGTGATTTCCGGAACCCATATTGCGATGGGTATAGGTTCTTGTGGTCTTCAAGATATTCAGAAAGCTGGGTGTTTACCAGTTTCTCCGTTAGTTTGGCAACGAATGGGAGGTTAGAGATGGGTCTGAAATTAGCTGGTACATTAGGATCTAAGTTGTGTTTCTTGAGGAGGGGCTTGAGTGAGGCGGTTTTTAGGCTGTCTGGGTATTTTCCTTCCGTTAGCAGGCTGTTTGTGATACCGGACAGAGGTCCTGAGATCACATTTGGGATGAGAAGCAGGAGTCTCGATGGGATGTTATCAGCTGGATGGCTTGATGGTTTCTGCCTTTTTAAAAGGGATTCAATCTCTTTGGTGGAGATTGACTCGAAACTGTCAAATTTGGGTCTAGTAAGAGCCTGGGGATTCTCACATGGCTTGGGAGGTGTAGTATTTGAAGGCAGGAGGGCGAGTGTATTTAATATTTTCTGTTGAAAGAATGTGGCGAGCTCATTAGCCTTGGTAAGAGCTTGTTCATCTGGAATAGGTGGAGGGGTAGATTTGGTGATTTGTGTCACGTAGGCGAATAGGGCCTGGGCATCATATTGGAAGTGATGTATTTTGTTTGCATAGTATTCCTTTTTTTCTGTAGAATGGCGGTCCTGTAGTGATGTAAGAATCCCTTGTATGTAGAAAGGGTCGAAGTGTTAGGGGTTTTTCGCCATCTGTTTTCTTTATGGCGTAAGGTCTGTTTCATTTGTTTAAGTTCAGCGCTGAACCAGGGTTGATTTCCCTTTTTTGTTGGGTTGATTGATTTGGAGACAATAGGGCACCATTTGTTTGCGACTGTTTCTGTAATCTTTTGCCAGGAGGATAGGGCTGAGTCGGGGTTATCTAGGTCTAAGTTAGAAAGTTCTTTGGAGAGCTGATCGCTGAGAGTGTCAGATGGACATGCTTTCCTAAATTGAATGGTGGAAAGGAGTGGGGCGGTGTGTGTCTGTGTGTGGAGAAGGAAGATTCTATCAGGAAATGATCTGACCAAGGGATTGGGGTACAGGAAGGTTCTACTGTGCAGGTGAAATTGGAATTGATGAATATTTGGTCCAGAGTGTGTCCAGCTTTGTGTGTGGGGTTGTTGATGGTCTGAGTAAATCCCATAGCGCTGAGGGTGGTGAGGAGGGCTTCGCAGTTTGCAGAAAGAGGTGTTGCGTTTGTATGGAGGTTGAAATCCCCCATGATCATTGTTGGAAGGTCTGAGTTAATATATTTCACAATGGATTCTATGAGAGGTGAGGGGTCCGTTTCTAGAACTCCCGGTGGAGCGTAGACTAGCATAATTTGTAGATGTTTTGACTTGACTAGACCCAATTCCAATTTGGACTCTGTCTTGATTGAATGTGCGGTCAGTCTGAGTTCTTTCTTGGTGGCTAGAAGAAGTCCGCCTCCTCTTTTTTTGAGTCTATGGAAGGTGAAGATGTCATATGTTTGTATAGGTAGTTGGTTGGTTAAGGCAATGTCCGAGTTTTTTAACCAGGTTTCTGTGATGGCACAGATGTCTGGGCTGGAATCCAAGAGGTAATCATTGAGAATATGTGTCTTCTTAGTTAAGGATTGCGCATTGAAGAGGGTTACTGAGAGTAGCGTGAGGCCTAGAAGTTGGTTCAGTGGTGATGTCATGATAGGGATAATTCTTTTTTGTATGACGTTGGTGGAGTTAGTTGAGGGGGTTCTCCTTTGGTTGTGGATGATTGGGATGTTGTAAGTGTGCATGATGAGTGGAATTCTGGAGGAGGTTTAGTCTGAGATGCGCTTGATTGGGTCTGGAGGCAAGGATTGTCTGATGCTGGTAGAATGCTGAGTGCTGAGCGGTTGTTGTCTGATGCTGGTAGAATGCTGAGTGCTGGGCGGTTGTTGTCTGATGCTGGTTGAATGCTGAGTGCTGGGCGGTTGTTGTCTGATGCTGGTTGAATGCTGAGAGCTGGGCGGTTGTTGTCTGATGCTGGTTGAATGCTGAGTGCTGGGCGGTTGTTGTCTGATGCTGGTAGAATGCTGAGTGCTGGGCGGTTGTTGTCTGATGCTGGTAGAATGCTGAGTGCTGAGCGGTTGTTGTCTGATGCTGGTAGAATGCTGAGTGCTGGGCGGAATGTCATAATGCCTCTATCGCTCCATGGTGAGACCACACCTTGCATATTGTGTACAATTCTGGTCACCGCATCTCAAAAACGATATAATTGCGATGGAGAAGGTACAGAGAAGGGCTACCAAAACGATAAAGGGAATGGAAGAGCTCCCTTATGAGGAAAGACTAAAGAGGTTAGGACTTTTCAGCTTGGAGAAGAGACAGCTGAGGGGGGATATGATAGAGATGTTTAAAATCATGAGAAGTCTAGAACAGGTAGATGTGAATTGTTTTTTTTACTCTTTCGGATAATAGAAAGACTAGGGGGCACTCCATGAAGTTAGCATGTGGCACATTTAAAACTAATCTGAGAAAGTTCTTTTTCACTCAACACACAATTAAACTCTGGAATTTGTTGACAGAGGATGTGGTTAGTGCAGTTATTACAGCTGTGTTTAAAAAAGGATTGGATAAGTTCTTGGAGGAGAAGTCCATTACCTGCTATTAATTAAGTTGACTTAGATAATAACCACCGCTATTACTAGCAACAGTAACATGGAATAGACTTAGTTTTTGGGTAATTGCCAGGTTCTTACGGCCTGGATTGGCCACTGTTGGAAACAGGATGCTGGGCTTGATGGACCCTTGGTCTGACCCAGTAAGTCATGTTCTTAAATTAGGTCTGTTCAGCTTGGCCAAGAGACAACTGATGGGGGGATATGACAGAGGTCTTTAAAATCATGAGGGGTCTACCTCAGGTAAATATGAATTGGTTATTTACTCTTTTGGATAACAGAAGGATTAGGAGGCATTCCATGAAGTTAACAAGTAGTGCATTTAAAACTAATCAGAGACTTTTTCATTCAAAACAATCTCTGGGGTTTTCCACTAGATGATGTGGTTAGGGCAATTAATGTAGCTGAGTTTAAAAAAAAATATTTGGATAAATTCTTGGAGAAGTCCATTAACTGCTATCAAGCTGACTTAGGGAATAGACACTGCTATTACTGGCATTAAAAGCATGGGATCTACTTAATGTTTGGGGTTTTTGCCAGGCACTTGTAACCTGGATTGGCCACTGTTGGAAACAGGATGCTGGGCTTGAGGGACTCTTGGTCTGACCCAATATGGCAGCTTATGTTCTTAGTTGGGAGAGAAGGGCTAGTGACTAGGTGGGAACGCGGCAAGAATGAGAAACAGAAGAGGATGAGCAACAGAGGGGAAGGGAAGAGGGTGATAGGGATCAATGAGATAAGGAGGGTAAATGACTGAAGGGAAGAGGGAAGGGAAAAGGGAGAAGTGAGAAGAAGAGAGGGTAGAAGGGTGCATGAGTGTGCGCGCGCAGTGGGTGAATGAAGGTGTGCGAGTATAGGAGGAAGTTTGTGTATACTCTCTCCTTCCCCATACTAATCTTTTCTAGTCTCAGGATGACTGGAAACGAAAAGTTTCCAGGTATTGGGGGGGGGGTTATCCTTATTAGTTTTATAATAAGAGACTACTTGACATGAATAAGAGACTACCTGACACATTAACTGTTAATTTCCTAATCACTACGTTCCTTAAACCTTTTTGCTTCTAGCAGTCTTTGCTTCCAAGTTTACTACCCCTGTTAAATGTAACTTTGTTCTTCCTATTTTTTATTTATGGTTCTTGTTACAGTTCCCCCTTTCGATGTAAACCGATCTGATATGGTCCTCAACCATGAAGGTCGGTATAGAAAAATGCTAAATAAATAAATAGTTTTAATTTTTGGGTGTTTGATATGTCTGCTGTTTTGAAATATTTGATTGATTATGGGGAAAATGTTTAAAGTTTTTTTTTTTTTTATCCTTAATTATTAGGTGGTGTCCAATTTGTCATCTGTTTTGAAAGTGCTTTTTATTAGTATCGTTTCCTCACGGTTATGATTGATTTTTATTTCTTGACTGCTTTATGAGGCATGGTGATGTTTCTGATTTTGATTTATTGCAATGCATGAATCTGGCCTTTAGTGGTTTCCAGTCCAGATTTAGTCTGCACCTTATTATTTATACTTTATGGCCTGTATTTGTGACTTAGGTGAGGTAGTCTGCTAGCTGGGAAAATGCCTTGTAGCTGTTGGATTGAAGGGTTTTCTGATTTTGGTAGAGGCTGGAGATCCATGATTGAAGAGACTCCTTGGGTGCTAAAAGTGATGGCGCTTAAGCCTGCAGGATACTGAAATGCCTGCAGCAAGTGGTGGAGATTTGATTGCTGTGTCGAGGACTTGCCTGACCCCACCCTGCCCCACCCACCTGCCCTGGTGCTCAATAAATTGTAATGTGGCCTCAGCACAAAGGTTTGCCCACCCCGGTACTACAGTCACAGTCACCTAAGCTTTAGCATACACGGTGACAAAAAGGCTGTGAGACTACTCATGCAATGTGTTCAAGGCCTTCTGCCTGACTTTTATGCTATAAAGTGAATACTTCTGTATGCCCTAATTTATACAAAATGGTATTGTTGTACCATAAGAGTTTTGACTACTGAGCTAGTGGTACCATACTACTATATTACCTTTTCCCAGTAACAGAAGCTGCAATATGTTATGTGGGGTGGACAGAGGGAGGAAGAGTGAATTCTAAATCTAGGCCATCAACTATGTTTTTATAAATGTGTGCATAAAACTCACATAAATACGTTTCAAGCATAAGGTGATGAAGGCCCTACTGATGAGGCAGTTGCTCGTAAAACACACAAAATTATACAGCACCTACAAAGCTGCAAAAGATGTCAAATTCACTAATACTGCTTCTACTTACACTCATCATAGAAGCCATAGATCCGATTGATACTAGCACACTCATGGTTTCCTCGCAACAAGAAAAAGTTCTCTGGGTACTTGATTTTATATGCCAGTAAGAGGCAGATAGTTTCCAAAGACTGCTTGCCTCTGTCCACATAGTCCCCCAGGAAAAGATAGTTTGCTTCAGGTGGGAAGCCTCCATACTCAAACAATCTAAGCAAATCTGTGTACTGACCATGGATATCACCTAAAAATACAAAAACAAAAAGCTTGGTTAGTAACAAAAACATTATATATATATTTTATCGGTGACACTCAATATTTCCCTTTACAGTCTTTAGAGGCATTATCTAATAACTGCAAGATTTATCATGCAGCGTAAAACTGAAAACATACCAGACTGCAAGAATTTGAACCATGCAAAGGCGATAGAAATATCTCTGAAAAGTGGTAGCCAAACACTGTTGGAAAAAGTGGTGGCCTCGGACATTTTGGAGTCTGAATTTGAAACAGAATTTGTGGGTTGGGTGGCTATACAGAGAAGAAAAAACAGTTACAAATTGTTTTTATGGTAGCCACCGATACACTATTTCTGGCACTCTAAATTTAGTATGAATCCATACTAGCAAAATAAAACAGCTATCTTAAAAACTTTACTAATTTTACCATAAAGGGGTCATAACATTTTTATCAATTTATAACTTAGTATTTCATCATATAAAATTATTAAAATTTATATCATGCATATGCCTATCACATATCCCCATAGATATTAGTCTGTACATTCTAAATTACAATATTACACTTTTTCCAAACAGCTGTACCATATGTGACACATCTATGGGAATATATGTGGTAGGCATGTGCTTCACGCAATTTGACAAATAAAGTTGTAAATTGATGACCCCTTTATAGTAAAAGTAGCAATTTGGATTTACTGAGTCCTTTTGATGTTTACCTTCAGTAGAATTATTTTTAACAAAAACTTAACATCTCAGCTAATTTACTTTCAAAATGGACTATGCTACAGTGATGAGATTCACTATCAATATGCAGCTGCATTAGTTTGATACTGTATCTTGCATGAATGTGTTTTACATTTCTTTTGACAGGTGATTTTTATAGATTGAAGGTTTGTGTGTATCCAATTCAGTGTGAATTTATTTTAGCTTTATCAGTTCATTATCAGTCTGTGGCTATTAAAGTTAAAGTACAGTCAACTACAAAAAGAAAAATGTCTTACACTGTTAAGTTTCTCTGTTTAAACATTCTTATTCTGGCATTTAAAAATTATAGGCCAGGATTCAGCATTCTTCGCAGAATGATGAATCCTCTTGCAGCCTTCGCACCACGGCAGTGTGCCGGCTGCCGATGATAATGTTAGTAATATCGCCAACAAAGACACTACCAACTCTGCCCCCTCCCTGCCCCGACTCCTCCCCTCCCTCTAATTTGTATGATATCGCATGCGAAAAGGTCCTTTTCACATGCGATAGAGGCTTACTGCACGCAATACGGCCATATCGCGTGCAATAAGCCTTTGATAAGTGACCCCCCCATAGTTATCTACAGTATTTACCTATCTTTCTGGTGCTTCAACTGACAAAAACACTGAAAAAATGAAACTTTCCAAAAGCCCCAAGTCTCATTAATGTAGTATAGACTGTATCATGTGCTATATGAGATTTCCAGGCACAGGAAAGGAAAACACTTCATGCTACTCGTTTTTGTGCATGACTTTTTGGAAAAAAACCAAACAAAAAAACCACACACTATAGAAATAGATGCCAGCACTTAGGCAAGCTGTTTTAAAATTGCTCCATAATAGAAGAACATTTTATGGTATTTCTCCCTTCAATATTTGCCTGAAAAATTCTGAAAGTAACTTGTGTGGGACAGAGAAATATCTATTTTATTTATTTAAAAGTTTTTGTATGCCGCACTAGGGGTAGTAGCCTATCTGTCTTAGCGGTTTACATATTAAAAACATACATAATATCAAAAGACATACAGTACAGATCTAGGGGTCTTTCTCTACATGCCATGTCACAAGTCTCCTCCAGGTAAAACTATCAGATCTTCACTGAAAGCCTTTCTAGAAGTCAGTTTTGGATTCCCTAAACCTGCTCAAAGAATGTCCTGTATTCTCTTTTTTCAACATCCAGACTTTGAAGGCTAGGGAGTATAAACCATATTCCCTGGTTTTGTGCGACGAGGGCTAGAGAATTCCCAAATCTGAGTTGTTCCCAAAGAACAGAAACCAAATCTGTCTCGGCTAATAAGGGGCTAGGACAGGGGTCAGGAACCTTTTTGGCTGAGAGAGCCATAAACGCAACATATTTTAAAATGTAATTCCATGAGAGCCATACAATATGTTTAAAACTAAATACAAGTAAATGTGTGTATTTTATGTAAGATCACACTTTTAAAGTACAATAAGTCTCTGAAAATATTACACCAGGCCTTAAGACACCAATACATCTCATATTAGGAAAACGGACCAAGTCAGGCTGCTATAGAGTCCTACACAGAAACTACACGCCAGCAGAAAACCTCACCTGAATCACGTGCTGTCCCTCACCTAACATAGAATAAAGAGACCAAAACGCATAACAAGAAGCATGCAGACAAAAACTGAATTGGAAACTGCAACAAGCCAGAGTCTCTGTATGCAGTGTAACAAAGGAAAAAAGAATCACCCATCCTTATAAAACAAAGAAATATAAAATCAGCAGTAAAACTGTACTAACAAAAAGAACATATTTCGAAACAGCTGATGAGTGGAATAGTTTTGATGTAAATAGTTTTGATGTAAGGGCTCCCCCCTAATTTCAATTATATGTTTCCTAGTTCAGTATATTATCTGTTTTATGTAAGGGCCCCGCCCAATGGTTTTGTGTTCACTGTAAACCGATGCGATGTGCGAACGGTCATCGGTATAAAAGAAACGTTAAATAAATAAATAAATAAATATCCAATAATTAAAAACTTATATAAAACATTTCCAGATACCAACAAAATATTTCAAAATAGCAGACACAAAGACCCAGTAATGAAAAATAATAAGGATACAAAACTTTTTTTGCTCTGCATACCTGGGAACGTTTGATATCCAGGTGTCCTGAGATTGTTCTGAATTAGCAGGAGGTGGGGTGGTTTGCTTGGAACTTTCTCCTCTCTCAGTCACATACCAGCGCTCTCTCTCACACTGGCTCTCAATGACACACCTATGCACACATGCTCTCAGTCACTCACATATACACATGTTTTTTCTCTTTCACTTATATAGGCTCTTAATTACACATTTACACACATGCTGTCTATCTTTTCACGCTTACACACCCACACAGGCTTTCAATCACATAAATACATGCTGTCTTTTTCTCTCACACAGACTCTCATTCACATGCTTACAAACATGTCCTCTCTTTCTCTCATTTACACACAGGCTCTCAATCACATACTCCCTCACCTAAATTAGCTCTCAGTCACACACACACATGGTCTCTCTCTCTCTCATTTAAACACAGGCTCTCAATCACATACTCACATGCTCCCTCACCTAAATCAGCTCTCAGTCACACACAGACACACATGGTCTCTCTCTCTCATTTAAACACAGGCTCTCAATCACATACTCACATGCTCCCTCACCTAAATCAGCTCTCAGTCACACACAGACACACATGGTCTCTCTCTCATTTAAACACAGGCTCTCAATCACATACTCACATGCTCCCTCACCTAAATCAGCTCTCAGTCACACACAGACACACATGGTCTCTCTCTCTCATTTAAACACAGGCTCTCAATCACATACTCACATGCTCCCTCACCTAAATCAGCTCTCAGTCACACACAGACACACATGGTCTCTCTCTCTCATTTAAACACAGGCTCTCAATCACATACTCACATGCTCCCTCACCTAAATCAGCTCTCAGTCACACACAGACACACATGGTCTCTCTCTCTCATTTAAACACAGGCTCTCAATCACATACTCACATGCTCCCTCACCTAAATCAGCTCTCAGTCACACACAGACACACATGGTCTCTCTCTCATTTAAACACAGGCTCTCAATCACATACTCACATGCTCCCTCACCTAAATCAGCTCTCAGTCACACACAGACACACATGGTCTCTCTCTCTCATTTAAACACAGGCTCTCAATCACATACTCCCTCACCTAAATCAGCTCTCAGTCACACACAGACACACATGGTCTCTCTCTCTCATTTAAACACAGGCTCTCAATCACATACTCCCTCACCTAAATCAGCTCTCAATCACACACAGACACACATGATCTCTCTCTTACTTATACACACAGGCTCTTAATCATACACACACATGATCTCAATCATACACACATATACTCTTTCACACAAACAGGTTTTCAATCACAAACTTACACATTCAGGTTCCCAATCGTAAACTTACATTCATGCTCTCTCTCACAGGCAGGCTCTCAATCACACACATACTCTCTCTCATGTACAGGCTCTCAATCATTCACATACATGCATCTCACACACACACACACACACAGGGCCCCCCCCCCCGCGGCCCAGAAGAGGAAGTGGAGAGTATCGGGTGCGTGCGCGACGAAAAGAAGACTGCAGCGCAGCTCGGAGGAAAATGAAGAGCTTCAACCGCGGCCGATGGGACTCCGCGAGGGCTGAAAATGAAGAGGTTAGCGTTGGGAGGAAGCTGCTGCTGCCGCGAGTTCCCGGGATGGGGGTGGGGGAGAGAGAGAGTGAATGAGCGAGCAAACACAGCTTGCTCGCTCATTCACTCTCTCCCACCCCGGGAACTCGCGGCAGCAGCAGCCTCCTCCCAACGCTAACCTCTTCATTTTCAGCCCTCGCGGAGTCCCATCGGCCGCGGTTGAAGCTCTTCATTTTCCTCCGAGCCGCGCTGCAGTCTTCTTTACTTCGGGCCGATGCAGAGCGCACTAGCGTGGCCTCTTCTTGCCGCGCACGCACCCGATACTCTCCACTTCCTCTTCCGGGCCGTGGGGGGGGGGGCGGGAAGAAGAGAGCACGCCGGTGCCGCTGACTCCAGCTGTCCTGCCGCGTTCCGCCCGGGCTGACAGCATTTTAAGCCCGGGCGGAGGAGGACCGGGGAGCAGCTAGGTCAGCGGGAAAGTGTGGCGACACTTGTCTGAGAGCCAGATGCAGCCCTCAAAAGAGCCATATCTGGCTCGCGAGCCATGGGTTCCCGACCCCTGGGCTAGGAGGATTATTTATTTGTAGAGTTTTATATACCATTATTCAGTAGAGCCATCATAACTGTTTACAAAATATGCAATTATCATACAAAATATGCAATTAGCATACAATCAAATGGAGTTAACATTGTAGTTGGGAACAGTAGAGTTTTGTGAACAGTAAACATTTTTTTTCTTAGTAGTTGAATAACAGAATAGTGAGGAGAACATTTTCAATTAACTTAATGAATCAAGTGAGAGCAGGGAGGGGTGAAAAAGGAGGGTACATCAGGAGAGCATGAAGGAGGATTATGCTTGCGAGTTCTGTTGAGGGCCTGGATGATCAGGTGTCATAGTTAGAATAGAGTTTGCGGAATAAAAATGTTTTTAGGTCTTTTTTAAATGTTTTCAGGATGTGCTGGGTCCTCAGTTCTTTGGGTAGGGTGTTCCAAATTTTGGGGGAGGCAATGGAAAATGCTCTCTCTCTTGTGTAGTTGAAAGATGAGCGAGACGCTTAAGGTGGGGATGTTTAAGAATCCTGCGTTGTTATAGAGCATAGGTTTCTTTGTGGGTTTTAGGGGGTTATGTTTAAGCCTTTTAAGTCCATGAAGATCATCATTTAGGATTTTATGAATGATGGTCATTGATTTGTAGGTAATTTGTGCAGAAATAGGTAGCCAATGAAGACAGGATAAAATGGGTGTTATGTGTTCATTTCTTTTTTTTCCTGTAAGGATTCTGGCAGCTGAATTCTGCAGTATTTGGAGTGGTTTGAGGGATGATGAAGGGATTCCAATAAGTAATGAGTTGCAGTAATCGAAGGTGGAGAAAATAAGCAGTTGCAGGATGGTTCTGAAGTCAGAAGGGTTGAGAAATGGCTTTATATGTCTTAGGGTTAGTAGCTTGTGGTATCCTCCTTTCGTTTTATTTACTATGTGGGATTTGAAAGAGATCAGCATCGGTGGTAACTCCAAGGTTCCTGGTATGGGTGGTAGGGATTATAGTTATCATTTGTTTATCTAGTATTGTCAGGGGTGGCGGAGTTGGATTGGGTTTTTTTTATCCATGAGTATGATTTCAGTTTTGTCAAAGTTGATTATGAGTTTCAGGGAGTTTAGTAGATGCTTGATTGAGATAAGAATATCTGAGGTTTTTTTGTATGCGTCTTCAATTGAGTTTTGTATGGGAATTAGAAGCTGAATGTCATCAGCGAAGAGGAAATGTGAGATTCCATGATCTTTTAGTAGTTGGCAGATGGGTAGGAGGTATGTGTTGAAGAGGGTAGCAGATAAGGCTGAACCTTGGGGAACTCCAGTTTTGAGGTCAATCATTTTTGATGGGGTGTTGTTGATCACTACTTGGTATGTACGTTCAGAGAGGTAGGACGAGAACCATTGTAATGTAGTACCAGAAAGGCCAATATTTGACAGTCGTTCTAACAGTATATTGTGGTTTACTGTGTCGAAAGTGGCTGAGAGGTCAAGGAGTATGAGTAGGGATTTTTCACCTTTGTCAAAGCCTCTGAAGATAATATAATTTAGGGAGATGAGGAGAGATTCTGTATTTAAGTTTTTTCTAAATCCAAATTGGGATGGATGTAGGATGTTTGACTCCAGATAATCATCTAGTTGGGTGTACACAACTTTTTCAATGGTTTTGGCTAGGAATGAAAGGTTTGATATGGGGCGGTAGTTGGTGAGGATTTCTGGATCTAGGTTGTTTTTTTTTTTTTTTGAGGATTGGTTTGATGACAGCAGATTTGAGGCATTTGGGGTAGTAGCCGGTCAATGATAAATTGACGATTTTGGTGATGGTTTTAGCAATGGTTGGTTCGATTGTTTTGAGGGAGGTTATTGGGATGGTGTCTAATGGATGTTGGCTGGGTTCATTTTGTTTATAATAGTTTTAATTTCAAGAGCGGAGGAGATGTCAAAGTTTGACCAGGATGAAGTTATCATGCTGTTGAGTTTGTTGTTGGTTATGTTGGATTGGATGAGATGAGCTATTTTGTTGTTGAAGAAGTCCGCAAAGTCATCACTTCCATGTTAGGATTCTTTGGTCTTTTCTGAGTTTTAGCAAGGTTTTTGCCACCAGCACAATCTGAGGATATGTTTACAGAAGACCCTCTACTCAATTAAAGGAGAAAGGGTCTACCATTAACTTGCCTTGTGATTCTTGCCTGGAACAGAACTGAGAATTTTTTCTGTTCAGAATGGATACAAAACAGATCTATTACAGGTGTTCCCCACTTGAATAATATCTGAATTGCTGCCCCCTGCCCCTGTCAAGGGATCATTGTGTAGTTCCAGGACTCTAATAGTCTGTTCACTGTGATATTGTTCTTACCTACTAGACAGGGTCATTCTGGCAGACTCCTCACACTGAAGGAATATTCTCTATTGCCTGCCTCCCACCCTTAACCAGGATGTGCCCCCTGGTGTGACAGGTTGGTGAATGGTGGAAGCCTGTGTGTGTGACACACATTCTTAGGGCTGCTACAAGGGTATTAGATGCCCCAGACAAACCTTACAGCCTTTCATTCCCCCTTCTCTCACCACACAATTAAAACTTATGCATTCTTTTCCATTTTAAAATGTATTAACTTCCCCAACCTAAAAAGGCAGGTTGCATATGGAAAATAGACAAAGTATAATCTTCTGAAATAAAAATCACTTACTATATATATATATATATATATATTATAGGCATACACAGTAAAAAAAACCACCTTTCAGTAATAGTTTCACAGACAAACTAATTTTCTCATAGTAAATCAAGGCGGTTTACTGGATCCCATATGGTATTAGACCTATGTTAAAGTGAACTGGGGGTGGACTCAGCCCACAGAAAGCCAGGAATAAACTGCACTACAATTCCAGTATAGTAAGCCTTCCATATCATAACTGCCAGCATTCAAACTATGAAAAAGCCATACTGCAAATATTACATCAGGACCTAATCACCAATACACCTATTAGGAAAACAGATTAAAGCCAGGTTATTTTAAATCCCTACACAGAAACTACATGCTAGCAGAATACCTAAAGCCTCAGTCACACAAGCAGAACACAGATAAACTTAAATACAGAATAAAGAGATCATAAAATATAAATTGAAGCGTGCAGACAAAAACTGAACTGGAAATCACAAGAAGCCAAGCTCTGTAAGCAATGCAAACACAATCAAGAAATATAAAACATTAAACATACCAATACAAATAATGACAAATCCACTGAAATTCAGCCAATTAAAAACATGAATTAAAATGTTTAAAATATTACTAAACACTAATAAAATATTTCAAAACAGCAGATACATCACATTCAATAATTAAAACTAACAAGGATTTAAAAAAAAAAAAAAAAAAAAAAAAAAAAAAAAAGATCTCCCACTCTCCATACCTGGGAACCTTAGATTTCCAGTCCTCCTGAGATTGTCATAGATTGGAGGAGGGTGCACAAACTTTAACCTCTCTGATACACACATAAGAACATAAGTAATTGTCATTCTGGGTCAGACCAAGGATATATCAAGCATCCTGTTTCCAACAGTGGCCAATCAAGGCTACCAGTACATGGCAAGTACCAAAACACTAAATAGATCCAATGCTACTGATACCAGTAATAGCAGTGGCTATTCTCTAAGACAAATTTATTAATAGCAGTTAATTGGCTTCTCCTCCAGAAACTTGTTCAAACCTTATTTAAACCCAGTTACACTAACTGCTTTAACTACATCCTCTGGCAACAAATTCCAGAGCTTAATTGCACACTGAGTGAAAAATAATTTTTTCAAATTACTTTTAAATGTGCTACTTGCTAGCTTCATGGACTGCCCCCTAGTCCTTCTATTATCCGAAAGAGTAAATAACCAATTCACATTTACCCATTCTAGAACTCATGATTTTAAAGACCTCTATCATATCCCCCCTCAACCATCCCATATATACAGGTACTCACACACACGGCATATGCTCTCTTTTACATGCTTAATCACACACATCTACTGGCCACTGTTTAGCCTGGATTGGCCACTGTTGGAAACAGGATGCTGGGCTCGATGGACCCTTGGTCTGACCCAGTATGGTATGTTCTTACACAAACACACTTGGTTTCTCATGTGTTCCCCTCCTCTGGACGCACAAGATCAGCAGCAGAATCCTTCTCCTTTGGCCCATCAGACTTTTCCTTTTTCTTCTAGCCTGGGGCCCTGCTGCTCCTGTTCCAGACCATAGGGAGAGGTTAGACCGATGGCACTTCTTTCTGCTAGCAGGCCACGCTTCTCCTCCTGCTCCTGACTGCCAGGGGGAGGCCGATGCTTCATTTTGTGATCCATGCAGCACGCTGCTCTTCTTGTTCCCAACAGGGGCAGGGAGAGGCTACTGATACTTCTAGCGTCACCGCGAGCCACGCTGCTCCTCCTGTTCCTGACTTTTGAGGGAGGGGAGCAGATGCATCTTTTTGCTACACTGTGGGCTGCACTTTCTCCTGTACCCAACTGCAGGGGGATGGGGGAGCCAATGCTTTTTGTGGCCTGAGCACTGCATTGCTCTTCATGCTCCGACTGGACTAAAGAAGGCTGATAATTTGTGCGGCCCCGCAGGCTGCATTGCTCCTTACTGCAGAGAAACGAGTGCTTGCGCACGTTGTCTGAGCTAAGTAGCAGTGCTGTCCCGATTTACCTCCCCCCCCCCCCCCACGGAGAGCCCTGGGGGCTAGGTGAATCTTCAAGAGAAAGAGCTGTATTGGGAGAAGGGGGAAGTGAAAGCACTGTGGATGTCGGCCATACGCCAGCTATGGAAACCCAGCCAGCAGGTCACTGCTCCGTGCCACCAGCACTGCAGATTTTCTTGCAGACAGAATGAAGGGCGAGGCAGGTGTGGCAGGAAGGTTTCAGGGGGCAATTTTGCCACTCAAGCGGCCACCTCACCCTGCCTCATTATAGAACCGCCCTTGAGAAGGAAGTATCCTATAACTCCATGCTCGTTTATATAAAATGTGGCCACTTGGTTGTCTCTCGGAATTAGAATAATTTTGTTGGTAACTGATCTAGGAAAGCTTTTAGAGTTTTTGATTTCTCATAGTTCTAGGAGATTTATGTGACATTTATCTTTAGCAGACCATAGGCCCATCTACATGCACTCCCCAGCACAAGGTCAGATATGTCTGTTATGATAATTTGAGAAGGTGGAATTTGGAAAAAGTTATCCTGGGTGGGGGGGCATAGCCACCAGGTCAATGAGTCCCTGAGCTGCTGAGTGGTTTGGATGCTAAGACCTGACATGGCCTCTGCTTAGTGGGATCTTAAATTCACTGAGTTGTCTTATGGTGGAAACATGCCAAGGGTGTGACATGTACTGTTGATGCCACGAGGTCCAACACGTCCCATGCTGTCTACTTACTCCTGTCACTGTGCTTACCACATTGGTTATCCCTTCTTGCGGAAGGAAGGCTCATCAGAATTGTGTTTAGCAAAGCTCCTATGCAGTCCCATTGAAATGATGGGCTTAATTGGTATTTTGCATAGTTTATGACAAACCCTAGTAACGCCTAACACCTGAAAATGTTATTCATCAATCCTACTGCACCTCAAGATATGCTCTTGATCAACCAATCATTCAGACAGGGAAACACATACACTTCTAATATGTGAAGCTGCAAAGCATTTTGTGATTGTGAGAGATGCTGACAACTAGGCCAAAATAGAACTCAGTAATGGAAGTGTTTTTTCCATAATATAAATCATTTCCAATGACTTGCATGTGTGTAGGCATCTTGTAAATTCAGGGAACATAACCAGTGTACTTTTTTCAGGACTGAGAAGAGGAGGAGGAGAGGCATCCATGTCTTAAAACAAGAAAATCAGCTCAAAACTATAGGAAAAAATGGAAAAAAAAAACGTATTTTCCACCATGGAGCTGAATACAAATCTATCATTGGCTCTGTGGAAAATATGCTGTTCATGTTTAATCAGGCATGATAAACGAGATAGAACAGCTCCCCTATAAAGAAAGGCTGAAGAGGTTGGCCCTTCAGCTCTGAGAATAGACAGCTGAGGGGGGGGGGTATAAGAGATCTATAAAATCATGAATGAAAGAACAATTAAATGTAAATCGGTTACTCTTTCAAAAAATGACTACTAGGGGGAACTCAAGAAGTTTGTAAGTAGCACATTCAAAACAAATCAGAGAAAACGTTCACTCAACACACAATTAAGCTCTGGAATTCATTACCAAGGATGTGGTTAAAGCAGTTAGCATAGCTGGGTTAAAAAAAAAAAGATCTGGACAAATTCCTGGAAGAGAAGTCAATAGACTTATTAAACAAGAAGATTTAAGAAACAGCCATTGCTTATCACTACGTGATAGCAGTATGGGATATATTTACTCTCGGTCTGACTCAGTATGGCAAGTTCTTATGTTCTTAGTTTGTTTTCCAGACTCAACTATAGCCATTGGAAGTGCTGATTGCCCCTAAGGTCATGAGACCCACTACAGTGCTAGCATACAAAAAATTTCACACTAATCCAGCATAGTTGACTCACTTGACAACGCAAGTCCTTACTCACATGGAAAGACTGTGCACCCTCCGACTTAATATCATGGCGATATTAAGTCGGAGGTCCCAAAAGGTAAAAAGAAAAAAGAAAAAAAATTGAAATAGGCCCGCGGCTTGAAAACCGGACGCCCAATTTTGCCAGCGTCTGGTTTCCGAACCCATGGCTGTCAGCAAGCTCAAGAACCGACACCAGCAAAATTGAGCGTCGGCTGTCAAACCTGCTGACAGCCGCCTCTCCTGTCCGAAAAGAGGCGCTAGGGATACTAGCGTGTCCCTAGCGCCTCTTTTTACTGCCGGCCCTCATTTAAATAAATTAAATTACTGTATCGCGCGCGCACAGGAGAGTGGCCTGTGCACATGCTGGGAGAGCGGGCACTTGCCCGCGTGTTTTACTGTATCGGCCCGAAAGAGAGCTGCAGTTTGTCTCTCCAAGTCAGAGGACTGTTGCTATGATGGCTGGGGATAGAAATTTAAAATGAAGACAAATCTTCTGTAGTCATGAAGGAAGGCCTGTGGCATCAGCCTCATTGTGACAGGTTCCAACTTGGCTGGATACCTAATGAAGTAGGGGGTGGCTGCTACTAAGCCAAAACACAAAGTTTCCTGTTAAGGTGGTACTGTAATAGAAATTTGGCTTTTAATGTTACTGCAGGCATACTCCAACAACCCCATATATGGAACTGCACTCATATAGTGACAAAGGCCTGCAACTCTTACAATCAATTACAGGTACTGGGCTAAAAGAAAAAAAAAAAACACTTTCACACCAGATGTGATTTCCAAAACCTACAATCTTCTATGGCAAGTACAGTGTCCATGTACAATAATATTCTTTAAAAAATAATGGAAGTGTGGCGAAACCTCTTTAAACCATGTGCATGCCAACTATTTTTTCTTTCTATATTGTGTGCCTGCACTTGACGAGTCATACCTGTATAAAGATCAGAGTCCCAAGTACTAGTGTTCAACTCTTGCAAAAGGACCAAGCCATGTCTAGGAATATAGCAATTATATGCTTGCCTATTTATCAGTCCATTTGATTAGTGCAAAAAAGGATCAGTATTAGATAAAATACAGTGCACTGGTTCACAATTCATTATAGTAATTGGTGGTTTGCCAATCTAATATTGAGCAACAAAGCTTATGACAGTTTATGCAGTTTATGAAATGGAATGTTCTCTCCTAGTTTGTTTTTAGGTTGATAGGCAAGAACTCGGAACAGAAATAGACAAAAGGTTTAAAAAAAAAAAACCCTTCCCACTATAGCAAATTGGTGTTATCTAGATGCAGCAATGAGTCCCTTGCCTTTCATCCTAAAAACAAAATAGGAGATCACATTCCATTTCACCATACCAGTATGAACTTAAGGCTGATGCCTATTAAGGCAAAACTAATGCCACTCAACATTGTTTTTTTTGAGCTCCTCATATGGTCTGGGCTTTGCTCTTCCTAGTCTCATCCTCTTGAGAACACTTCCAAAAGCCTTAATATGAAAAACTACTACTAGAGCACAGAGTTAGAACAAAAATTCTAAACACACAGGAAAATAAAATATACCAAAATTACTTTAGAACCAACTGGTCTAAACTGGTATGGAAAACAAATAGAACAGGAACTGACAGAGATAGATCAAAATTTATCTATGCTGTTCTCACCAAGTCTAGATTTCGGAAAAATGTCAAAGCAACACACTAGAAGACAACAATGTGGCCTGAATTACTCATCTCCCAAAACATTTGAAGGCATCCACCTCTCAATTCTGTAGTATACTGAAAATGTATGGAATGAACTCTAAATTGCTGCCTTTCATCTCTCTTCTGATGCTTCACCTCTTTCAAATGATGCGGATCTGTTCAGATTGCATTCTCTCGTACATACTACAAGACCTACTCAGTGCTGAACAGTCACGAACAGTATTTAGGTAAGGTAAGTTCTTTCTTCAAAGAGCTGACATTCTAAGCGTACTTGAGGCAATGGGAGCTAAAGTGTCTTGCCCATGATGACAAGGAATATTGAGAGAAACTGGATTTGAACCCGTTCCCAGACCATTGCTTTTATCACTAGGGCACTTCTCCCATTTGGGATACAGAACTCCATTACCCAAATATCAATTAGATGGACAAGAATTGGAAACAATCATGAAAAGGGATCTGGAAATGATCACCTTGAATGACCTAAAAATAGCCAAAATAAAGCAACTGGGAAAGCTAACTGCATGTTTGTTGCCTAAGCAGATATGGTATTAATAAGTAAAGCAGAATTGCTTACCTGTAACAGGTATTCTCAGAGGACAGCAAGATGTTAGTCCTTACACATGGTGTGACATCATCAGATAGAGCCCCGATGCGGAAAACATTTCAAAGTTTCTAGAATTTTGTCTAGGCACACTGAGCATGCCCAGTCTTCAGTCTTGTAACAGAATTATGATTAAAAATAAAAAACTAGGAGAAAACCAATTTTGCGGGACACGGGAGGGTTTTGTGAGGACTAACATCCTGCTGTCCTCTGAGAACACCTGTTACAGGTAACAACTCTGCTTTTTTCGAGGACAAGCAGGATGGTAGTCCTCATACACGGGTGAATCCCTAGCTACAGACTGCTCCCCAACACAAAAAGGGGACCAACAGACACCTAACCAGGTGCCAATGGGCACACCACCAGTGCTGTTGGTAAAAAGGGGAGACAGCCTGAACCTAAACAGGTACTAGGTTGGAAGAGTTGGGTTCTACACCTCAAACAGGTTCTGAAGGACAGACTGGCCAAACTTACTGTCGTATCAACCATCCCTATCCAGATAGTAATGTGATGTGATGTGAATGTGTGGAGAGAACTCCACGGGAACTACTCACAAGTGGGCCAATGATGCTGCCATGGCTCTGAGAGAATGAGCTTTGACATGACCCCCAAGATGTGGTTCCACCTGGGCATAACAGAAGGAAATGCAATCTGCTAGTCAATGGAATAGTGTGCTTGGCATTGGCAACGCTCAACCTATTCTTACCAAAAGAAACAAAAAGTTGGGTGGACTGTCTATAGGCTTCTGTCCGATCCAGATAGAAGGCTAAGGCTCACTTGGCAGTTCAAACCATGCAGTGTTAGTTTGCCTTGGTGTGAAAGGTGCCTGGTGAAGAATATTGGGAGGATGATTGATTGGTTAAGATGGAAATCAGTCACCAACTTAGGGTGCATATACAAGACCACCCTGTCATGATAAAACTTAGTATAAGGAGGATAAGTCACTAAGGCCTGGAGCTCACTAACACCCTGCGTGCTGAAGTGACCGCCACCAAATTATGACCTTCCAGGTCAGGTACTTCAGGTAACAGGTGCACAGCAGATCAAAAGGAGCTTTCATCAGCTGAGCCAACACCACGTTGAGTTCACAAGACAGCGGGAGGCCTTAGGGGAGGCTTCAACTGAAGCAAGACTCGCATGAAGCATACAACTACAGGCTGTACAGAGATGGGCACACATCTACACCATGGTGTTATGCGCCAATTGCACTAAGGAACTCTGACAGAATTGATTTTTTAAACCAGACTCAGATAGGTGTAGAAGGTAATCAAGCAGTTTTTGGGGCAGGAGAACGGATCTAGGGCCTTCTGCTCGGAAAACCTCCTCCACTTCAGTCCATAGGACTTTCCAGAGGCAGGCCTTCTAGAAGCCATCAGGAACCGAGACATCTTCTGAAAGATCAAGCGGCTGCAGAATCAACCTCTCAACATCCAGGCTATAAGCGACAGGGCCTAGAGCTTGGGATGCTGCAGCCTGCCCTGATCTTGTGAGGTGAGATCTGGGGAAGTCCCTAGTCTGATCGGTCTCCGGATGGACAACTCCAGCAAGAGTGGAAATCAGACCTGTCTCGGCCAATAAGGGGCTATGAGAATCAGTGTCCCCCTGAAGCTTTAAGAGTCTTCACCACTAAGGGAATCTGAGGATATGCATACAGATAAAGCAAATGTTGCTTACCTGATGTAACAGGTGTTCTCACAGGACAGCAGGATGTTAGTCCTCACAAATGGGTGACATCGAGGATGGAGCCCTGTACGGAAAACTTTTCTGTCAAAGTTTCAACAAGCTTTGACTGACACTGGCACACTGGGTGCACTGAGCATGCCCAGCCTGCAATTATCCCTGTGAGCCACAGGTGTCTCCCTCAGTCTCGTCTTATAGCTAAAAAGCGCAAGCGAAACTAAAATAAAAGTATGCAGACCCAACTCCGCGGGGTGGCGGGCGGGTTTCGTGAGGACTAACATCCTGCTGTCCTGTGAGAACACCTGTTACATCAGGTAAGCAACATTTGCTTTCTCACAGGACAAGCAGGATGGTAGTCCTCACAAATGGGTGAGTACCGAGCTGAGGATGCCCGGGAATGCACCAGATACACCGCAGATGCGCAAAGGCGTAATGACTGAGGTGGAAATGGGAACGGAGGGCATCCGCAACACCATAATGGGTTCGTGGAAGGATGTTGGGTAGTGAATTGAAAAAAGTAAGAGTAGGCGGACTGGCCAAACATGGAGCATGCCGGCTAGTCAAATGTAAGCAATAATAGGCTGCGAAGGTATGGAGAGGACTCCAGGCTGCAACCTGATAAAAAAGTACAAGCAGCAGTAACCAAAGGGAAGCTGTTAAGGCTAAGACGGACACAACAGTATGTGGATACCCACAGTGTTGTAGTGAAATGTCTGCTTGTTGGTAGGAAAGGAAATATAGACCACTTAATCAGAAGGATTAGGTCTGTGTGGCCACTGGAAGTAGCAGCTTGACCCTTGCATGAAGGAAAGAGTCAAGTGGAATTCACATGGAATGCAGTGCAATGTAGATAGAATGTAAGCGCAGCATTACTGTCCAGGAATGTGGAAAACCCAGTCTCTCCCTAGGGCGAGAGAGAGAGGTTAGGAAAAATTAATAGAGTATTTCCTGAGGAAAGGAGATACAACATCTACCTGAAAAGGATAGAAAGTTGAATGCGTAGAACTACTCAGTGGCAGAGGAACGGAGTCAGGTGAGTATGGAAAGAGTGCATAACTCACGGACCCTGCTGGCAGGAATGACATTAAGAGGGAAAGAAGTTCCCTTGCCAAACTGTGGAAGAGAGGAATGGAAAGGCTCAAACGTAGAATGTATGAGACTTATAAGGAGAATATATATGTTCATTCCGTGATTAGAGAAATAGAGGGCGGCTTGATCAGTGGATAATCCATGGTAAGCCGACTCAGAGAGGATTACCGAAAACGGGAACCCAACTCCCAAAACGATACACCTCCTAAGAGAAAGGTGTATCTATGTGGAGGATGTCTGGAGAACAGAATCCGAGGGAGTAAGAAAAAATGGTGGAAAAGTAAAAGGGGTAATACCTCTTTTTTTTTTTTTTTTTTTTTTTAGCGTCAGGAGGTAAAGCCTGCCATATTAAACGGCAAGATTTATGTTTAGAAGGTTTTGTGACGCTACCAGAACCTAAGAACATCAGTAAGTCTATGATTTGGGACTGACTGGTGAGAGAATAAAAGGTTACTGATATGATGGATTGAGAAGTATGGGAAAGCATACTGATCTCAGTCAGGGAGTGGGGAAAAGAATACTGAACCCCATCCCAGTTCAACATTAGAAGAATGCTGGCTACGAGAGGCAGCAGAAGAGATATTGAAGAGGCCTTTGATGGAAGAAAAGGCATCTAAGGGAACGCATAGGAAACATGTGCAGGGAGCAGAACCTGTGCATCGTATGGAATGATGCAGACGCCGAGGAAAGTTTAGTTAAACTCAGCGTTAAAAGATTTGCCCTGTACACATGTAATTGAGACCATTCGAGAGGATAGAACCTACGTGGAGAAGGTCTGATAGAGCGTTCATTAAATCTCTTAGATATGTGGCCCAAGGACGCATGAAGTGAACAAGGGCCAAGGGTAGAGCTGCGCAGCTGTCTAGCAGAGCAGCTAAGAGGTAATGCGTGCTTATGAGTTGGAAAGCACATTGTCCCTATGCTGTCTGTCTGTATGCACAAAGAATTGTTGCAAAAGCAGTATTGGAAGGCATAAGGGCATAACTCATGGGTGCAACGTCCAGGAAGTTTATGAGAAACTATGCTGGAGTGCAATAGATGCATAATGGGTTGACAGCTTTCAGGAGAAACTTTATAACCCTAAGGAATTGCGAGCATGAGTTGAAGGAGACTAGGTCCTAGTTCGAACTGGGATAAGAATCAGGGACGAAAGCAATGAAACCACTTAGGTCCATTGAGTATAGAATGTCACTGAATATAACCCATAGCAGTTTTGAATTATGAGAAAAATGCATAGTGGGAAGAAACCCCATAGCCCAACCATGAAAAGTTGAAAGGCTGAGGTTATGGAAAATATGCGCAGGGACATATAACAATGTATCAGAATGTCTGTGCGCATGCTGGACAAGAGGGTCTTAAGACTGTGGTGTCCAGAAGTGTTACAGAAGGGATTTATGGCAGTGACAGTAATCCCAGTTAGTAAATGTATAGTGAGTCCTGAAAAAAGTGAGAGCTCCTTGCATGTACTGAAAGTGGTTAGCAGTAGTCTATGCAAGGAAAGTGAATGATGTTACACTCCGCAGAGAAAACAGCATTCACCAACAGTGATGCAAGAGACAGTTCACTTACCGAAGCTGGTGCCAGCGGCAGAGCTTGGGGTTGTAATGTTGACTCACCATAAAGCACATAGAAACATTAAAATAATGTACTTACTGCAGTATGGAGTGATGGTAACCAAAGATACCATTGTACCTGTGACGTCTAAAGAAAGTTGGATTTTCTTAGGTCCAGGATGTGCGGAGAGTAACTATTTTCTGTTAAAAGAAAGAATAGTGCAATTAAAACTCCCCAACCCCCCTCCCTTCTCCCCTCTGCACTTCGTAGCGCCTGGGGGAGTGTACCGAGACTTTGGTACAAGGTGGGGTGGCCGCTCTGATATCTGACCAGATGGGAGACCAGGAGGTGTCCCAATGGAGGATATCATGTAGGCTCCTGCAGGTGTGTGAGCGGTAAGTGGTACCCCGCATTTCTGTATGCTGTACAAGGAGACACTGAGACCTGTGGCCAGGCCTCAAGGTGGACTTGTACATGGGGCAATGGTTGCTGAATCTCATGTTTAGCAGATCAGCCAATGCAGCTGGACCTTGGTTGGGAGGGAAACCAAGAGTCAGAGCATTGGTCGGCACAGGGACTTGTTACTGACAAGAGAAGAAGCCCTGCTGCAATCCCAAGAAGATAGAGGGGTTTCTCCTGATATTGTGGCTAACATAGCTAACATAGCGATATGTGACACTAATACAGTTCTAAAAGGCACATGACCCAGAACTTTTCGAACCACGGTCCGAATGGGAGAACACAACTCTATGGGAATGCCGCCGAAGCGGGTACTTACCATCCGACGTGGATCGCCGCAAGACGAGCCGTGAAGATTGTTGACTCCGACGGTCCTCCGGAGTCCTCGAGGGTAAGGCCGGGGACGTAAACGTCCATCTCGCTCTGAAACCCGGTATGGTGGCACAGGTACAGAGGAGACAGGCCAGGCGTGAGTGGCGTTTAGACTGCTAAGTGTAACAGATGGCCATAGTCCCACACCACTTGACGGTGGGGCACGCCAGGAACAGAGGAGCCCTAACGGAACTCATGTTCCCTTCCCTCGTCACAGCGGCTCGATGTGTCGTGACGCCAATGCAGAAGCTGTCGGACCTGGATCCGGAAGTTCTGGATCACCAAGGACTGCCAAAACTGTAGGAACAGTGCTGATGGCAGTGGTGATGTCGCTCTGCCCGAGCGTTGTCCAGCCTGGAGAAGGATGGCACCGATGTGCTGGATGGCGTCAGCGGCGGACGATCACGATGTCGGCGATGATGGGTGCCACGGTGCTCGGCCCGGTCTTTCCCCAGCGCCGAGATGGAAGCCCTCGTCGTCCTGGAAGGCGATCGATGACGAACTGTCAGCACGCCTGCTCTGCTCCTGACACAATGGAGTGTCTTAAGCTAATACGGGGCTTAAAAAAGAACCCAAAGCGTGGAGCAATGTGAGGAGGCGAGGGTATTATGTGGCGGTGCTATGTCGGTATTGACGATATTGAAGGCAACCTAAGGGGCTTCGAGGATATCATCAAAATGGGTATGAAAAATCGTCGATGACTGGCCAGGAGAATGATGACAGTGACGGGCACTGACAGCAGTGGCATAGGTATCTTTGAAACGATGTGGAATCGAATAATCGAAAAACATTGCCGTTATTGAAAAAGATACCGGCATCGACTGAGTCGAAGTCGAATCAATAGGGCGTCAAGGACACCGAAGGAAAACGGAGGTGTCGAGGGCATCGATGCATGGAGGCGGGCATTTATACCGTTTGTGGCATGGCCACGGGCATCAACTATAGGGCCACAGACGTTGACAGTATCGATTTGGACAGACTCAGATTTCCAAGTGTACATGGCATCAGTGCCCCAGACACGTGTGTCGGTGGCATCGATATGGACACGTATGGAATCGATGGCATGGATCTCCCAGTCGATGAATTCCATCCCGGCATCAACGCCAGTCCTGGAATCGGCATGGGCATCGATGCCAGCCATAAGGCTGGCATTGGCATCAACGCCCATCCACGGAATCGAGCCGGCATGGATACCCACCGATGGGACCCACATGGGCATCGAATTTCACCGATGGGAGCAGCCTGGCATCGACTACCCTCGATGGATGCATTCTAACATAGATGCCCATGGATGAAACACCTGGGCATCAGTGTCCATCGATGCAAAAGGACCTGGCACCGATGCCATCGACGGACGGCCATCCGGCACCAATGCCATCGACGGACAAGCCATCCGGCACCGATGTCCACCGATGGGGACCATCCGGCACCGATGCCCACCGATGGGGACCATCCGGCACCGATGCCCACCGATGGGGACCATCCGGCACCGATGCCCACCGACGAATCGATGTGGCACCGATGCCCACCGATGGAAAAGGGCTGGACATCGGTGGGGAGGATGGGGCAATCGATGGCATCCCCCAAAAGGGGGGGTGGCATCGATGAAGTGACCCTGGGATCGTTAAAAAGTGTCTCGGGCAGCGGTGGCGGCAACCCGAGTATGCATGGCAGTGACTAACAGCGTGTGCGTCAATGGCATGCATCCGGGTAGGGACGGCACCGAGGAAGCCCAAGGGAAAAAACAGTGCGTAGGAGGAAAAAGCCTGGTAGCACTGAAAAGCAAAAAACATGGATAAAGGCATCAGGGCACCGTGGGGGGAGGGGCGCTGATGACATATAAAAGCCCAGGGCGGTTTAGGAGGGTCCCGGTGTAGCGATAGGGTATCGACTGCGTGAGGGTACCAGGGAACGAAGGACTTGAAGCTACAGAGGTCCTAAAGTTAAGGAAAAAATCCCTACCCCACTAGCATAAGCAAGCAGAGTGTCACAGAGATACTCGCAAGCTGTTTAAAGCTAACTGAAAAATGGGGGAAGGGAAGGCTTCAGTCAGTTAACAGCCTTAAGATAGTGACAGGAACCGACCGAAAAATAAGAATTAGTACTCACCGAGCGTCGTAAAAACGTACGCGGAGGGAGACCTGTGCAGGGAAAAGTGTTTTTTGAAGTGAAAAGTTAAGTGTTTCCATGAGGTAATTAGTTAAAAAATCCTCACAGAGCTCCAACCGCTATGCTGACTGCAGAGCGGAAAAAAGAAGACTGAGGGAGACACCTGTGGCTCACAGGGATAATTGCAGGCTGGGCATGCTCAGTGCACCCAGTGTGCCAGTGTCAGTCAAAGCTTGTTGAAACTTTGACAGAAAAGTTTTCCGTACAGGGCTCCATCCTCGATGTCACCCATTTGTGAGGACTACCATCCTGCTTGTCCTGTGAGAACCCTTGCCCCAATGACAGGCAAGGGCATCAGAGGCTGGTTTGTTGTCTGGCCTGTACATCTGGGAGAGCCCAGATGTAGATCTGTTCAAATCCCCCTGCAACAGGAAGGTACCCACCACCAGAACAATGAGTCCCAGAGAGACTGGGTGACTGGGATGCAATGCAGGAGGCTTTGAGTGGCCTGGCACCACTGCAACCTCAGGGTCCATTGGGCTCTGCACATGCGTAAACATGCCAAGGGAGTAACAGAAGGTTGCAGCCATATAGCCCAACAGTTTCAGCATGGCCCTCTGGCAAGGAAGGAAGGCCTTGGCCTGAGCCATGTCTAGCAGGACTCCTTTGAAGGCCAACTGAGATGATGGGCCGGGATGGACTTTGGGTAGTTGAGAACAAACCCTAGTGACTCCAACACCTGAAGGGTCCATGCATTTGACCAGCCAAACATCCAGATATGGGAAGACATGCACTCCCAGCCTGCGGAGGTGCGCCACCACCACAGGCAGGCATTTTGTGAAGATCCGTGAGGCTGTTGAGAGCCCAAATGGCAACAATTGATACTGTAAGTGCTGTGTTCCCACCACAAATCGGAGATACTTCCTGTGACCTGGGAAGATCTTGATATGAGTGTATGCGTTCTTTAGGTAAGGAAGCATACCCAGTCCCCTTTCTGCAAAAAAAAAAAAAAGGGGGGGGGGGAAATCAAGGTGCCTAAGGAAACCATCTTGAACTTTTCTTTTTGTAGAAACTTGTTCAAGGCCCTTAGGTCTAAGATGCGAAGGAGTCTTCCTGTTCTCTTTGGAATTAGGAAGTACATGGAGTAGAATCCCTGCCCTATTTGCCCTGGTGGTACAAGCCGACTGCTCTGGCCGTTAAGGAGAAGAGCTCCACTTGTAGTACCTCCTGATGCACTACTGGACTCCAATGTAGGCACGGAGAGCAATTTGGTGCGACACCCAATAGATTCAATTGGTATCCTTGGCGAACGATGGACAGAACCCACTGGTCCTAAGTTACATTGGGCTACTGGTTCACAAAGAACAGCAGTCTGCCCTTGACCGGAGGGTCCATCATCCAAAGTACGGATAACTGGCTTACGCTTCCTAAAGTCCAGTCAAAACCCATCCATGGAGTTGACAGAGGAGCTAGCTGGGGGTTGGGGACTCTCTGCTGCCTGGGACGGCCACAGGAGCCCTGATGGTGTTGACGAGAGCAAGGAAGCAGAGGATAGTACTTCTTCTGGTGAAAGAAAGACTTCCTTGGCCCAAGTTTCAACGGCCTACTGGATGAGGACAGCTCTGGAGTACTGGCGGATAGTTGGAGAGTCGCATGGTATACTGAAGTTGGGACACAGCATCCCTTCCCTATCTCCGAAGAGATTCTCTCCATCAGTGATATTTTCTTGTACCTCCAGTTAGAGATGAGAGGCCCGCAGCCATGCCATTCTGCAGGCACTGATTCCTACCGTAGACACACTTGATGCCATTTCGAAGACATCATAGGTCACATGGACCTTGTGATTTCCGCACTCCAGACCCCTGCGCACCAGTGACATGAGGGTGTCTTGCTGCTGTTGAGGGAGCTGCTCAGCTACCTCCTGCACCTGCTTCCAGATGTCCCGCGAGTACTGGCTCATGTAGAGCTGGTAGGCAGCGATGCAGGCAATAAGCATGGTGTCTTGGAACACCTTCCTCCCAAGAGCATCCATTGCCCCATGGTTCTTCCCCAGGGGCGCCAAAGAATAGGTTCAAGAGCACTTGGCCCTCAAGAGCAGATTCGACCACCACCACCGAATGGTGCGGCAGCCAACGCTTTTCGAATCAGACAGCCTTCTGGACTAAATAAACCCCATCCACCTTCTTGTTGAGAGGTACTGTGAGGGTGTGTTCCCATATCCTCAGCAACTCAAGGATCTCGTGTTCTGGGACCGCCACAATCTCCTTAGAAGGCTCCATGAACTGGAGGATCTCGAGCATTTTGTGCCTGGTGTCCTTTTCTGTCAAAAGCTGAAATGGGATGGCTTCCGCCATCACCCTCACAAAACCCTCAAAGGTCAAGTCCTCAAGGTAAGGACTTTCTTTATTCATATGGAGGAGAAGGGTCTGACTGGAGACCATCAGAGTCCTTGGAAAAGGACTCAGACAGATCATCCCTCCAGGGTTCATAGGGACCCTCATCCTCTCTGCATGCCACAGGTAATGGGGCCCTGGGTACTCTGCCTTTGTCCAGAGGTGCTGGCACTGTTAGAACTGGATGGGGGACTACAAGCCTCAGTGGAGGTTCTTCCTTGGAGGAACCAGCAACGACCATATCAGTAGGGGAAGGCCTCTGTGCCCCACCGGGCACCAATGCTGTCCCAGGAACCGGTGCCAGCTGGGCTGGTATCGCACTGATAAGCAAACAGCTTCTCCAGAAGTGGTACAAGGACAGGCAGCACTGGATCCGTGCCATCAATGCCAGAGGACCAAAGCCCTGTAGGGCCTGCTCCACCACCAGCTGGTCTAAGCACTCCAGCTCCTCCTCAAACGTTACCGATGTCAACACCAACTGAATGGGAGGAGTGATGCCAGATCTTCTGAACCACAAGAGGGTTCGGTGACTGGTACCAGGACCCCCGGCACCAGTGGAGGATGGGCTCTCCTCACCATGGGGGGGGGGGGGGGGTCGCTTCAGGAGCATTGCAGTAAAAACCAGTGCATCCCCGCACAGTTGACTGGAACCGGTACCAATGCTTCTTAGGGTTCCCTCTATGCTTGGCCTGGTCTTTCCCCGGTGCCAAGGCCGAAGATAATGAGCCTAGTGTCCTTGGCCCAGAGGAGAGAGACAACGGTCGGTCTCCAGTGCCCCTATTTATTTAACATTTTTATATACCGACCTTCATGAAAGAAATTCATATCAGATCGGTTTACAAATAACATGAGGGGAATAACAAAGTCAACCATATAACAAGAAATGAAAGTTACATATAACAAGGGGTATTAACCTGGAGGGCTAGGATAGCCGGAGCGATAGAAGGCATAACTGAACAAATTAGATAATACAATAATATGATGAGAAGAGGCATAAGTGTATAGGCTACACTTGTCAGAGAGTTTAGGTAGGAGTCAGTGTCTGAATTAGTGAGGAATTGCTGGAACTGTAGGTTAAGTGAAGGCCTGGATGAAGAGCCATGTCTTAAGTTTTTTGCGGAAGGTAAACGGGCATGGTTCTAATCTGAGTTCTGTGGGCATCTTGTTCCAGATGGCTGGGCCAGCTGTAGAGAAGGTTCGTTCTTTGGTAGATGATAGGCGGGTAGATTTCGTTGTAGGGGGTTGCAGGGTGCCTTTATATGCTTCTCGAATCGGTCTGTCTGATGAGTATAATTTGAGGGGAATCTGGAGGTCTAGTTGTTGGTTGTGAATGACTTTGTGGATTATAGTGAGAGCCTTGTGTAATATTCTATATTTGATTGACAGCCAGTGCAGGTTCTGTAGTATGGGGGTGATGTGTGTTCCTCTGTTGGTATTAGTCAGGATTCTTGCCGCAGCATTTTGGAGCATCTGTAATGGTTTGATAGATGAAGTAGGGAGCCCGAGGAGAAGAGAGTTACAGTAATCTGTTTTGGAAAAGAGTGTGACTTGGAGCACTGTCCTGAAATCTTGGAAGTGGAGGAGGGGTTTGAGCCTTTTCATGACTTGTAATTTATAAAAGCAGTCCTTGGTAGTGTTATTGATGGCTTTCTTAAGATTCAGACGGTTATCAATGATTACTCCAAGGTCCCTTACTTGCGTGATCTGGGTGTTGCCTGCTGGTGGATTGATTAAGGCCGAGTGGTCCGAGGAGATGATTAGGAGTTCAGTCTTATTTGCATTCAGAACTAGATTCAAGTTGGTGAGCAGACTGTTTATAGATTTGAGGCAGATTTCCCAAAAGGCGAGAGATTTAGGGAGAGATTCTGTAATGGGAATCAGAATCTGTACGTCATCTGCATAGAGATAGAATTTTAATTTTAGGTCCGTAAGCAGTTGACAGAGGGGCAGGAGGTATATATTGAATAGTGTATATTGTATATTGTGTATATTAATATAATAGTGTATATTGAATAGTATATATTGAATATCTACCAGCAGCATCAACTGAACAGATGGTCCCACCGATGGTGATAGTATAGTGTCCTTCAGTGCGGCTCCAAGGTCTTTCCAATCCAATGATTTGTACTTACTTGACTTGAAGAGCTGATTTATCTTTCCAAGTCTAAGCAGACGACCCTTCGGGGTCGCCTGAGCACATATGCAGCAACCCTCGGACATCATGCAATGGCCCCAGACAGAGGATACACAACTCATGAGGATCAGTGACAGACATGGTCCTCAGGCACTGGGGGCATTGGTGAAAACTGGATGTAGCCATGACAGGGAGAAACAAAAAGGGCCACAAAGTCGAAATCAATGGCGGCTGGCATCGCTGGCTAGCAGAAACTGAAGCACTGCCACCACGGGGGAGGAGGGGAAATCGACCACAAAAAGAAATGCCGAAAAGCCTGACTAGAGAAACTACGGGAAGGCAACGAGAGAGACCCGGTGACAGAATCAAAGAAAAAACAGTGAAAACATGAAGAGCAAAAAAACCTTTTCCACCAGGTTAAAAACAGCTAAAAAGGGAGCTAACTCACACAAGGTTTACAGTTCTGTGGAAGAGAGACTGATGAGAACCCTGCATGGACACGTGGTATAGGATATGCTGGGCATGCTCAGTGTGTCTAGTCAAAATTCTAGAAACTGACATCAGTTTTCTGCATCGGGGCTCCATTTGATGTCACCCCCATGTGTGATAACTACCATCCTGCTTGTCTCAAAGAAAGAGGTAATATTGGTTCTGTGTAGATTACTTTTACGACCTCACCTTTATTTATTACAAGATTTATAGTCTGCTTTCTTATCAAGACCTGTTCAGTTCTGGAGGCTGTACCTTTTGTATGTCTCTCCTTTTCATTTTTTAACCTATTACCACCCATGCTCTTGGCTGCTAATACCTCTGCTTGTTATTTTTAATGCCTATTCTTACAGATTCCTTAGAAAACCATACTAAATCTTTTTAAGCACTTTTGCAACCTGCCTTACACAAAGATTTGTTGCCTTCTCAATGTTCCCTTTTACTGCTGACCAATGTTCCTCTGTACCTTTTAGCTCTTGGAATCCCAGTAGGACTTCCTTAACTCTATCACTCAATCCTTTTGTAGTCAGCCCTCCTGAAGTCCAAAACCCTACTATTAGTATGGTTTATTTCAGGTTGTAGTTTAATAATTAACTCTACTGTATAGTGATCTTTAGACTCCCCAAATTTTCCTTTACCATGAGGTCAAACAGTACTACCTCCATTTGTTAGTAACAGATCCAATTTAGCTTCCTCTCAAGTGAGGTCTTTCACTATCTCATTACAAATGTGCTCTGTAGAGCATCCAGGACTTCTCAACTCTTAATCAATGTTGCAGCAGATAGGCTCCATCCGCATTCAATAGACTGAAGTCCCCTACAAACAGTCTGTTTGTATACTATTTCTGAATCCATCTCCTTCCAGTGTTGTATATTTTCATAAACAGACTCTCTCTCAGGCTTTTTTCCAGGGTACTGACAGTAATTCAGGTTCTCCCTACATTTCTGTGGTTACTACTGTGTTCCTTATATAAAAGCTACTCCTCCCCCTTTTCTCTATTTACTTCTGGGGGAATTCTGCACAAAAAAAATGTTTAATTTTGCAAAATTCTGCACACTTTATATTGGTCAAAATAACAATATACATGACTGTCTAAGTAATTAATTTAAAATGTAATTCAGAAAAAAGTTAAAGATGCAGAGTTTAAAATGTTTTGAGCAGAATTTCCCTAAACGTTCACTAAGTTTCTTCCACCCTCTCTCCCTACTCCCTTGGCCAATTTCCTTTCACTTTGCCCTCTCGGGTCCCAACTTCCCCACTTGCTACTCCCTCCCCTCCCCCTCTAGGCTCAATCCCTTCCACTATCTCCACTCCCAGAGTTTGACCCCTCTCTCGATACTGCCCCTCACAAAGGCTCCCTCTCTTGCGCACACAGCCCCATACAGGCTCCCCTCTCACACACATTCCTTCATAATGGCTCCTCTCTCATGCACACACCCCTCATATAGACTCCCCCCCTCTCTCTCTCGTATACACACACACCCTCATACGAACTCCCTCTCTCATTACCCCCCCCCCCCAAAAATAAGATCCTTCTCTCTTGCACACACCCTAGACAGGCTTCCTTTCTTACGCATACACCCTCACATATCCCTGCACACTGGCTCCCTCTCTCGCTCACCTCCCCTACACAGAGGCTCCCTTCTCTCACAAACAAGCACCCTTACATACACATAATCCTTTTTTGACACACACCAGCTCCCAATCTCTCTCTCTCACATACACTCACTTCTTCACAATCTCCTCACATAGGCTCCCCTTTCTCTGGCACCCACATCCACACACTCTCATCCCCCCAGGCTCGCAGTCTTACATACATACTCACTCTCATTGAGGCCTGCTGTATCTTCGCTAAGAGCAGGTCGGCCTCTGCTTGCGGCATGCCTGGGCCTGCTCCTTTGCCGTCAGCAGGGCGGCCTCCGCTTGTGGCATGCCTGGGCCTGCACCTTCGCAGCAAGAGGGTCAGCCTCCACTTGCAGCAAAGAAGCAGGCCCTGGTATGCTTCGAGCGGAGACCTCGAAGCATACCAGGGCATACTTGGCCCTGGCCAGAATTTGCCAGGCCCTGGCGTGCCATGAGCAGGCCCTGGCCTGCTCATGGCACGCCAGGGCCTGGCAAATTCTGCATACTGCACAGAAGAAATCTGCGGGAATTCTGCGCTCCGCAGTAGCTCAGAATTCTCAAAGGACTAACTCTTCTGAATAGATCATGGCTTGGGGATGATCTTGGCTTCAATTATATCAAGACTTCTTTACTGCAGCTATATCCAAGTCAATCTCTACCAGGACAGCATCCAAGCTGCTAATAAACTTCAAGCATTCACATACATGACTCTCCAAGATGTCTCCCTTTTTCTGCTCCCCTCATTTTTTTTTTTAAATTGAATTAAATGCACTGGCTGCCAATTTTCTTCCACTTTTGCTTTTTTCCTCCTCCTCTCTGAATGTGATTATAAGGCTTTTTTTTATCTTTTGAAAATTTTCATTACAGGAGAGGGAGATTGATCTATGTCTACCCTCATCATTTCTTTTAAAATTGGTCAAAGTAGGATGATATGTAAAGAATCAATCCCTTTAAGTTGAGTATGCACACACAGGTCAAAACAAGCACACTGGAAAATATAACACATAAGGAAAATAGAAACACCATTCTAAGAACACTGCATACAATTTTGTATATTACACTGCACACAAGAACGTTTTTGCACACAGAGTTCCAAAACAAAAGGGAACAATGGTAAGGACCAGGGTCGTGGCAAGGGATGAGCAAAAAGGGCAACCTTCCTAGGTGCCAACATTGTCCATCTGAGTCAGAGCCTGTGAATACACAAGCCCAAAATGAAATGCACCAAAAGCACTGAGTGCTGTTTTGTCCAGCAACTGCCTTAATGCCACCTTTTTTGGATTGATGTAAACCATCCCATTTCAAAAGAATCCTATAGTCCCACATATATTCCCAGTCACCAATATACCCAAGTCAATCTTCCTGCATCCAATTTTTAGGAATGAGTTAAGTTCTTTGGCACCAATGTAATGAGACCCATGTGGAATCAGCGCTTTGTTGGGTTTTTTTGTTTTTTGTTTTGTTTTTTTTTAAGCATGAGTGGCAAAAGCAGGCACCTCTGCGGGATGCAATAAAGGATGGGTATGTAAATGAGATGCATGTAAAACATCCATGCAGTCTAGGCCATATGTAATAAACCAAGCAGAAACTTGCATTAAAGCAAAATTGCTTACCTTGTAAAAGGTGTTATCCCAGGCAGCTGGATGTAGTCCTCACATATGGGTGATGTCATTGACGGAGCCCTATTGCGGAAAACTGTGTCAAACTTTCTAGAAATTTTTGACTGGCACTCTGAGCCCATTGAGCATGCCCAGCATGCCATGATATTCTCAGCCACAGGGGTCTCCCTTCAGTCTCGTATGTAGCAGTAAGCTTTAGCAAAAATAAAATAAAACGTATCGGACCCAACTCCGCGGGGTGGTGGGTGGGTTTCGTGAGGACTACATCCTGCTGTCCTGGGATAACACCTATTACAAGGTAAGCAATTTTGCTTCATCCCAGGACAAGCAGGATGCTAGTCCTCACATATGGGTGATAAGCAAGATATAGGCTGAGTCATTTTATAATGAAGCAACATTGCAGTATTTTTGGTAAAAAATGAGGCAGACAAAAATCCCAGCAGGTTGGATGTAGAAGGAGTTGTGATTATACTGGAAACAAGTTTTAAGATAGATTGTCCGTAGGCTGAATCTTGACTTCCTTTGTCCGAACAGTAATGAGCTGCAAAGGTGTGAAGAGAACTCCATGTTGCTGCTTTACATATGTCAAGAACTGGCACTGAACGATAGTGTGCTACTGAGGTTGACATTGCTCTTACTGAATGTGCCTTTACTCGCCCTTTGAGAGGAAGGCCTGCTTTTTCATAGCAGAACTCTATGCAATCTGCTAGCCAGTTGGAGAGAGTGTGTTTGCCCACTGGATTACCCGGTTTGTTTGGATCAAAAGATACAAAGAGTTGAGTGGTTTTCCTGTGGACTGCAGTGCGGTCTAAGTAATATGCTAGCGCACATTTACAGTCCAAGGTATGTAAGGCCCATTCCCCTTGGTGAGAATGAGGCCTTGGAAAGAATGTGGGCAAAACTATGGATTAGTTCAAGTGGAATTCCGTAACTACTTTGGGAAGGAATTTTGGATGTGTATGGAGAACCACTCTGTCATGTAGGAATTTTGTATAGGGCGAGTACGTGACAAGTGCTTGTAACTCACTAATCCTTCTAGCTGATGTAATGGCTATAAGGAAGATAGTCTTCCATGTGAGAAATTTAGGATCACAGGAAGTCATAGGTTCAAAAGGAGAACGCATGAGCCTTGTTAAGACCAGATTCGGGTCCCATTCTGTGACAGGTGGTCGAATTGGTGGTTTAAGATGAGTTAAACCTCTCATAAACCTGCTGAAAACAGGTTGTATGGATATTGGTGCATCTCCCATCTTATTATGGTAAGCTGAGATTGCACTTAAGTGTACTCTTACAGATGAGGTCTGGAGACCAGAGTCTGAAAGATGGCATAGTCTAGTAGAGAAGGTGTGGGGCAGGAGAAAGGGTCTATATTCTTTTGCGTGCACCACAAAGTAAACCTTTTCCATTTCGAAGAATAATTCTTTCATGCTGAAGGTTTACGTGGAGCTATAAGCACTTGAGAGACATTGGTTGAAAGATTGAGTGGTTGTAAAATCAAGCTTTCAACATCCATGCTGTCAGGGATAGGGATTGAAGGTTGGGATGGCGCAACCAACGCTGATCCTGAGTTCTGAGAGTGGGAGCTACACCCAGGTGAATTGGTTCTCTGATCAAGAGGTCTAGAAGTATGGGAAACCATACTTGTCGAGGCCAATATGGGGCTATGAGTATCATGGACCCCTTGTCCTGTTGTAGCTTCACTAGAGTTTTGGTTATGAGCAGTATTGGAGGATACGCGTATAGAAGGCCTGAGTTCCAAAAGGCAAGCAAAGGCGTCCTTGGCTGGCTGGTGTTTCTGCCTGTGTAGAGAGCAGAATCTGTCCACTTTGTGATTCAGGTGTGATGCAAAGAGGTCTATTGTTGGTTGCCCCAATGCTGGAACATCCTTGTCGCTATTAAGGGATCCAGGGACCACTCGTGTGGTTGGAACTGACGACTGAAGCAATCTGCAACTATGTTGTGGATGCCCGCTAGATAAGTTGCCCAGAGAAATATGGAATGTGTCAGGGCCCAGTCCCCAAATCTGTACGGCTACTTGACAAAGGAGATACGAGTCCGTACCTCCCTGTTTGTTCAGGTACCACATGGCGACTGTGTTGTCCATTTGAATCAGAAAAGTCTTGTGTGAAAGGTAGTCCTTGAACGCATGCAGAACATAACGTATAGCTCGAAGTTCCACTGAGGATTCATTTTCCTCCCTTAGAGTTGATCTTCTAAATTCTCTTCCAAGTCTCTGCAATGCCTTTCCCTTAGGGACTCCCTATCCTCCTCCAAGTCTTATAGCTCCTTGTATAAGGGACACTTCCTGGAGGGCCCAGGGGGACTCATCCCACCTAAGGATGCCCAAGCCCTGCAACAACAGGATCGATTCCAAGAAAAAGGGAAGCCCTGGGAGCCTGGTGTCTCCTCTGCCAAAAGGAACAGGGGACAGCAGAAGTCCATCTCTGCTACATGAAAAGGGCCATAACTGTAAAATGGTTCCATTCCTCCAGCAGCCCACAGTCCGCCAGCAGGAAAAAGCTTTTCCAAATTAGCTGTTGACTGTCCCTCAGTGCAGTACAGTCATGTGGCTTGGACCCCCCTCCCTGCCTCGAACATCCGTGGCAGCTGCTGTTGCCTCCTGGAATGATGCAGCAGGAACCACATGCACTAGTCTGCTTAACACAATCACTGGCTCCTGACAGCCATTGAACTGAAGACTCCCCCCCCCCCCGAGCAATATTTACACCAGATATATTTATTTATTATTTATTTTGAATTTTTCTATACCGGTGTTCATGTAGCAAATACATATCACATCAGTTTCCATTGAAACAGTAGTTACAGAAGAGCATTACATGGAACAGGGGTTAAACGTAACAGGGGTAGATAAACTGCTAATATGACATTCAAGTAAAGCACCAACTATAACGGTAATTCGAATATTAACAATTAAAATTAACAGATAGTAATAACCAGCAGATAATAAATGAATGAACTCAGGAGCATACGGGACAGGGGTGAGAGAATAGGGGGAAATATAACTGAGGATAATAGGAAGTGGCTGTGTAGCAGTGGGAACAGGAGGTAGGTAGGAACTAGTGGAGCAAAGGAAAGAGCAGGAGTGGGAGGGAAGGGTAGGGAGTTAAGCCAGTCTGAGTTAAGTCATTTGTTGTAATGAAAGAAGAGGCAGAAAGTCTTGATTGCAGGTAGGGATACCCTGTCAAGGACAATACAAGAGGCCAGTTATGAGAAGGATAACCAACAATCAAGACGGGCGAGAGAGACGGATATCCCAATGAGTGATGATCGTAGGAGTTCAGTGTTTCAAGTCCTAAGTACTAGTTAAATTAAAAGAAAAGAATATTTTTGAACACATAGGTATTCCATATCCAGGTCTGCAACTAAAGCATGGGTTTCCATTTAAGGGTACCATTTACAATAAAGAGAACAAGGCACATCACTTATGGGCCCATAAATTAAGAGTTGAGAGAAATAAGAACTACTGCATTCACCAGGATTATAACAGAACCCTAAATAAGAGGCAATTCACTTATAGTCAGAGAAACCTTGTCCACTATCTCCATCTCTGCTAGGCTCAGGCCAGCCACTGTTGCTGACTTTTCAGCTAGCCCCAAGGTCCAGGCCCCCCACTAGGTGGACACCAACATATGACTCCTCTGCTCAAGCAGAGGCCAAGCCTGGTGTTATGCTCTTTTACCCCCACCCAGGGAAAAAAAAACTGTACAGTTTCCTATATGATTTTTTTTTTTTTAAACATCTGCAATGAGGCAGATTTTTGAATGTGATAAAGCATTCAATATCTGCTAAGGGAGAGTATGCATTATGTGTTTACCTTACTAACCAATAACTAGAAAGACCAATAGCAACAGCAGCAGTTAGATCATAAGACTGAAGGGAAAAGGGATTACGATATCTGGGGATCACTTATTAGCCTGTCACAGCCACCACTGTTTTGCATTATCAGTTTCAAAAAGGTAAACAGACGTTTGAGACTCACTTTTCTGCTAGACTGGCTACTGAGAGCAGCCAAAGCACTCCTAACTATTCCATCAATCAAAACAGCAAGACTAACACAAGTAAGAGAAAGGGCGCCATCCTTGGTAGGACCTATACTATGGAACACAATGCCCTTAGAGTTAAGATTACAAAGACATCAAAACCTTTAGAAAAAGTTTTAAAACATGGCTGTTTAAACAAGCTTATCACAAAGAGAAGGGAGGTTAGAACCCAGGGAAGTGCAAGGAACGGTCAATAGAACATCCACACACATCACCGTACTCAAAATGTGTGTAGTTTATTTTTATTTTTTTGTTCATCATTAAAGGATAAAGTTACAATTATAAAGCTATTCTTGTATTCAAAACTGATACAGAGAGATTTGGACATGATTTATCACATTTACCAATTAATATTGTTTACAAAACTATGTTACCGAACCATTATGGCACCTGCGTAAATTGATATATTTTAGCAACATTATTTTATGTGCCTTACTGTAAACCACTGTGACGGTATCTATCTTACCGGCGGTATAGAAAATATTTAAATAAAAAATAAAATACTGTGAAACTTAGCTCAAGACTGTCAAATAAGGATGCACTTGGGCTCTTAGCCACCAGGTTGATTACAGAGTTGTGTGTGTCCCATAAAAATGATGGGAAACAATCAATCCATCCATTTTCACTTTAATTAGCATATTTCACCTACTGTCCCATTTCCACTATAAAATATACATATGCTTTTTCTCTACCCCACCATAAAGATTACACAAATTTCACCTACCACAAATTTTTAGAGGTGCCTCCAGTTCCAAGAGGATGGGCTGACTAAGGAAAATTTCTCGCGATTTTATGCATAGGCCCCGGACTTCCGCTTCTGTCATCTGTACAATCTTCCCTGGACGGCATCCTCGCACTGAATTAAAGAAAAAAAAAATTGTGAATTATTCTCCCACAATACTAAGCAAAAATACATAAATTACTATGCCTGAATGCAATTCGCCTTAAGCTACCAAAAAAGAGTGAGCTACCCAATAATTTTAAAAAGATGTACACAAAGTAGCAATTAAAACGCAATGCTTAACACCAGCATTATAAAAAATTAAAGATGTACTATAGAACAGCTTGTATATAAAATAAGTTACATCATTTAAAACTACAGATAGATATTTGAATAGTTAATACGATGTATGCCACAAGGTCTAGTTATTTCTGCACCTAAGTTTTATACTGTTCTGATATTTTTAGGTATGTATTATGTTGTCAGAAAGCTTCCTAGTTTTGCTACATGGCACAGACACCAAAGGTGGAAGAACAAAAGTTTCACAATGTAGTACTCAATAATTAAACCATTTTCTTCAGTCACATCTAGGACAGATTGATAGTGGTGAAGAACAGGGCTGCAAACCTAGGAGACCTCAGTTCAACTCTCATCTCCACTGCTCTCTAAGGGGCTGATGTAATGAAACCCATACAATAACTGGATTTCATTTTAGTGAGGTGTAAAAAAAAAAAAAAAAATGGGGAAGGTTCCCATGGAACGCAGTTAGTTAATAGGATGCAAATAGGAGTTAAATTGCTAAACAAAAAAAATGTGCTAAAATGTGAGTTAACCTGAAAAATTTACACTAATGCAGAAAAGTGCTTTAAAAAAAAAGAAAAAAGAAAAGTAAGGTGGCACGTGCTTGACACAAAGAGTTGCGACCAAAAAGGCCTTGCATGTAAAACTGGTGCTGGGCATCCCAACTTGTGCACAATGTTGCATGCAAGACCATTTGGGCAAGGCATGCCAAATGAAATCAAAGGGTAAATTCTCTACGACAGGTACCTACTGAAGAAAAGTACACACTTTGGTGCTGTACATTCCATTAGTTGCCTGTCCCAAAGAGCTTACCCTTTGATTTCACTTAGCATGCCTTGTCCAAATGCTCATGCATGCAAGATTGTGCCCAAGTTGGGATGCCCAGCACTAGTTTTATATGCAAGGCCATTTTGGTCACAAGCCTTCCAATTTAAAAACACAGGTATAAGGAGGTAAGTGTTTGAATTCCTTGGCCTGAGGTGGAGTAAGATTTAACTCACGTTTTCGGTGGCCATTATATTTATTGCTGTGCCCATGTGGTAGTGTCTAGCTGTTTCTGCCACGTCAGGCACAGCAACAGAATAACTTTGGCCACTAGAAATGTGATTTTTTTACTCCACCTCGGATCAAGTGTAAGCTCTCTGGGTCTTACACTTATAGCTGAACAAAACATAAGCTCTCGGGGAAGGCATCTTCAGCTAAATAGTATGTACTTTTGCATACTGTAGTGCCCTTACCAGAGAGCTTATACATAGTTCGGCTGTAGGTTCCAGCACTAGAGAACTTAAATTTCCAGTGCAAGTCCTTCTTGCATCTAAGGTGGAGTACCACAGTGGGCACTACAACAGACAACCATTGGGAACCGGAAACGTCAGTTTGCTTCACCTCAGACCCAGGAGTTAAATTTCCAGGTACCAGTCATAGGTTCTTTGTGATCTTGAACAGCTGGACAGTACACACACAGTACTAAAGTGTGCTCTGTTCAGCTGTTGGTGCCCAACCAGCCAGCCTATGCTTTGTTCATCCAACTGTAGGTATATCTTCCCCAGAGAACTTATTATTTTACTTGCCATTCCATGTCAAAATGGACCTGAATGAGAGAATGTGCCCATGGCCACAAGTTGAGATGCCCAGCACCAATCTCACATGCAATGCCACGTAAAATCAAAGCATAAGCTTTCTGGGGGTGGGCACTTTCAGATTAACAGTATGCACTTTGGTACTGTGCCAGACTTTGGCAGTCTACTACTATTAAACATTTCTAGAGCACTACACAACATACATAATATGCTGAACAAACATGCAACAAAACTGCCCCTGCTCAACGAGCTTACAATCTAATAAGACAAATAAAGTTAGTTAAGACTAAAAGCAGACAATCTGGCATAAGATTTAAAAGGGATTTCAAAAAGGTTCAGTGCCCCCCCCCCCCCCAAGAGAACTTGTTTTGATTTTACTTCCCATTCCTTGCCAAAATGGCCTTGGATGCAGGAATGTGAGCACTTACAGAAAGCTGAACTATAAGCTCCCTGGAATGGGCATCTACAGTTAAACAGTGCACCAAAGCTGGCATGCAGTGTGCTAGTGTATTAATGAGCTGTTGCCGCCCACCCCAAGGGCTTACTGAAAATTAAACTCCTGGGTCCAAGGTGAAGTAAACTCACATTTCTGGTGGCCAAAGCTACTCTATTGCTGTGTTCAATCTGGCAGAAGCAGCTAGACATTATCACACTGGGAAAAAGCAATAGTATAACATGGCCACCAGAAATGTGAAGTTTTCCTGCTGCTCCGACCCAGAAGTTAAGATTTCCAGCATTAAGAAAATGTGCTTTAAAGCTGTCTGCCTTTTAATGCAGCTCCCTACATTGCTGGAGAATAGCCAATGCCTTCTTTTACATGGGATTTGCATGCACACATGGCTCTGGTTTTTTTTCAAGCACTAAAACCCATATTACATTCCTGAGTAAGGTTAGTGCCAAACACAACCTGCACTAAAACCAGAATAAAATCCCGTGGTAAGCTCAGTGCAGCTTATTACATCGGCCCCCTGTGTGACCCTGAACAAGTCTTAGTCTCATTGTACTTCAATATAGGCTGCAATTTTTAGAGCAATTAATTTCACCAAAACCATCACCAGGCAGCTTGGCACCTATGGCCAAATGAAGAAGTGTGCACTCTCCCTGTCCACCAGTGTTTCTCAAGCTGGTCTTGGAACACCCCTTTGAAAGTCTGGTTTTCAGGACATGCACAATTAATGTATGCATCTCTCACGTATTCACTGTGGATACCCTGAAAACCAGACCTGTTTTCGGTTCTTCAGGACTGAAGTTGGCCACTCATGGGCTGGGGGGTACACCGTGACTGGCTTGAGAAATCCTACTGTATATAACATTACACCATGAGCTGGAAAATAATTTTTCTACTCATTCTTTCAGGCACCCCCTTTCATCCTTCCCCCATACCTCCTCATGAGTTACCCACCTCCCAGTTCTTTTCCCCCTTTCCCCCCAGGCACCACACAAAACGTTCCCTATCAGGTACCCCATGCTACCTCCCCAAGACCTCATTCTCCTCTCATCTCCTGGAGTTTGCACCTTTTTCCTCTTATCTTCCTGCTCTGTGATCCAGAGCCAGTGGGACTCAGTGCAGCTCCTCTAACCACTGGAATCTCTACTCCCCTTCCTGCAATTCCATGATCCTTTCAAGCACAAGATCATTGAACTGCATGGGGGGGGAAGCGTAGCAGCATGGAAATGGAGTAGGAAATAGCAGGATTTGGGGCCCCAACCTCCTCTTCTTTCATTTGCTGTTTGGCCATTCCAATGCTTTGTGGCTATCACCCAATGGCTGAAGATGGAAACCGAAGAGAAACACTAATATTACTTTCCTCCTATACCACTAGGATTTGTCAGCCTTTTAAAAGAAAAAAAGCCTGCCATCTGCCACTTCCTCTCTATAACCAACTACCCTCAACACATGATCAATTCTCCAGAGCTCTGCCAAATACATGATCTATGATTTCAATCAGTCCTCAGAGCCCCCCCATTCTCCCACACACATCCCCCAGAGCCCTCCTCCCATAAACATTCCTGGGTCCCCAGAACCCCAACTTCTGACCAGAACAGGGAAGGAGCAGCGCATTCCCTTGCCAAGCAGGGGCATTGCCTGTGGACTGGCTATATTACTGCACAAGGCTCCTCCCCCCCCCCCCCCCCAAAAAAGGTCTCTCTCCTATGTTCCCCATGGCCCATTCCAGGCTCCTCTTAATACTCTACTCCCACCCCTGCCCCCACACATCTCCTCCAACCTTCCACCAATGGCCCCTTCCCGGCTTCTTTCCCTGACATCTGTCCCTTACCAACTTCTCATACTTCATCTTATGGCTGCTCTGGGCAGTAGCAGTAACAAGAAATCCAGAGGGGCCAGAGCTGGTATGCAAGCTCCAACAGGCCCTGCAATGCCCTGTCCCTCGGACAGATTACAGACATTCCCAGCAGGAGGAGGGGGGGGGGGGAGTGAGGTGCTAAAGGGCCTGCCAGAGAGCACACAAGCTCTGGCCTTGTACTTCCATTTCCTTTCTGTTGAGCTGTGCTTTCTTGCACAAAGTTTTCACTTTTGCCAGCAGCCAGATAACTGCATGCAAAGGTTGGCTGTGTGAGGCTCTTCCTGGCCTGGTTTCTATGGCCAAGGTCATACTGGCCATAGTCTGGCTATGACACTGATTTTACTAAGTAATCTATCTTGAACAATGCAAGGCACACAGTTGGCTCCATTTTTTATTTTAATATATTTAAAAAGTAGTGATCCCAAGAAACTCTGGATGAAATAGAGCATTACAAATTGTGAGGTATGTACATTTTGGATCATAGCCCAAATGTTTCCACAATTGCAGCTAATGCTTTGGGTTTTCTACTGCACTAAAAGTCACTCCTCCCTCCTAAAACAAAGTCAAAGTCCTCAACATCCCAGCCAAAACAGTTCCAGGGATTTATTTCATACTAATTCTGAAAAGTAATGCACTTAAGAACATCAAGCAAACCTGTTGTAAAATTAAACAAGATATTTGAAAGTGCCAATTTTCTCTTATGTTTTAGCAGAGATTAAAAATTACAAAACTAAAATAAAAAGTTCAGTGAACATGTCTGTCTTTCTCACTCTCCTCATACAAAACAAATAGTTACCACAACAAACTCAAATCAGCTACTGAAACAGATAGTGTGTGTTACCAAGCATCTGTCTGCAGCATATGTAATGACTACCACAAACCAGTTTTACTAGAACACCATGGTATTCTATGTCACGCTTATAAAGCTTAATGACAGCTGAATAATGATGAAACAGGTCTTCTGCTTTCTACCAAGTTTGGAGAAAGCTTTATAGAAGCCTGAATGCTCAAGAAGATGAGCCAGTACATGCGAGTAACCCTCTATACAGAATTATATAAGGGCCGATGCAATAAAGTGCGCCCAAGCCCAGCTCACTGGTTAACAAATGGTTGGACGCACATTTTGGATATGCATCCAAAATGCATGTCCAAACAAAGACACAGCTAATAGCGCTTATCACATGTAAATACCCCAATAAAAGTAAGAGATTGCCATGCACCCAACGCACTTTTTAGCCTGTCAATTTTTATGCCTGCTCCGGAGCAACAAGGTGCAGCTAAAAAACCTAAGATATTGCTTTTCTGTGGTTCCTCCTTAGTATCGAAGTGATATAAATAGGAGGAACTACAAAAAACATCATGAAAAAAATAAAAAGGCTTAACAGAAAAATTAATTTCTGGGTGCACAATATACACACACTCCAGGCCATGTATATTGTGCTGGTAAATTAGTTGCAGTGGGATAAAACAGACACTGGTATTGCGCATTTGTTTTCATAACCCGCACACAGCCATGTCTCCTGGGCTCTAGATGCCAAGGTCGCGCTGGGGGGACACAATTTATCCCTCGCGCATCTTTTTAGCGCAACAGCTCATTTGATTATTGCATTGGGCCACCCAAGAGAGGTGAATGTGCGTGCATTGAAAAAACAGGTACCCAGTTTGCAGGCACCTTTTTACGTGCATGACACTGCATCAGCCCTATATGGTTTACATTTGTACGGTATTTGTACCAAAGTTTCAGTGTATTTTCATAGGCCTGAGATTTACAGTAATTGCTGTTTGCGATATTTAAAGCCTCCAAAGGTTCTTAGGATTCATAGTATTTTTAATGCAGGACTTCTCAAATGTGTCCTACTCACCTACCTCTTAATAGGATAGCAGTATAATTAACCTCATATATGTTAATGGGGCTGGGATTCTTGTAAATCATCTGATTTCTTGTAAATTGAGTCCAGAAGGCCGAACAAAAAACAAGACGGAACTAGACATACGTTTTTAATTCTGCCCTACATTTTAATATATTCTGTTATGTCAGCAACCTTGAATAATTTTACAAATCTGATCGGTGTAATTTTACAGTGCAGTAATAGCTTCATAGGAAAACCTTTTCAAAGCACCCAACCTTCCTCCCTTCATCATATTTAGTGGGATGGCATAACTAGTAATTTAGATAAATATAAGAAGGTCCATGGGGACTAAGTTCTAAGTCTTGAGTTATAGAAAACTGATATTAAAAATCATATGCAGTTTTGAAGCTTTGAATTGAAAATGGTTCCTCTAGAGAGGAGGCGGCAGGAAATGGCCAAAAATCTTTTCTCCATGGTATATGTATAATCAACAATTAATAAAGTTCAAGTTAAGAACATAAGAACTAGCCATGCTGGGTCAGACCAAGGGTCCATCAAGCCCAGCATCTTGTTTCCAACAGAGGCCAAATCAGGCCACAAGAACCTGGCAATTACCCAAAGTTAGATTAATGTACGTTTGAGAAATGGATAGACTTCCCAGAACTTAACTACTGGTCAGAGCAAGTGCAAGGCAGTAATATAATATTCTAGTTGAACAGATCTAAAAACTTATTTTTATGAATATCTTGCTACTACACACACTTAACACACCTTACAATAAGACCATATTTAATAAAAAAAAAAAAGACTAAAAGGCAAGTTCATTCAATACTTGTCTTGCTATCCATGACTACACCAGCAAGTAAGGAAACTTATTGCTGAGGCTTTACCAATCTTTTGTTAGTTTTGTTGGCTATTTGTTCTACCATGGAGGTGAGATTTCTAGTTCATAGTTTGAAGTTGAAAATTAATACATAAATTTATACCAAATAGATGGATCTGATGGAGTTAGTCATTGTCTTTTCACTTGATGAAGAGGATGAATATCTACATTACTGGAAGCAGAAGCCATCATGGAAGTGTTGACATAACTATGGACAGAAGTTGAAAATGGTGTACTCAAAAGTGATGGAAAATGAATGAAGTGTATACTTGTCATTTCTTTCTTGGAGGAGGATGTGTGTGAATTTTTGGACCATCCATACAAATCATATGACTGGGTTAAGATGAAGCAGATTCAAGGGCAAGATCAGTGTAGACTTGGCAAAGCCAGGAAGCTTGGAAGTGGATGAGGAGTCTTGAAGCCAAGGGCCAGACAAATGTTAAAAGTAAAATTGTCCACAGAAATAAGTTGAAAAGTTTGTCTTGTTAAAGTTCCAAGGTTCGTATTGATAGAACACAGACTGTTGTCAGTTGTTCAGGAGTAAGCAACTTAGTATCTTGTAGAGGTGAATCCAGGCTCATGATGGTGCAAGCAGAACCTATAGGCGTCTTTCTTTTCTGCCAGCCACTTTCCTTTCAAGTTGGGCCCTCCGGAGCTGGTGGCCAGCAAGGCATGAGAGACTGAGTACCCCCCGATGGGAATGAAGCGAGGGAGCTGGAATTGAGCAAGGAATTGGAACACCAGGGAGCCAGAAGTCCGAGAAGAGACAAAGCAGAAGTGCAGGCTGTAGAATTAGGAGACAAAGAATTCTTTAAAATATAGGCGTCAAAGATGTGAAACAGTTCAGTAGCCAGAGTCAGTTTCAGACATAAGATGAAAAACATGAATTGATTGGAAGATGAGTGCACATTCAGCAGCTGGTAAGATTAAGGCTCATCTGGATTGTGGTGGTCAAAAATAGGCATTTCTTCCAGGAACAGGCATTGCTGTGATGATGTGAGTCAGAATGAATAAGGGTGGTGCTTAGCCATATCTTGTGCAGGAAAAGCCGTTTTTATCAGGGTGCAAGCACTTGTCTGTTGTGGGGCCCTAATGGACCCCTTCCAGTAGAATTCAGCAGATGAGAGATTTCAAGGCCTATCCACTACCAGACCCTTAAGGAGCCCAGTGGGGTTCAGCATTTGCTGTTGCAGGGTCAAATAGATTGTAAGTTTTATTGTTCTAAGGTTGCAAGCAAGTGACAATGGCCCATTCATGGACCTCTTCTATAACTGGAACAAATGTCAGTTTACAGTAACTAGCATGGACCCAATGGTCAAGTCCTTGTAGTTGTAAAGTGAATGAAAGTGCATGGGTTGTAGTATCATTATGGAAACAGTTCCACATTCTGGGCATCTGGGGTCAGGGCAGTCATCTGCTTCTCAGCCTAGCCATGGTGTGCTAGCTTTAGTGGGTGATATGTGAATCCTGTCTCTCTTTTACAGTTGTAATAGTAATAGAAAAACAGAAACATGATGGCAGAAAAAGGCTATATGACCCATCTAGTCTGCCCATCTGTCAATTATTTTAGCATTTTAAATCCCATCACTTCTTTAGAGATGCCCTCTATTTATCCTATGCTTTCTTGAATTCAGATACTGTTTTTGTCTCCGCCACCTCCAGGGGAGGCTATTCCATGCATCTACCACCCTTCTCTGTAAAGAAATATTTCCTAAAATTACTCCCGAGTCTACCCCCTTTCAACCTCATCATATGACCCCCTCGTTCTAGAGCCTCTTTTCCATTGCATGGAAACCTTTTGAGATATTTGAATGTCTAATCATATCTCCCCTTTCCTCCTGGGTGTACATATAATCATACATATGCAGCTGCAGCACTCCCAAACAAAGCATGCACACACTGTCTGGACATCCTCAGTATTAGTATAGTTAGAGACCACACAAAACAATATGCTAGGCTCACTCGATTAAATGCTTGGCCCACAATTTACCAGGAAAGCCAACTCAATATCAATTAGGCGAGAGGCAAAAATATCTGGGTGTGAACTATACTGCCAATTGCAACACTGGAACCACTCACTCATTTAGCTACCAGGGAACCACACACTAAGATTGTGTGGCAGGTGCCATCACTAAACTACAAAGCAAAATAAGCATAAACATTAAACCTACAACTTTATATTTAAACAAAACAAACCCCAAATAAAACATCTCTCACCTGCCAGTAATCAATAAAAATATACAAATCAGGTGGAGTCCCCCACACAAGGGAAGGGGGGGGGAGAGAACGGGCTCAATATGAAGAGAAGAAAGGTAAGGGACAAGCCTTCACTCACCAACCAGGTACATCACACTGCCCCCTTTTTTCAGCATTCCCACCTATGGGCCGATACAGTACGGAGTGCACTATTAACCCACCATTGGACGCGCGTTTTCCCTTACCCCTTATTCAGTAAGGGGCCGAAAACGCGCGTCCAACCCGCCGAACCTAATAGCGCGCTCAACATGCAAATGCATGTTGATGGCCCTATTAGGTATTCCTGCGCGATACAGAAAGTTAAATGTGCAGCCAAGCCGCACATTTTACTTTAAGAAATTAACGCCTACCCAAAAGGTAGGCGTTAATTTCTTGGGGCACCAGGAAAGTGCACAGAAAAGCAGTAAAAACTGCTTTTCTGTGCACCCTTCAACTTAATATCATGGCGCTATTAAGTCGGAGGTCCAGAAGGGTAAAAAAAGTAAAAAGAAAAAAAAAATTTGAAGTCAGCCCGCAGCTGTCTGGTCGAAAACCAGACGCTCAATTTTGCCGGCATCCGGTTTCCGAGCCCGTGGCTGTCAGCGGGCTTGAGAACAGACGCAGGCAAAATTGAGCGTCGGCTGTCAAACCCGCTGACAGCCGCCGCTCTGGGCCAAAAGGAGGTGCTAGGGACGCACTAGTGTCCCTAGCGCCTCCTTTTGCCTGTTTCTACCACAGGGCCTCATTTAAATACAGAATCGCGCACCTGTGCGCTCTCCAGCGGACTTTACTAATTGGCCAGCTAGAGAGGCCTAAAACGTTTGTGGTCTATAAACAAATACTGTCAGCTTAAAGAAAAATCTTTATTTACATAAAGTATGGAATATTCCAGGAGAGTGTAAGATTACCAGCAAGACAATTCAGCAGCAGTCTCAGAGAGCATTGTTGACAAATTAGAGCACCACCTCTAATTTACACATCAATGAACAAGTTTGTTTGCATAACATTTTCCTAATTGGGTGACTAACATCCTAATAGGGTATTATAATTTTATCTCATATGTTAATTGGGCTGGTATTCTTTTAAGTCATGTGATTTCTTGTAAATTGAGACCAGAAGGCAGGAACAAAATTTAAGGCTGAACTCCCACAGTTTGACTTCTGACCTACATTTTAGCATTTCAACATATATTTCAGCAACCTTGAATAATTTTACAAGTCTGATCAGTGTAATTTCACAGTGCAGTAACAGCAGCTTCATAGGCAAACTTTTTCAAAGACTAACAGAGAGAGAAAAAAAAGGGGGGGGGGGGGGGCAGGAAAATTAGGCAGTCTTGTATGCCAAAATTTGAGGCAGGTGGGGGGCAGAGGGCCAGCAGCAAAAATCCCAGAATCCTCCAAATACCATTTAGCTATTTTTAAAATGCAATAGGCAGATGTAAGGAGTGGAGACAGAGAGGAAGATGGGCGAGTGGGGGATTTGTGAAGATAGGATGCAGGGTGGATGACAGAGGGGAGAGAGGATGTTAGGTACTGCAATAAAAACAAGAAAAAAAGGCAAAGATTGGGATGATGCTGGCGTGTTGAGAAGGAAATGAAGGGAAGAAATAGGAGGATGCTGGGTGGGGAGGAAGAGACAGAGATGCTGTACAAAGGGATAGTGAGAAGTACTAGGCACTGTGGGTAGGGGCCAAAGGGAGAGGGGTGCAAGTATTGGCAGAAGGTGAGAGGACAGTGAAAGATGGATGCAGATTGAGGCAAGAAAGAGAGAAGCTGTGCCAGAGCTGCCACTGATAGGCAGGTGTGTAAGGGGCACAAGATTGAAGGTTTGCTTATGCACCTAATATATACTTTCAACAGACCTGGAGAAAAGTAAAGTAATTGGTACTGGGTGTGTATGTATGCACCAGTCTAGAAAGGAGAATGCAAGGAGAAGGACCATGGTAGAATACCTACTTCCACCCTATCTAATACCACCACAATTCAAATCCCCCCCCCCTCCCATGATCTCAGATTCTAGCTCCCAGATCATGGAACCTCCCCCCTCCCTCTCTCACCAGATTCCCCATCCCCTCTGCTCTTCTCCTCCCCTCTTAATCCCAGAACCTCCCTTGCTCTCCCTTCCATCTTCTGCTTATCCTATTCCTAGTCATCCTCTTGCCTCACCATCCTTTTCTTCCTCACCCAATAAAATTATTCATACAAGCAAGGTTGAAAAATTAATATGAAATAAAAAATGGAAAGGTTTGTCTGCATTTCAGAATTTTCAAATTTTTGCCAAATTTACCCCTGAGCTGCTAAAGGAAACTGAAGCTATGCTTGACACAGTGAACATGTGCCATCATGGGGCTAAATGTATATACATTCTGCATTTTAAGGAACCACCTCGACACCCAACAATGGGTGCAGAGCAGAACTAGGACATTACCCATACAAAAAAAATATATATCCTGGTTCTGATGACATTTCAGTAAAAGCAAAACAAACTCTCTTTACTGGCAGGCACAATACCCCTCCTTATGAAAAGACAGTAATTTACCACTAGTGTGTGTCCTATTGAGCAAACACAACAAATAAGATTGATACAAATGCCTACATGCTAGTAAAATACCTCACACCTCAATCACACACATAGAACGACCACAAATTATAAATATGGAGACAAACTGGAATGGAAAACCAAAAAGCCACTCTACATGCAATGCAAACTGGAGAAATGGAAAGAGAAATATAGCACCTAACATAGTCCCAGGATCTGCAATAATGAACACAAACTAATCAGCATAAAGTTACACCTGGATTATGGAACACACTCAAAACAGTAACAACCCTACCTACAAAAAGGCACACTACAAATATTTAACCAGGCCCTAAACTCTAATACACCTCCTATCAGGAAAACAGAACAAGCCAAGCTGCTATAGATCCCCACACAAATAATTGTAAAACTATAGTAATAAATGTTACAAAACAGCTGATGAACAGAACATCCAACAATTAAAAAAACTCATAAAAATTGTTAAAAATTGTCCAAATATCAATAAACTATTTCAAACAGCAGACATTACATAATACCCAATAATTAAAATTGCATTCAATCAAGAAAAATAAACTTAAAAAGCCACCTTTACTTACCTTCTCCAGCAACTCTCCTACTCCTTTCCCTTGCAGTCCAATAGCAAACACCAGAAGCAGCAATGCCTGCTGCAGCTCTGTCCTCACAGTCCTCTTTCCTTAGGACCCACAACCAGTCACACACACTCGCAAAACTTACACACACACACACACACACACTTTTCTCATTGTTTGGCCCAATAAGTCTGGCCTCCGTTCTTCTGACTGCGGTGGCACACAGCGCCTGGACTCCGGCAGAGACATGCAGGGTGTCTCCTCTCTTCAGCCACTGCCGGCCTGGCCTCAGATGGTGGCATGCAGTGTTACTATGTTATTAATTGCATCGGCCCACCGGGGGGGGGGGGGGGGGGGGGGGGGGGGGGGAGTGATCAATCCACTGATAGGCCATTCCACCCCTGAGAAGGGAAGCACAACTGGGGCAAGGGGATGCCAGGTGCTGCAACACACCAGTTGAGAATCGCTGGTCTACACGATATCTGACCATACAGTGGTAGAGGGGGATAGGGACAGCAACAGTGCCTAGGGGCAGCAAAAGACTAAATCCATCACTACTGCAATCCATAGGTTTTCATGATACTGAATGTGACATGCACGAGAGTCTGGACACAGAGCCCAGTATATGTAAATCTCTCTCATGCATATTCTTTCAATATCCTAAAAAACTAACTGCAGTGTGAGGACAGGTTTGGGAAGCTGATTTTAATACAAGAGGCTTATGTTCTGAACTACAACAGTAGAAAGCAGTTGCAGTAATTTAACAGATAAAACAAACCTTGGATCAATTTAGATTGAATGTGGAAACTGCAGATGGATAACTGTCCTATAAAAGGATGGAGCACTATTTTCCTTCAATTTTTGCCCGTTCTATGCTTTCCAACATATGGTATTTTGAAAAGAATTATGTAAATTGTCATGTTTGTGGGAAAATTAAATCAATAAGTGCCAAAGTATCATTTGACTCCCTTGAAGAAAAAAAAAAAAGAGCCCAAGCCACATTTCTTACTCTCGTTAACAGACAACGTCCTGATGGGTCTCGACAAAGGCCAATTCTACCTTCTGGCTCTCCTCGACATTTCAGCAGCATTCGACACAGTATATCATTCAATCCTCAAACCGTCTGGCGGAAATCGGCATCACAGGCACAGCTCTCTCCTGGTTCAAATCATTCCTCAACAACAGACACTACACAAAGTTAGAATAAACGACAAAGAATCCCACCCCATCCCTTCCAATCAAGGAGTACCCCAGGGTTCCTCATTATCCCCTACCCTGTTTAATATCTACCTGCGACCCCTTTGCCAGCTTCTACAAAGTCTCAACCTTACCCACTTTATTTACACTGACGACGTGCAGATCTTAATCCCCATCACGGATCCCCTATCCAACACCCTAAACCTCTGGAACAGCTGCCTTCATTCCATCAATCTCCTACTTTCCAGTCTCAATCTGGTTCTTAATACAGCCAAAACTGAACTCCTTGTCATCACTCCCAATGATAACCACCCCCTTGTCTGCAACCCAATCTTACCTTCAGCTAGCCAGGTGAGAGACCTCGATGCTATTCTAGACAACAGAATGAACTTCAAAAAGTTCATTAACACTACAAAGGAATGCTTTTATAAGCTACATGTTTTAAAACAGCTTAGACCTCTCCTGCACTTTCATGATTACCGTTCAGTCCTACAAGCCATACTGTTTTCAAAGATTGACTACTGCAACGCTCTGCTGCTCGGCCTCCCCTCCTCCACAACTAAACCTCTACAGATGCTGCAAAATGCCACAGCCAGGATCCTCACAAATCCGACGCAAGGACCACATCACACCGATACTTAAACACCTACACTGGCTTCCCATCCACTATAGAATACTGTTCAAGACATTGACCATCATCCACAAAACCATCTATCATTACTCACTCCAACTCAATTCCTCTCGAACTCCATACCTCTACCAGACCGATCAGATCCGCATACAAAGGATCTCTCCAGGCGCCCCCAAACAAAGCCATCACTCACAACTCCATTCAAAAACTAGCACTGTCCACTGCGGGACCACATCAATGGAACTCATTACCCCCAGATATACGCCAGGAACAATGCCATCTCTCCTTTAGAAAGAAACTGAAAACTTGGCTGTTCTCACAAGCATTCCCCTGAAGAGACACTCCCCAACTAGCAATGTCTCCTACTCCTCTCCCATCACCTTTCCTCCTCGCCTATAACCCCTTCTCCTGCCACTGCCCCATTCCTGGCCCAGGTCATCGCCCCATTATGAGGCCTCCGTAGCCAAGTATCTAAAAGAACTGTGTTGATCGAAATACTTATTTTATATTAATTGTTAAATTAGCTCTCCATTATAATCAATTGTTTGTTACTCTCCTGCATTACTTTTAGGAATGTTATGTTAAACTTTTTCTCTTAAATATCCTGAACTGTACTCCCTGTTCATTGTAACCTTCTTTCATTCAGTTAAATGGTTTCCCCAGTTTATACTGTAAACCGGTACGATAAGACTTGTCTTGAGCATCGGTATATTAAAAGAATTTAAATAAATAAATAAATAAATAAATGTCTGGTCTCTCACTGCAGGCTGTAGTGGATAGGAAGGGACTCAATCTTCCTATCCTGAGCATCCTTAAGAGCTTTGCCCCCCTCCACTGGAATTGTGAATTTGAATGTTATTTACCAAGACAAAGGGAGCTTCATCAGATTCTCTTTCTCCTCTCTAGGCAGGGGATAAAGTGGGGAGAAAAAAAATGGGAAAGCTTTAACTGCTATATCAAGCAACTCCCATTCAGTTGAGATAGAGCTCCTAATACCCTGCTGGAGGGGAAAGCAAGTTTGCTTAGCATAAACAGTGTTTTCCATAGATAGCAGAATGAATTAGCCATGAAAGTGGGTGAAATCATCCAGAAGCACTCAATGGACTCATCTCTCCTAGCTAATGTACATATGCAGAAATTCCCATGTAGGCATTGTCTAATGAACTGTCTCAGTTGACAACAGAGCTTACTTGTAAGTCCTTTGGGGATAGGTACAGAGAAGGGCGACCAAAATGATAAGGGGAATGGAACAGCTCCCCTATGAGGAAAGACTAAAGAGGTTAGGACTTTTCAGCTTGGAGAAGAGACAACTGAGGGAGGATATAATAGAGGTGTTTAAAATCATGAGAGGTCTAGAACAGGTAGATGTGAATTGGTTATTTACTCTTTCAAATAATAGAAGGACTAGGGGACAGTCCATGAAGTTAGCATGTGGCACATTTAAAACTAATCTGAGAAAGTTTTTTTTCACTTAACGCACAATTAAACTCTGGAATCTGTTGCCAGAGGATGTGGTTAGTGCAGTTTGTGTAGCTGTGTTTAAAAAAGGTTTGGATAAGTTCTTGCAGGAGAAGTCCATTAACTGCTATTAAGTTCACTTAGAGAATAGCCACTACTATTACTAGCAACAGTAACATGGAATAGACTTAGTTTTTGGGAACTTGCCAGGTTCTTTTGGCCTGGATTGGCCACTGTTGGAAACAGAATGCTGGGCTTGATGGACCCTTGGTCTGACCCAGTATGACATGTTCTTATATTCTTAGGGAAATACCTACAGTATCTGAACATAGTCAGCTTTGAAATTCCAAAAAGCAGAATATATCAAATAAATCCTATCTACGGAAAACACTGTATACAGTAAGCAAACTTTTTCCGCAAGCAAGCTGAATTAACAATGACATTGAGAATACCAAAATGAGGGATGCAGCAGAGCGTTTATTGGGTAAGCAACCCAGACTCCACTGTAGAAAGTAGAAAAGAACAGGTTACACAAAACTGCTTGTCCAAACTTAGTCAGTTCTTTAAGGATTGCCTAGACAGTAGGATTTGTAAAGATGTGGACAGACAACCATGTTGTAGCTTTGCAGATGTCTCTGAGAGGTACTTCTTGCAAACGGGTAATGGAAGAAGCCATAGCACTCACTTGAGTTTTGACAGCCTGTGATTTGCAAGCCTGCTGAAGCATAGCACTATAGAATGCATTCCATAGAAACAGACAATGACAGCAAAAAAGGACCAATCGATCCATCCAGTCTGCCCAGCAAGCTTATGCTAGCATCTGCCACGCCATACAGGTCACTCCCATATTTAGTTTCCCAAACCGTCAAAGTCAGGGCCCTTGTTAGTTGTTGTCCAAGTCCAATTTCCCATCAACTCTTGCTGTTGAAGCAGAGAGCAATGTTGGAGTTGCATCAGAAGTATCTGGCTATTATTGGTTAAGGGTAATAACTGCCACACTAACAAGTTATCCCCATGCACTTTTCTTCATTTCTAACCTTTAGGGATCCACAGCATATATCCCATGCCCCTATCTGCTATCCAGTTTGACAATGAAGTGGTCTGGTGACCACTTCTCCAAGTTTATAGGGTTATACGAAACAAAGGAAGACTGGCAATATAGGAGAGTTCTTTTCCTGTAGTAGGCCAGAGCTCTTCTGCAATCTAACCTATAAAAGGGTATTCTCACCTTCTTATGCATGTGATCACAGAAAGAAGATAGACAATACAATGAATTGATTGATATAGAAAGCAGAGACCACATTTGGATGAAATTTCAGATGAGTCTGGACCACCACTATCATGGAAGAACTAAATGTATGGTGGATAGAATGAGATTTTGGAGGTCACTGATTCTTCTGGGCGAGGTCATCGCTACAAAGAAAACATAAGAACATAAGAAAATGCCATACTGGGTCAGATCAAGGGTCCATCAAGCCCAGCATCCTGTTTCCAACAGTGGCCAATCCAGTCCACAAGAACCTGGCAAGTACCCAAAAACTAAGTCTATTCCATGTTACCATTACTAATGGCAGTGGCTATTCTCTAAGTGAACTTAATAGCAGGTAATGGACTTCTCCTCCAAAAACTTATCCAATCCTTTTTTAAACACAGCTATACTAACTGCACTAACCACATCCTCTGGCAACAAATTCCAGAGTTTAATTGTGCGTTGAGTGAAAAAGAACTTTCTCCGATTAGTTTTAAATGTTCCCCATGCTAACTTCATGGAGTGCCCCCTAGTCTTTCTACTATCCGAAAGAGTAAATAACTACTTTCCACATCAAAAACTTGAGAAGCTATCTCCAAAAGTTCAAAAAACTGCTTCATTAATTGAGAAAGGACAACTTCAAGTCCCATGAATTCAAAGGCTTTTGCAGCAGAGACTTTACATGCCATAAACCTTTTATGAATCTCGATACTAGTGGATGAGCAGAAATTGGTTTATTCTCCATCGTAACATGGAAAGCCACTATGGCGTTAAGATGCACTCTTACAGATGTAATGCGGCCTGAGTCAGAAAGGAAGAGCAATTATGTTAGCAAATGCATTGCCCAAGAAACAGATCCAAAGCGTTTTGATGGCATAACATGGAAAGCAGAGTTGCTTACAGAGTTGATCTCAGAGGACAGCAGGATGGTAGTCCTCACACATGTGATTGGATGGAGTCCCGGTCCGAAACTTTGATCTCAAAGATTATAGAGCTTTCAAATATGCTATTGAGCATGTGTAGCTGTAGTCATCACTCTGCCCCATAGGCAGAGTACCTCAGTCCATGATATAGCTAATACATGGAGAAACCAACTCCCAGGGGAGGCGTTGGGTTTTGTAAGGACTAACATCATGATGTCCTTGGAGAACACCTATTACAGGTAAGCAACTCTGCTTTCTCCAAGGACAAGCAGCATGTTAGTCCTCACGCATGGGTGATTCCCAAAATACAGGCTGTCCGAGCAGGACAAAGCGGGAAACTATCGTGCTGAAAGCACCACCTCTCTCCCTTTTGCCTGAGAGGCAGCGACCCATAAAGGGGCCTAAGCGGGAAAAGAGAAAACCATAGAAATGATTGACACAAAACCTCCATGGGTAGAAGGGGCGCTTAAGGCAGAGGAATGATGAGAGTGCCAGCAAGAAACATACTTCACATCATGGAAAACATTACAAGCAGGGTTTCTGATCAGGAAATCCTGACAATGATAGTAGGTCTAGAACCTCCTGAATACAGGAAAAAGTCTAGAGATGTAAACAAGAGAAGGATTCTTGGACAAAGACCACAGTTTCCTTCATTGTTACAAGACAACCGAAAAATCAACTGGGTCCAGAAAGCTCCCCAGAAAAACTGTGATCCACTGGCATTCAAAGGACAGAATGCATCTGCAGAAGCGTGCCCATGTTTGGCTGATAGGAACGATGGGCAGAAAACCCCAAGCAATGCTTGAAAGAATAAATCAGAAACAGGGTCTGTGACAGACCCTACGAGCCAAAGCACCAGACATAGCCGACTATTCAGGACGGCCTCAAGAGTTTCAGAGGATGAAAGGCAATACCTGAATGGGATCGCTAGCCCAAACTCCCAAGCAGGGAAATAAGATAGGCCTGAAGCTCACCCACACTGACCCTATCAAGGCCAGGGCTATCCATCCTGTCTACAGGATAGTACAGGTGAGCAGGAAGGCACTTTGGGCAACTTAGTGATGTGAGAAAAGCTAAAGGCAGTACTGGCCAAAGCTTGGCAAAAATATAGGAAAAAGTGGTGTATCTTTCCTGAAGGTATACACTAAGATAGCCCTAGCTTTTCCTCCCCTCAATATTTTAACTGGAAGTCGGAAAAAGTGAAAAACACAAGAAGGCAGACCGCTGGACTGTAGGGGTAAGAACAAGTCACTAAGTTGTATTTTTCAACGCCAAGCATTTAGCTCACTACTGATTCCAATAGGGAGTTACCCACAGAGATAGAGCCCTCATCCTGCTTGGAACAGTTGAAACAGAGCAAATCTCCCAGTGAAGAAATCCAGAAACACTCCACCAAGAGATAGGAAGCCGAGATACTGCAAGTGCAGACCCCTGTCGAACAGGATTTCTTCACCTGTGTGATCTTGGAACAGATAGTCACTTATCGGGCTTAGGTATTAATACCTCAGCCATGATTTTATATATATAAGTGGAGTGTTTCTGGATTTCTTCACTGGGAGATTTGCTCTGTTTCAACTGTTCCAAGCAGGATGAGGGCTCTATCTCTGTGGGTAACTCCCTATTGGAATCAGTAGTGAGCTAAATGCTTGGCGTTGAAAAATACAACTTAGTGACTTGTTCTTACCCCTATAGTCCAGCGGTCTGCCTTCTTGTATATACACACACACACACACACACACTTTCCCCAAGGAAGCACGCGGTCTAGTAAATGGAACAAACATCGCATGAACCAGAACTTCCCTGTCCACAGACTACAGTTATTCCTAAAATAGGGAAGTATAGCTTGCAAGCCACTGCAATCAAAGAGCAGCACCTCTGCTGCAGGGTCCCTCATCCCTGGATATAATGCTGGGTTGAAAGGCATACTTGCCAATTAGATGGACTAGACCTCATCTCCATGATGCGAGAATGACTGGCAGTAGTAGTCCTCATAAAAAATGCCCACTGAGCTCAGCAGATATCAAAGATGATTCTGGTTAGGAGAAACCCCTAATCTTCACCGGGGAGCTACTCTGGAAAGGCTTCCTCACAAAATAAACCTGCTGTGCCTTAGGATGACTTAAGGAGAAAGCTACTGCTCAACCAGCTCTCTGAGCCTGCAAGGAACAGAGAGCGTCCACCAGTCAGAAGCAGTGACATCCCTTCTTTGGGAAACTGAGAACGAGGGACACCCCATGTAGGTAGGAGTGGACAGCCAGGCACCCAGAGGGGAATATCCATAAGGGTTTCACTGGAACCCAGTCGAATCTCCCAATCCTGGACAGGAACGCAACAGGAATCTGGTCCTCCTGATCCCAAAAAATATTTCAACTCTCCAATTGAGAGTTGAGTTATAATCACTAATCACTGAGGTTCAGAAGCGACCAACCTGCCACTGGCAGCTACCCTCAGATGGGGTAGGCCACTACAATAGTCAACATAGGGACCCGAGCAAAAAACAGTCCCATGACCACTGCTGCTGTCCCCCGGTTCTGGCCTACAAGGAGAGGCACAGATTCAAAGAATCGAGACTCCAGTTCGGCGACAACATGCAAAGGTCAGAGCCCCAGGGGCTTCCCCCTGGGGATTTGTGACCTAGGATGGGTCGAAAGATCTATTCCACTTCTGAGGAAGGAGAAGACTCCGACAATACCCTCTGAGTGTCTACTCCCCTAAGGGTTTGACCAGGAATTCAGTCCTAAGTCAATTCTGTTGCACACTTTTTACCTTTGTAGCTATACCTTTCAGTTTTTTCTAACCATTTTTCTCATTTTATCAAAGTTTCCTGTTTGAAAGTTTAGTGCTAGAGACGTGAATTTACATACTGTCCCCCTTCCAGTCATTAATTTAAATTTATTATCACTATTGACAAGCGGCCCACCACCGTTGCCTCTCACCAAATGTTGCGCTCCCTCTCTCATCTGTTCCCGAACCAATTGCTCCATAAAACTGTCTTTTAGTCCATTCAGGAACTTTCCCTCTAGCATACCCTGATGTTGAAATCTCCCATTATTACTGCACTACCGGTTTGGTTAGCTTCCCTAATTTCTCTTAGCATATCACTATCCGATTCACCATTTTGGCCAGGTGGATGGTAGTACACTCCTATCACTATTCTCTTCCAACACACAAAGAATTTCTACCCATAAAGATTTGATTGTGCATTTAGCCTCATGCAGGATCTTTACCCTGTTGGAGTCTGCACCATCCTGTACATAAAGTGCCACCCTACCACCAAGATGCTCCTCTCTGTCATTGCGATATAGCAAATGTTGCTTACCTGATGTAACAGGTGTTCTCACAGGACAGCAGGATGTTAGTCCTCACAAATGGGTGACATCGAGGATGGAGCCCACCACGGAAAACTTCTGTCAAAGTTTAAACAGAACTTTGACTGGCCCCTACTGGGCATGCCCAGCAAGGCACTGACCCTGCAGCCAGCAGGGGTCTCCCCTCAGTCTGATTTTCAAAGCTACAGGCAGTGCCTAGAAAGTAAAAATAAAACGAACCCAACACCGCGGGGGAGGCGGGCGGGTTTCGTGAGGACTAACATCCTGCTGTCCTGTGAGAACACCTGTTACATCAGGTAAGCAACATTTGCTTTCTCACAGGACAAGCAGGATGGTTGTCCTCACAAATGGGTGAGTACCGAGCTGAGGATGTCCCGACTTGCACCAAATGTACCCAACGGTGTGCAGCAGGCACAACAACTGAGGAGAAATTTGGGAAAGGGCATCCGCACCCAACCGGGTAGGTGGAAGGGTGTTGGTACATCAGGTTGGAAAAAGGTTACGCAAGACAGACTGGCCGAAGATGGAGTCCTGTCTTCCAGCCTTGTCCAAACAATAGTGGGCTGCAAAGGTATGGAGGGAACTCCAGGTTGCAGCTTTGCAGATGTCAGGAAGCGGCACCGATCGAAGGTGTGCCACTGACGTCGCCATGGCCCTCACAGAGTGTGCTTTAACACGGTCTTGAAAAGGAATGCCAGCCTGCTCATAGCAGAAAGAAATGCAGTCCGCCAACCAGGAAGAAAGAGCCTGCTTACCCACAGGTTGTCCCAACTTATTAGGATGGAAAGAGACGAATAATTGAGTGCTCTTCCTGTGGGAAACTGTACGGTCTAGGTAAAAAGCTAGAGCTCGTTTACAGTCTAGGGTATGCAGGGTCTGCTCTCCAGAGTTGGAGTGGGGCCTGGGAAAAAAGATAGGTAGTATGATGGATTGATTGATATGAAACTCAGAAACTACCTTAGGTAAAAATTTAGGGTGAGTGCGGAGTACCGCCCGGTCCTGCAGGAGCTTAGTGTAAGGCGGATAGGTAACTAGGGCCTGTAATTCACTAACCCTGCGAGCTGAAGTAATAGCCAAAAGGAATAACACTTTCCAAGTGAGGTATTTAAAGTCACAGGAGTGCAGAGGTTCGAAAGGAGGTTTCATAAGACGACCAAGAACCAGGTTAAGGTCCCAGGATGGGGCTGGAGGACGCAAGGGCGGCTTTAGATGGAGCAAGCCCTTAAGAAAGCGTGTTACTAGGGGTTGTACTGAAATAGGATTACCCCCAATACCCTTATGGAAGGCGGCTACCGCACTGACATGCATTCTGATAGAAGAGGTTTTAAGACCTGATTCAGAGAGATGCCATAAATAGTCCAAGAATTTGGAGACTGGACAGGAAAGGGGATCAAGGGACTGAGAAGTGCACCATGATATGTACCTTTTCCATTTGTATGAGTAAGACTTTCTTGTGGAAGGCTTTCATGAAGCTATCAGGACCCGAGAAACGGAATCTGAAAGGTTGAAAGGCTGAAGGACTAACCTTTCAACATCCATGCCGTCAGGGACAAGGCTTGGAGGTTGGGATGGAGGAGGCATCCGTCGTTTTGAGTGAACAGATGCGGGTCCGTTCCCAGAGGAATGTGCCTGCGGATGGAGAGATCCTGGAGTATTGGAAACCATACTTGGCGTGGCCAGTAAGGTGCTATCAGGATCATGGTTCCTCCGTCCTGGCGTAGCTTCACGAGAGTCTTTGACACAAGAGGAAGTGGAGGGAATGCATAGAGTAGACCGGTTGTCCACTTGAGGGAGAATGCATCCCTCGGCCGAGAGTGCTGGCTCCGAATGAGAGAGCAGTAATCGTCCACTTTGTGGTTCTGAGGGGACGCAAAGAGGTCTATGCGGGGAGAACCCCACTTGTGAAACAGAGAGGTCGCTACCAGAGGATCGAGTGACCACTCGTGTGGTTGGAAGACACGGCTCAGCTGGTCTGCCAATACATTGTCTACTCCCGGCAGGTAAGTGGCCCTGAGGTACATGGAGTGGAAGAGGGCTTCCGCCCAGATGTGCGCAGCTTCCTGACACAGAAGGAAGGAGCCTGTGCCTCCCTGCTTGTTTATGTACCACATGGCCACTTGGTTGTCCGTCTGGATTAAGATTATCTGATGAAAGAGATGATCTTTGAAAGTGCGGAGCGCATAGCGGATTGCTCGAAGTTCCAGGAAATTGATCTGGTGTTCGGCTTCCTCTTTGGACCATAACCCTTGGGTTTGAAAGTCGTCCACATGGGCTCCCCAACCGATGTGAGAAGCGTCGGTGGTTAGGATTACTTGCGGATCCGGTGGAAGAAAGGGTAAGCCCTGAAGGAGGTTGACCTGAGTCGTCCACCAGGTTAAGGATAGGCGCAGCGCTTGTGTGACTGTGACTATGGAGGACAGAGGCTGAAAAGCTTGAATCCATTGGTGTCGTAGAGTCCATTGTGTTACTCTCATGGCTAGTCGGGTCATGGGAGTGACTTGAACCGAGGATGCCATGTGCCCTAGGAGAATGAGGAACTGGCGAGCCGTGGCAGTGTTCTGAGACTGGAGCTGGCGAGCCAGGGACATTAGGGTGTGGACCCTCTGAAGAGGAAGGTAAGCCTTTGCCTGTAAGGTGTCCAAGTCTGCCCCAATGAAGGATAAGGTTTGAGACGGGACTAAGCAAGATTTCTCGTAATTGACGAAAAACCCTAAGGAAAGGAGTGTTTGAATAGTCAATTTTAGGGAGGATTGAGCTATCTGTTGGGTGGAGGCCCTGATTAGCCAATCGTCCAGGTATGGGTAGACGTGGACACCTTCCTTCCTTAGGAATGCTGCTACCACTACGAGACATTTGGTAAAGACTCGTGGGGCAGAAGCTAGACCGAAAGGGAGGACACGGTATTGATAATGGTCGTGGCCTACTAGAAACCGCAGATATTTGCGATGAGATTGTGTGATCTCAATGTGGGTATAAGCGTCCTTGAGGTCGAGAGAGCACAGCCAATCCCCTCTTTGTAGCAGAGGGAGCAGCGCCCCTAGGGTTACCATTTTGAACTTCTCTTTTTGAAGGTATTTGTTGAGGGCTCGAAGGTCCAAAATGGGACGTAGTCCCCCTGATTTCTTTGGTATTAGGAAGTATCTGGAATAGAATCCCTTGCCTCGTTGAGAGGGAGGAACGGGTTCTATAGCATTTGATTGCAGAAGAAGGGATACTTCCTGTTGTAATTGAGCCAAATGGGTGGATAGACTCCACGCTTGAAGAGGCGGGGAGTCTGCCGGAAGAGTTATGAAGTTGAGGTGGTAACCCTGTGCGATAATTGTTAGCACCCACTGATCTGAGGTGGTCTGCAACCAAGGTTGTAGAAAATGGTACAGTCGACCTCCTACAGGGATGTGCGGAAGAGGGGTTTGGCATGTGTTCCCTACAGGGGAGTCAAAGGCCAGCCGCAGGCCCAGGAGGAGGGGCTACAGTAGGCCTTTGCTTCCTAGGCTGACGCGGCTGAGGCCTAGCAGAGGATCGAGCTGGACGAGGCCTGGCCGATGGAGGGTAATAACGGCGTGGTCGAAAGAATGACTTCTTAGAGTCTTTCTTTTGCGGTTGCTTGGAGGTCAGCTCAGGTGGGACAGATGAGAGTTGTTTCAACGTCTCATGGTGGTCTTTTAACTCCGCCACAATCTGCTGAATTTGCTCTCCAAACAAATTATCGCCTAAGCAGGGTAAATCAGCAAGACGATCTTGAACCTCTGGGCGAAGGTTGGATGATTTTAACCAAGCCCAACGTCTGGCTGAGATGGCTGTGGCTGAAACTTTTGTGGAAGCATCGAATATGTCGTAGGCAGTCCTAATCTCGTGCTTCCCTGCCTCAAATCCCTTGTGAAGAAGGGCTTGAAGCTACGGTTGGTATTGGTCTGGCAACGTGTCAGCATAGTCTTGCATCTGCTTAAGGATGGCTCTGTTGTACTGAGTCATGTAAAGTTGATATGAAGCTATGCGTGAAATCAACATAGCTCCATGATAGACTTTCCGTCCAACACTATCTAGGAACTTGTTGTCCCTGGTAGGCGGGGTAGAAGAGTGTGGCTTAAGACGCTTGGCCTTCTTCTGTGCGGACTCAACCACAACAGAGCGATGATCCAGTTGAGGTTTTTGGAAACCTGGTGCTGACTGGACAAGGTAGGTGGAGTCAGCTTTTTTGTTAACTGGGGACACTGATGAAGGAGATTCCCAGTTTTTCTTGAGCAGATCCAAAAACACCTGGTGTATAGGGATGGAAGCGATGATTTTTGGAGCATCCAGAAATTGAAGGAGTTCCATCATCTGGTGTCTGTCATCAGCTTCAGATTGTAGTTGAAAAGGTACAACTTCTGACATCTTTCACAAAATTAATGAAAGATAGATCCTCAGGAGGAGATCTTTTTCTACTCTCTGTAGGAGATGGAGGCGAAGCAAATCCGTGTCAGAAGATGTATCATCATCATCACCCCAGGTATCGTAGGGATCAAGTGGGGTTTGTAACCCTGATGGACCTGGCTGAGGCTCTAAAGGCATCGATGGAAACCGAGGTGGAATCGGTGCCGTAGGTGGAACCAGAAATGGCAGATGGCTTCGGTGCTGTCGATGGAATCGGTGCCTGGCGTGGAATGGATGGAACCGAAGGATATATCGGTGGAGATATACCAGAAGGCACCGATGGAACCACCCCGGAAGGGGGAATCCGGAACGGTGTTTCTCCTGCCGATGAAAATCCAGTCGGAGACGGTGGTGTTGTCGATGGCACTGGAATCACCGATGGAAGGGCCGTCATGAGCGCCTCCATGCGGCTCAGTAGCGGTGCTAGCGCTTGTATCAACGGCTCGGTGGTCGGTTCCCTCCTCGGTGGCGAAGCCGGTGCCGGTGTCTGTGCCAGGGGCGGCATTGGAACCGGTGCCGGAGACGGTGCCGATGGAGGTTGCAATTTCTTCATCGCTTTCTCGATGGCCTCCTGGACCAGCCGGTCCAGTTCTGCCCGGAGACCAGGGGTAACCATACCCGGCTCGACGGGAGAGGGAGGCTGAGGCAGGGCCGGAGGGACCACCGTAACCGGTGGGATCACGGCCCCCGCACCCCGGGAGGGTGAGGGTTTCCTCGATGCCTGCGAACGAGACGTGGAGGGTATCCGGTCTGTTCGCGGCTTCTTTGTCGGTGGCTCGGCTTGAGCAGAGGTCGATGGCTGTGGATCCTCGACAGGCCGAGACTTATGCCGTCGATGGCGGTGCTTTTCTTTCCGATCCCCTCGCCCATCCGGGGAAGGGACGGGAGTCGACGGCCGAGAAGCGATCGATGGCGGACGGTCACCGGAGGGTTGACGATGATGGTACAACTTCGACGGTGCCGGTTCCGATGACGTCGATGCTATCGATGGCGTTGGGGTGGGTGCATGGAAGAGGAGCCCCATCTTCTCCATCCTGGCTTTGCGACCCTTGGGTGTCATTAAGGCACATTTGGTGCAAGTCAGGACATCATGCTCACTACCCAAACACATCACACAAACCCTGTGGGGGTCTGTGATGGACATAGTCCGGGTACAATCCGGACAACGGCGGAACCCCGTTGCCATGGCCTGAAGCCAAAATTTAGGCTGGGGATCGGTAAGTGCCAACAGGCCTCAAGGGCCAAATTCGACGGTAGTCGATGGAAAAAGGCAAAAAACTTACCGGGTTCCGTAAGATGACTAAAAAATTTGTCGAAGGGAGACCCCTGAGGGGCAAATTTTCTTAGGAAATTAACTTCCAAATTCCTGTCAGGAACGTGGTTAGAGAGCTCCTTTCACCGCGTGGCAACTGCTGCGCGGAAAAAAGAAGACTGAGGGGAGACCCCTGCTGGCTGCAGGGTCAGTGCCTTGCTGGGCATGCCCAGTAGGGGCCAGTCAAAGTTCTGTTTAAACTTTGACAGAAGTTTTCCGTGGTGGGCTCCATCCTCCATGTCACCCATTTGTGAGGACAACCATCCTGCTTGTCCTGTGAGAAAATTTGTACCCTGGTATAGCACTATCCCCTTGGTTATACTCTTTCCACCATGTCTCTAATATGCCAATTAAGTCTATGTTATCATTCACTGCTATACTCTAATTCTCTCATCTTACTTCTTAGACTTCTGGCATTAGCATATAAACATTTCAAAGTGTGTTTTTTGTTTGTGTTTACATTCTGCTTTTCAGTTGACAGGGATAAAATAGAATCTTTTAGCTGAGGTGAGTTTTTAGTTATAGGCACCTGGACTACTTGTCTTATTAATGGAATCTGTTGGGATGCCCTAACTCTAATGCTTGATTAGTATCCTCTGAGAACTGGCTCTTGAGAACTGGAGTTGGCCACCCCTGGTCTATTATTTGCAAGTTGTCCACCTTCCAGACTAACATAGGATAACAAGGTTGCTACTACTGGCTGGAAGTACCCTCTACATCACAGTTGGGCTCTTTCAAGGGTCTTCCATTGGTGTTGGACCTTGCTAAATGAGCCCCTGATCTCAGGAGAACAAGTGAGAGAGAGAACATGAGAGATAGAGAACAACCTCAAGCCATTAACCTTTCCTTAACATGGGCCAGGTCCACCAGGATCCTCTACTCCCTAGGGAATGGAATTCCTCCTAGGGGATCCTCAATCCTTAAAGCACCTGCTACCAGGGGGAGGAGGGCCCACCTGGGAGACAGCTGAACTGGGGAAAGCAACCTCAAGAGGTTACTGAACCAAGAGCTCCGAAGGCTCAACTAGGCTGTAGCTGTATCCTGCCTCTGGGAGTTTATCCCAATCAGTACATCTACACTTGTCCTCAAACTGCACTGGCAAGTGCTGATGACCACTCCCCTTTTATGATCAAGAGAGGTCATGAAAAAGATGTGCCCTATGTCCCCATCAGTTGAGGAAAGGGGAAATCTAGTGAAAGAAACTGGTCTAACAGGAGGAAAAAGTGATTCTATTACTATAAACATAGCATCTATGTATGATATAGTATGTCAAAGGAATGCTGTCTCTCTTATCTGTTGCTAATTTAATAAAATTAACAAGATTACAGGACTACTACACTATAGAAGTAAAATCATTGTCCCCATGTACACAGCATATACAGTATGAGATAAACCAAAGCTGCTCACAAATAACAGGTATTTCTGAGAACAGTACACAATTAGCCAAACGAGTAATGACATTTAATGGTGCCAAAACAGACTGTTTCAGAGTTCTGGAAAAGATTTCCCAGAAATGTGCAGAATTTCCCATGCATGCGCCACCTCAGAGCCCCATCAGTTCTAAATATTTTAACCTCATAGTTTACGTGACTATCCTCAGACAACTGTCACAGGTAAGCAACTTTGCTCTGTAAGGACAAGCAGGATATATCACCCACACCAGTGGGAATTCCTTGCTGCCATTCAACAAAAACACAGGATAGTAATAATGTGTCAATGAGCAGAACATTTTTGTTAGGCAAAAACCTATTTGATCAAAAAAGATTTTTTGGAAAACAACTTGAAATAAGATCATGGGTACTTGGAGCGATGGGAGTTGTCATTCTATTCTTCAGAGGCCCTGAAAGATAAGACTGACTAACTTTCTTTCATGCTTGAGTCAACATCCAGACAGTAATGGAATGTGTCGACTCAACACCACATCACAATTTCAATAGAGTTCTACTAGACTTTTGCTTGGAGTTAAAAATGTCAGTTCTAATCTTATAAGAGCACTCAATGACATCTTAAGTGTTGATGCCACAACATGATCTAGCCCAGTAGTAAAGATCTCCAGTCCCCGAGTGTTGTAAGCCAGTTGGGTTTTTCAGACTCTCCATAATGAATATGCATGAGATGCAATTGCATCCAGAGGCAACATGGCTTGTTGCCACAAAAAGGTTTTTACCTGTCAGTAGGCAAAGTTTCAAGTTTTCCCCCTTTTTCGTTCAGAGTAGTCTGTGGCTAGGGATTCCCTATGTCTGAGGACTGTCATTCTACTTACTCTGAGAAAACAGTTGCTTACATTCTCCAAGGACAACAGAATGTCAAGTTTTCACAAAATCTCTCTCCACTTTGGAGTTGGTTTCTCCAAATCTAAGCTAAACTAGTGACTGAAGGGGCCCTTGCACATGGCAGTATAGCATGCTGCACATGCTCAAAGTTGTTAGAAACTTAAAGTCAAATTTCTGTACCAAGCTCCATCTGATGCCATCCACATGAAGACTGCCATCCTGCTTGTCCTCAGAGAAAAAGGAAGTTTCTAGCTTTTGTAATTGTATTACAGTTACATAGGATCATCATAAGACTCAGGAACACAAAAAAAAAAAAAAAAAAAACTTTTCCTCTAAGCATCCTAACTCAGAGGCTGATGCAGTAATGGATCTGTTAAAACTGTGCACTGAAATTCATTGCAGTTTAAAGCACAGGTTGATTTGTTTTTTTTAAACTCCTAATGCAGTAAGCTAATGTTATGTTAATGCATCAGAAGTTAAAGTGCATCGACTAGAAAATTTGCACACAAACCAGAGTTAAAATGTGGATTCAGCACACACTGAATGCATATATTTTATACTCAGGGAAGTGGGGGGAGCCTCTGATATATAAATTATACAAACAAAACATGACTTGTGTAAAATATGATGTGTGCACAAAAATGCTTTCAGCACATAAAATATTTTTGGTGCACAAACATTTATGCACAAAGCATGTTTTCTGCACATAAATCCCCAATTACAGGTCCTGGTATTGGAACTTCAGTTTCTGCCCATAGACTGACAGAAGCACTGAAACTTTTCTCCACCTCTGACCAGGAGTAAAATTTCCATGATTAGGAAAGCATGAGTTAAAAATCAGCAGACTTCTCTACATTGAGAGTTAAAGCCTTCATTTTCATGGGATTCCCATGCAAGGGTGCTAAACAGGACAGTTTTACACATACAATTTTTGTGTGCAAAACACTCTTTGCTACATCTGGAGTATCATTTATGCACAAAAACATGTGCACAACTGCAAGTAAAACTGGGCGCTCATGCACATTCAATCTGGATATCCTGTAAACGTTTACTGTCTGGGGATCCTCAGGACAGATTTGAGAACCACTGGCCTAATAGAAACCGTTCTGAATGAGCTGGAAGCCTAAATGGAGCAGGGGAAAAAAAATATAGAGCCCCACCCAATATGTTTACTTACAGGCCGATTCAGTAAAGTCCGCAAGAGCGGACGAACGCCCGCTCTCCCGGCACGTGCACCGGCCACTCGCTGGTGCACGCGATTCAGTATGCAAATTAGGTGGTGCAGTAGAAACGGGCAAAAGGAGGCGCTAGGGACACTAGTGCGTCCATAGCGCCTCCTTTTAGCCTGGAGCGGCGGCGGCTGTCAGCGGGTTTGACAGCCGCTCAATTTTGCTGGCGTCTGTTCGAGCCCCTGACAGCCACGGGCTCGGAAACCGGACGCCAGCAAAATTGAGCGTCCGGTTTTCGGCCCGACAGCCGCAGGCCCAATTTATTTATTTATTTAAACTTTTTGCACACTTCGGGACCTCCAACTTAATATCACCGGTGCCGGCAGAAACTAGCGCCTACCTTTGGGTAGGCGCTAATTTCTTAAACTAAAATGTGCGGCTTGGCTGCACATTTTACTTACTGTATCGCGCTGGCATACCTAATAGGGCCATCAACATGCATTTGCATGTTGAGGGCGCCATTAGGTGCCGCAGGTTGGACGCACGTTTTCCTCCCCTTACTGAATAAGGGGTAAGGGAAAACGCGCGTCCAAGGGCAGGTTAACAGTGCGCTCCTTTGGAGCGCACTGTACTGTATCGGCCTGTTAGGGAATAGCCACTGCTATTAATTGCATCAGTAGCATGGGATCTTCTTTGTGTTTGGGTAATTGCCAGGTTCTTGTGGCCTGGTTTGGCCACTGTTGGAAACAGGATGCTGGGCCCTTGGTCTGACCCAGCATGGCAATTTCTTATGTTCTTATATACACACACACCCCTTCTCTTGAACAAAAAATACTCGAGAGACTGTGTCAAAATCTAAGGAAGGCAAAACACACATTTGGGTTTCTATAATAAAAGAAAAGGATATCAAGAGTTTAGTATAAACCAATGCTATCTTGGGCTTGCATTGTTTCTCCCAGATCTGAAATATATTTCAACTCATAGCTCACCTTCAGTTTAGTCCAATTGAGCAGGAAAATTATATTTATACTTTACCTGTTCCAGACACAATTAAATATCTCTAACACTTGCATTTGCAAGTTATAGACTTCTACACTTACTTGCCTTGTTTCTCCATAAAATAAACACCACATAAGAAAATTCAATATTTTTGCATGATTAGCAAAAATACCCACTCTGCTTAGGTTATATAGGCAAGGTTCCCACAATTCCATGGAAGGTCTGCAAAATGCAGGCTTTCCAAGGAAATGCTGCAGAAGACCAGGGCCATGATGCAGCAGTGGTAGCATGTTTGCCCTCCTAACCAAACCTCTATTGTGGTTTGTCAATGGAGAAAAATAGCAGCAATGCAGTGCTTCAGACCACGTTTTCCTCTGCTGTTGGGTCCCCATTGACATGCTTTGAACTGCAAGGCATTGCAGTTCTGCACAGTCTGGTTCAAAGCACAACATTGGGGGCCCAGCAGCAGATGAAGACAGCAGCCTGAACCACTGTTTTGATATTGTGCTCCTCTTCTTAACAAACCCAGATCAAGGCAGGGTGAGGAGGGCCAGATGGGATTTGGAAGGGGGGGGGGGAATATAAGGACTGACGCCCTATCCTAGATTCTCTCTACAGGCCCCAATAAGAACAAATAACACTGGCCCAGGAAAGATGAGAAGACAGGCACAGCCTAAGGCATTACAGTGCTTCTCTGTGACAAAGGGATGAGGGGAGCAGGGAAGTTAGTAAGGAAAATCGAAGGTTATGCTGATGATCTTTCTCGCAAATCACCCTACATAATAACAGACCAGCCCTCTGGCCAGCTTTCCAAATCTGCAGACAACCAATCTTAATCATGCACCTTTTACCCCAACCCTTAGTTATCTCATTATACACTTAGATCTTCAGCCAGTCAATCTCTGGCTCCATGAAAGAGCCTATCATTTATTCGTTTCTTTGTTCCCAGTTCCTTCCTCCAAGTTATTTTATCCCCTGTTTAATGTAAAGCATTATGTACATGCTTCTGTTATACTGTAAACTGAAGTGATATGTAATTTTTACATGACTATCTGTATATATAAAAAAAATGTTAAATAAATAAGGTGCTGTGGAATGTGAGTGAGCAGAGGGGCTGTGCTGTGTGAAGGAGATTGGAGGAGTAGGTTTGGAAAGACAGTGCATGAAAAGGATTGAAGGGAGTATGAGAGAGGATTAATGCCGGGGCAGTTGTACGAATAGATCACTTCTTCCCTTCCTGACCCTAGATCCCCCTCTTATTTCCTCCCTCCCTTTAGACTAACCCTTCCTGCTTGAGATCCTCTCATTTCCCTCTTCTGGGATTCCCTTTATCACCAGATCCCTTCCTTACCCTTTTAGGATCAGTCATTAAGATCCCTTTTCCTCTATACAAAAAAAAAATCAAACGTCAGAAAATAGCTTTATATAAAGTAAAAAAGAATTCATATTTTAATATTCAAATATGCAAAACTATGCAATTTTGCCACAATTACCACAGAATCTTGAAAAATCTGCCACAAGAAACCAGGAGCTCTGGATATAGAAAGCCCAAGAAGCATTCCCATTACAGGAAAGAATTTAACCTTTTTGTAGAATTAACACCTCTTCATACAAACTATTAGGGACTGCCCAGCCCTGAGATGCTTTAGAAAGGCCTGTCAACTAAAAAAGCCCCATGCTCAGTTGGCACTAGGCATCTTTTTGTCAGGCATGCTCAAATGTAAAAGTATGTTGCATCCGAATATTAATTAAAAAGACTTTCCAGACCTCACCATGATAATTCACATCATACCTCAGCCTAAATGCCCATCATGACAGGTAATGTCAATCACTATTTGGAGCAATAAAAAGCTATATGGTAAGGATAGCCTACATCTGTCTGAAGCAGGAAGGAGGATACAAAGTGAGAAATTCGGATCATGTATTAACAGACATGTAAACTAAAGAATGGGGGTGGCAGGAGATGGCCAATGAAAGTGACGTCACCCCCAAGAAATACAGAAAGTGGGAGGAGAAAAAAATCTATCAGCTCAAAAAAGCAGAAAAGGTGTCTAAGTGCAACAAATCAAGGGAAAAAAGTTGGAAACTATTACTACAAATGCTCGCAGTTTGGGCAATAAAATCCCAGACCTCAGTCCCTAATGGAGGCAGACTTGGACATTATTGCGGTCACAGAGACATGGTTCACGGAGTCTCATGATTGGGATACGGCCATACCTTGCTATAACTTAAGGAAGGACAGAGAGGTCAGAAAAGGAGTAGCAGCAGCTCTTTACGTCAAAAACAATGTCCAAGCAACTGAACTGCAAGGAATGAGGGTTAAAGAAGCATCATTATGGGCCATCCTTAAAAAAAAAAAAAAAAAAAAAAAAGATGGTGCGTCCATTGTTACTGGAGTAGTTTACAGGCCTCTGACTCAAACAGAAGAACTAGACAGAGATCTAGTCGAAGACATCCAAAAAATGGGAAAGAAGGGAGGATTGATTGTTGGAGATTTTAATTTGCTGGATGTAGACTGGAGAATCCCTTCTGCAGAATCAACCAGAAGTAGAGAGATAGTGGATGCCCTACAAGGGATCTCTTCAAACAAATGGTAACGGAACCCATGAAGGAAGATGTGATACTCGACTTAGTGAGCACTAACAGGAATAATGTCTCTAATATTCAGGTGGGTGCCCATCTCAACACCAGTGATCAAATGGTATGGTTTGATATCGCAAATAGGATAAGAAGTCACATGAACACCGGGGTTTTGAATTTCAAAAATACAGACTATCGAAATAGGGAAGTATCTGGAGACAGACAGGGAGAAAATGGGAGAGGTGGAACAACAGTGGGCCAAACTAAATAGAGCAACTACAAAGGCAACAAATCTATATGTTAGAAAAGTCAAAAGTAAGAGAAATAGAAACTGATTGGTTCTCAAAAGACGTGGCTGATCAAATAAAAGCAAAAAGAACAGCGTTCAAGAACTATAAAGGATCCCAAAATGAGAAACACAGGGAAGACTATCTGGTGAAACTGAGGGGAGGTGAAGAAAGAAACCAAGAAAGTTAAAAGTCAGGCGAAAAAGGATTGCCAAAGAGGTAACGAGAGGTGACAAAACATTTTTCAGATATATCAGAGAAAGGTGAAAGGTTCGAAGTGGTATCGTAAAATTGAAAGGTGACAAAGGTCAAGATATGGAGAAACACGAAGAAATGGCTGAAATATTAAATACTTCAGTTCAGTGTCCACTAAAGACTATCCTGGAGAAGGACCGCTGCTAGTTAACAAAACTGGGATGGGGGGTGGAGTAGATTAAACTCCATTTACAGAGGAGAATGTATGGGAAGAGCTAGGAAAACTGAAAATGAACAAGGCCATATGGTCAGATGAGGTCCCAGGATACTGAGGGAACTCAGATGTGCTAAGTCCACTGAAGGACCTGTTCAAAAGATCCCTGGAAATGGGAGTAGTGCTGAAAGATTGGTGAAGAGGAGAGGTGAGGTGGACCCGCTTCACAAGAGTGGGAGCAGAGAGGAGGCTGGAAACTACAGGCTGGTTACCTCATCTCAGTGGTGGGAAAATTAATGGAGACTCTGCTTAAAGAAAGGATAGTGAACTATCCACAATCCGATGGGTTGCTTGATCTAAGGCAGCATGGATTCAACAGGGGAAAGACCAATCTGATTTTTTTTGATTGGGTGACTATAGAATTGGATCAGGGAAGAATGCTCGATGTGATTTACTTGGATTTTAGTTAAGCTTTTCATACTGTCCCACACGGAAGACTCATGAATAAAATGAGACGCTTGGGAGTGAGCGCCAAGGTGGTGACATGGATTACAAACTGGTGATGGATAGAAGACATCATGTAATGGTAAATGAAACCTACTCTGAAGAGAGAATGGTATTAAGTGGAATGCTACACAGATCAGTGTTGGGACCGGTTCTGTTCAATATCTTTGTGAAAGGGACAGAAAGTAAAGATTTGTCTATTTGCAGATGATACTAAGATCTGCAACAGAGTGGACACGCCAAAAAGGAGAAGAGAGAAAGATGTGATTTAAGGAAGCTTGAACGGTGGTCATAGATGTGGCAGCTGGGATTAAAACAATCCAACAGGTGTGTAGCAAAATCAACAGCAAAGGTCCATGTAAAATAAACCAGAAAAAACAAACAATTTAAACAGGAAAAGTTCAATTCTTCCAAAATGCCAAATCTTTATTGAAATGTCAGTCCCCCGACACGGACCATGTTTTGCAAGGGCTGTGTCGGGAGGGACCAATTACCTGTGGTAAAATAAAGCGCCATTACATTCTTGAGAAATGTGTCCCATTAGATACATCAAGGGGAATTTCCAGAGGATAATTTGGGGGGGTTGAACCAATTACAATTGGAAGAGCACTGTTTTAATGTGTGTGAAGAATCAGGTTGATCAAAACCACTGCATCTCATGTATGTGAATGAAGTGCCTTTAAATGTGCACTGGTGAGGTGTCAACATATGAAAAGTCACTTGGGGTTATTTAGTCTGAGGCATTTGGTCAAGATTCAGGAATGGTCCCTCAATATAAGGTAAGCTTGACTGTTTGTTTTTTCTGGTTTGTTTTATATGGACTTTGCAATTGATTTTGCCACACATCTGTTGGATTGTGTTCATATTGGTGTATTTGCCCATCATGCCACACTTCATTGTGAGCTAGATTTAAAAGCCAAGAAGTGCAGAGTCATGTGTCTGGGATGTGGTAATCCAAAAGAGTTGTATGTAATGGGAGGTGAAGGGTTGTACAAGGAGCAAGAGAGACCTTGGGGTGATAGTGTCTAGTGATCTGAAGACAGCGAAGCAATGTGACAAGGCGATAGCTAAAGCCAGAAGAATGCTGGGTGACAGAGGAATAACCAGTAAGAAAAAGGAGGTGTTAATCCCCTTGTACAGGTCCTTGGTGAGGCTTCACCTGGAGTACTGTGTTCAGTTCTGTAGATCATATCTTTCACGCATATAGAAGCACTGCTCTGGGTCCCACTAAACCACCTGTGCCTGCCTAGAAGAACCGAAGTATTTTTTATCCACTTCCTCGTTCCTTGGCATCAAGACACGCCCCCTTTTGGATATCACAGGGGTCGCCAAAAAACAAGAACATTTAAACAGCAGCTTCTCTCAGGCACCGCGCGCCTAAAGGAGCACGACCAAAGGAGCAGGCCCCTTGTCGCACCCCTTTGCGCAGCCTCTTCATAGAGTTGACTAAACAACTATATAATATCTACTACAACCAGATCAGACACTTCATAGGCTTCTACAAACATTCAACTTTCTCAGAATCCCACAGATTAACCATCAAGACAAATTCATCTTATACTTAATCCATACATTGTTTTTAACTTAATATAGAAATCTAACACACATTGCTCTCCCTATAATTAACTCACCTAAATACTCTTCCACTTTCTACAATACCCCAGCTAACCTAACCTTCCACAACATCCATTATGGATCTACCAAAAAAAATTTAATTTTACACCACAATAACCACACAAAAAAAGAAACAAAACATATCACATATAAACCACAAAAAGGCTCCTCACAATACCCACACTTCTCAACACTCACATAACATCTCTTACACTCATATCACTAATCCTAGTCAATGTTCAATTATACATGATTTTCTCATTTACAATCTTCCAGAAATTTGCTGCATCACAGAATCCTGGCTTAAAGAATCAGACATAGCCCTAATAAAACAGTTACCCAAAGCATGACATTCACTCATTAACAAGAAAAAAAAAAAAAAAGAAAAAAAAAAAAGGTGGCAGCCTACTATTTCTAGCTCTAAAGAAATACAAATTTAAATTCCACAATATCAGTACAATCCCCTCCCTCAAAATTGCCCTCTACAAATCAAGTCACCTACAAATTATTCTACTATATGCTCCACCTGGTGTCCTAGAACACAACTCCTCACCACTCGAAGCCATTTCAAAATTCAACATCCCAGTTATAATACTAGGAGATTTCAACTTACACTGACAAATCCCCCCCCCCCCCCCTTTTCCATTGCTTGCCAAATCCTACTAGATACCTTGACAGCAATCAGCCTCAAACAAATAGTAAAATCTTCAACCCAAAGATCAGGCCATACTCTAGACCTCATATTCATAAGTGATAAGATCGAGCTCAAAGAACCACCTTCAACCACAGATCCCCCATGGTCTGATCACAAACTCATTGAAACTAAACTTTATCTAAACTACTTCCATTTTGAACGTCACAATCAAGTCAAATGTATCCAATTTAACAAACCATGCTCCAGTGATTATTTAATTGAAATCTTACCTAAAATTTAAAAAAAAAAACTAAATAAGTCTGACATCAACTCTGCTGTAAACTCCTGGCTCACCATCACTTCAGAAATAGCAAAAAATAAATGCCCAATCATCCAGAAGGTAATTAAATCAACATCCAATTACAAAGCCCATGGTACACTCAAGAAAATAAAAAAAAAACCTAAGATTGACAGAAAATAAATTGAGAAAAAACACATCAATTAAAAGATATACAAAACTATTCTCTATATATACAAAACAGATATTAATAAAGCCAAAAAAGACTACTATGCTGAAAAGATACATAACTACCAATTCGACCCCAGAGAACTTTTCACATATATCAAAGACCTCACACAGCCTGACAAAACTCCTCCACCAACAGGCAGCCAATTGATCACATGCGACAATTTCGCCTCTTTCTTTTGAGACAAAATCATCAACCTTACCATGAAAATTCCAACAACGGATGAAGAGATTACAGCCCTTCCAAACAAAACTCAAAATGGTCTCTTTTTCAAACCACAGCTTCCACTGAAGTTCATAACATGATCCAAAAAATGAATCCTGTGTCACATCCAATTGATGCCATACCAATAAAAACACAAACTAGTGTCCAACATCATCGCCAGGCTAATTGCAGACATAATAAATCTCTCATTAAATGAAGGCATATTCCCAGACATTAAAATGTGCTGTGATCAAACCAACTCCTAAAAAACCACATCTGAATCAATCTGATATCACCAACGTCAGACCTATTTCCAACCTCCCTTTCATTGCCAAAGTATTAGAAAATAATCAACAACTTTCAGAATGTTTAAATAACCATAAAATACTTTTCCCAGAACAGCATGGATTTTGGAGCACTCTTAGCACAGAAACCCTTCTACTATCTCTCTCTGATACCATCCTCAAAGGACTAGATAAAGGCCAGAAATATATCCCCATACTCCTTGACATTTCTGCAGCCTTTGATACCGTAAACCATAGCATCCCCCTGAAAAGATTAAAAGGAAATTGGACTATGTAACACCACCATCAGCTGGTTCACATCGTTCCTATCTAATAGATCATACATAGTCAGAACTAACACCACAGAATCCAGACAAATATCCCTTTCCACATGGTATCCCGCAAGGACCCTCATTATCTACACTTTTCAATATTTACTTCCTTCCTTTATGCAAACTCCTCTCAGATCTTAAATCATCATATTATATATATGCTGATTATGTTCAAATTCTCCTCCCAATAAATGACAACTTGTCTAATACACTATCTCTGGAACACCCACCTCAATAAAATACAACTGCTAATACAGATGGCCCTTACCCTCAACCACAATAAAACTGAAATACTTTAAATATGTAACAAAGCCTCACCCACATCTGACCTCCAACTCAACAACTACATTACAAACAAAGAAATTATACTCAATACAAGAGATCTAGGAATCACATTAGATTCTGATTTAAATCTTAAAAAACGTAACACAATTAAAGAAGGATTCTTTAAACTTCAAGTCTTAAAGAGGATCAAACCTCTCCTGCACTTTCAGGACTATCTAATAGCATTACAAGCCCTCTTGTTTTCCAAACTTGATTATTGCAATGCAATACTCCTCGGTCTTCCAGCTTCCACTATTAAACCACTACAACTTCTTTAAAATGCAGCGACAAGATCACTTACCAACAGCAAAAGATATGACCACATCACCCCAATACTCATGGAGCTACATTGGTTACTGATCCTCTACAGAGTTCAATATAAAACTCTATCCCTCATACACAAAACCTTATATAACAAAACAGATTGGATGAATGTACTAATTCACTTTCAAATCCCACAGAGAAATTTACGCTCTGCTAACAGGTCTTCTTGCAACTCTCTCCCCAAAACCCACCCACAACTCAACCAGAGAACGTGCCTTCTCAATAGCTGGACCACCCCTTTGGAACGCCCTCCCCACCGATTTAAGACTTGAACCGTCATCACAAACTTTCAAAAAGAAACTAAAGACATGGCTATTCAAAAAGGCATTCACAACATGATGAGAAAAATTCACTCACCTCTCCCACACCCATCCCTATCCTATTCTCCTTTTCTTTGTATCTCTCCATTGACCCTTATATACTCCCACCAGCTCATCATCAGTCCTATATTAATAAAACTAGCTGTACCCGGCCACGCGTTGCTGTGGCTCAGTTTGGTTAAATGGAAGAGAAAGAAAAGAGAAAGCGCACGTTTTGAATATGGTTAATTTCACAATTTTGTTGTTCCATTGTCTGTACAGATATAGCGATTGTCTGGTTTGCCGACTCTAGAACACGCAACATATAATTGTCCATGTGAGAAGCAATCCGTGTCAAGATGTAAACCGCATAATTCTAGAAATGAAAAAGAATGAAAAAAGAAAAAACAAACTATACTCACTAAATGAACGGTACGGTAAACGACAGCTCAATTCCAATGCAATGTCACACGAAATAATTAAATCAAAATGAAAATCTATGAAAATTCAATTTAACAATGCAATCGGAAACATTGAATGGAATCGTATAATTTACTCCAAGCCATTAAGCCCGTTAAAACGGGCGAGATTTCTGTCCCCTCTCCTCCAACGTCTTTGCTCTGCTCTGCTCGGCTCTCCCCCCCCCCCCCCCCCCCCCCCCAGCACCATGAAGGGCCAGAGGCAGCGGTAGGAGCTGCAGCGGTGGCAGAGGGGGATCTCGCGAGGCTTAATGGTCCTGCCATCCCAACTCCCTCCCCCGGTGGCGGAGGGACAGGCTCAGACCCCTTTCACTCTATCCTTACAGGCCCCAACTCCTTTGCTCTCCCATTCCCCTCTACACTGAACCCCTTCCACTGTAACCTATATGTGGAGAGCTGGGGGAGGGGGGGTAGAGAATCTCTCTCTCATACAGCCCCCTACATAGGCTTCCTCTCTCTCTTGCACATACACTCTCCCTCTGTCCCTCACACACACGCACGCCCAATCCCTCTCACACACATACACAATCCCTCATGTAGTCTCCCTCTCTTCTCTGGTACTCACACTCGCCTTCAGCGCACATTACCACACTTCTCTCTCACAGTTAAAACGGGTGGGATTTTTGTCCCCTCCCCACCTAAGTCTTTGCTCTGCACTCGCAAGAGCTTGCAAAGTTCCCATGCCAGTTGTGTCTGGGAGAGAGAGGAACACACTCCGTCCCTCGCCCCTCGCAAAGGGCAGGCACTGCAACAGATTTGGGACACGTTGCCTAGCTTACTTTGCTCTTTCTGGCAGACCTGTGCCTTTAAGAAATCCGATCGGGGGCTTGAGAGGGAGGAGGGAGCAGGACTCTGGCTTTCACTTTCGTCATGGAGCTTTGCTGGGAGTGGGGGTGGAGCGATGCCCATGTAAACTCTTCCCGTGGTGGCTGAGACCCACGGGCGGGCTGACAGCACTGCCTCCCCCCGCCACAGTTGCGGGATATCTACTTGGCTTCTCCTTATCTGCGGGACTCAGGGGGCGGGGGAGGAGGGCGAGCTGTTCTCTGTTCAGCTCTTTGCGCTTTGGCTGCTGCAGCTGCTTGTGATCTCTTCACAGCCGCTTTCTACTGCATTTGCTCTGCTTCGGCCGTCCCAACTCCCTCCCCCCCCTTGCCCGGCGGTGGACGGACTGGCTCGGCGACTCTTCTACCCTTTCCTCCTCCTGTGTATAACTGTCTGGCAGTCCCTACTCCCTCCCCCCTTCCCCAGCAGGGAAGGAATGGGCTGAGCCGTTTCTCGGAGTGGCGACTCGTCTGCCCTTTCCTCCTCCCCTCTGTGACTCCCAGCACGTGGCGCAGAGCTCAATGGTCCGCACATGCGCGGTAGAGCTGCTCTCTACTGTGAGGCCGGGAAACTGGTTCCACGGCCCTGGCTCTCAGAAGGGTGGATAATTCTGTTTGTAGAATTGTGGCTTGGTCGTTTATTGTCCAAAACGAAGTGGGAGGAGTGTCATTTGGTATAGTGAGAAAGTCCAAGTGGTACCCCTGAGATGTGATGGAAAGTACCCACTGGTCTGTGGTGATGAATGACCAAATGTTATGGAAGAATGTGATCCGCCCACCCACTGGTATGTGAGGTGTCGGATTGGTAGAGAGGCTGCTGTTCCCTGGAATCACTTCAAAACCCCGATGTTAATGCTGTCTGTGGAAGGGGTTGTGGTCTGGTTGTTCTTGACTGTCTAGGTTGTGACCGTTGAGGTGGTCTAGATGAACGCCCACGTGTAGGAGGAGGATAATATCTTCTCGGCCTGTAGTAAGGACCCCTAAGACTCTTTCCTTGGGAGTCTCTTTGATGATTGAGACTCTTGAGGCATAGATGACAATTGTTTTAGAGTTTCTGAATGTTCTTTCAACAGATAAACTGCATCTTTAACTTTATCCCCAAATAAGTTCTCCCCTACACAAGGGAGATCTGCTAGTTTGTCTTCTATTTCAGGTCTTAGGTCAGATGCCTTAAGCCAGGCCCATCGTTGAGCACCGATACCAGTGGCCGACATCCTGGATGCAGTTTCAAATGAGTCGTACGCTGCACGAACCTCATGTTTGCCTGCTTCTAGGCCTTTATGAATTATGGTTGAAAAAGATTCTTGAAGTTGGTGGGGGAGATCCTCAGAGAGTTCCTGTATTTGTTTCCATAGGTGTCGCTGGTACTGAGTCATATACAATTGGTAGGCAGCAATCCTGGATACCAATTTAGAACCTTGAAACATTTTTCTACCAATGTTGTCTAGGAACCTATTATCTTTGCCTGGTGGGGTTGAAGAGTGAGTTTTTACTCTTTTTGATTTTTTCTGCGCTGACTCAACTACCACTGATTGGTGAAGTAATTGAGTCTTTTGAAACCCCGGGATGTGTTGGACCAAGTATGTTGCATCCATTCTCTTGTTGACTGGAGGTATGGAGCAGGGATGTTCCCATAACCTGTGCAATAACTCTACCAGGACTTCATGGACTGGAACTGCCAAAACTTATTTGCGTGGGTCCACAAATTGCAGCACTTCTAGTGTCTTTTGTCTGGAATCATCCTCAGTGTGTAATTGGAAAGGGATGGTGTCTGCCATCTCCTTGACAAAATTGGAGAATGAGAGGTCCTCCAGAGGAGATCGTCTTCTCTCTTCTGGAGGAGATGGTTCAGAGAGGACTTCCTTTGAGGATGTGTCTGTATCTGTATCCTTCCAAGTGTCCGGTGTATGAGGATGAAGAGGTGTAAAAGGTGTATACTTCCTTGGCCTCGATGGATGTTCCAACAGTTTTGATGGGAGTAATGGTGATATTGGTGGATGAGGGCGTGTAATCCCCGATGGACCAGGGATTGGCTCTGAAGGTGGTAGGTCCCTTGGAATATCCTCTCCAGTGGGTGGTGGTATTGTTGGTTCTGGAGATTTTATCGGAATGGCACAGATAATAGTGTCTAGTTTTGCCAAAATCGGTACAAAGAAAGGCAAAATCAGGCATTGGCATCGATGGCGGTGGTGCTAGTGGTATCGGCGATGGTATCGAAGGTATCGGCAAGTTCATGGGAACCGGCGTCGACAGCATCGGTGAAGTAGATGGTATTGGCGATGGCGCTGGCCTCGATGGCTGAGTTGGCATCGCACAGATGAGCTCATCCTGTACTGCCTGGCGGATATAGTCGTCCAGTTCCTCCCGCATAGCTGGTGAGACCAGAGCAGCTATGGGGGGAGGCAGTGAAGGTGATTCCGGTACTTCCCCAGAGCCCTGAGGAAGTACGGTTCCCGGCACCGATATCAGTGGGGATCGCCTCGGCTTAGAAGGCCTCGGTGACGTGTCGTCTCTCCGAGGTTTCTTAGGTTGCGATCCAGGAACCTTTGATGGATCACCGGGTAGCGGGTCGATGTCCGGATCATGTTGCCTCCGATGCAGATGTCTTTGCTTACTTTCGGCGGTCTTTTCGATGATCGATACTGAACGAAGACGTAGATGGGGGTTGGCAATGCCCTATCTCCTGCTTCATCCAGTGCTCGCTATTTTAGCACGACTTTGCGAATCGCTCCAGCCGGAGACTATTGTGTGGATGTTGATGTCGAAGGCATTAATTGCAAATGGAACAAGTGCTCCATTTTCTCCATCCAGAGTTTTCTCCCTTTCGGTGTCATTTCGGCACACTTTACACAAGTTAACACGTCGTGCTTCTCCCCAAGACACATCACACATTCTAAATGCGGGTCCGTAATGGACATATTACGACAGTAGATCGGGCATTTTTTAAAACCCGAGGCCATAGTTAAGTCGGACAGCCGTCGACGACTTGAAGGCCAAAAGGACGGTACGGAACCGGCAAAACGGATAGAAAAACTTACCGAGATGTAAACACGGGAGACCCCTGCGGTTCTAAAGTTTTTCCTAAGTTTTTATAAACTTTTTTATGAGGTAAAAGTCACCTCAGAGGACTCCTAATACCCGCGAGACTAATGGCTCCGCAGAAAAAAAGAAGACTGAAGGGAGACCCCTGTGGCCAAGAATATCATGGCATGCTGAGCATGCTCAGTGGGCACACTGTGCCAGTCAAAAGTTTCTAGAAACTTTGACAGAAGTTTTTCCATATAGGGCTCCATTACTGATGTCACCCATATGTGAGGACTAGCATCCTGCTTGTCCTGGGATAAAGCATGTTTTTATCTGTCACAGGTGTGACATCTATATAATATAGATATATAAAAACACGCGCGTATTCGAATGCAACGTTGTGTCAAAATTTCAAAGCAATCGGTGAAGAACTTTCGGAGATTTAAGATTTTGAACAAACGAACATTTACATTTTTATTTATATAGATTATACAGAATGCCTATCCTTTGCATACCTAAATTTATTTATTTTATTTATTTATTTAACGTTTCTTCTATACCGATGGCCGTTCACACATCGCATCGGTTTACAGTGAACACAAAACCATTGGGCGAGGCCCTTACATAAAACAGATAATATATTGAACTAGATTACAAATAATTAGACTGTGGGAGGAGCCCATACATATTGAACTAGATTACAAATAATTAAACTGTGGGAGGAGCCCATACATCAAACTATATACATCAAATATACAGAGAAACCCCTCTAATTTCTTATCTAATTTATTCCATTTTATATTTTTGTCTGCTTTATCTATCAATTAAATCTCTCTCCCCCTACCTTTACTCTCCAACTTATCACTCCTTACTGCGTTGTAACTTTATTTCTCAGTTTGTTCTATGTAAACTGATGTGATAACTAATGTTGAATGTCTGTATATAAAAATAAATAAATCTCAAAAAGGACAGTGGCGGTCCAGAGAAAGGCGACCAAAATGGTGGGGGGTATTCACCAAGACTTATGAATAGAGGTTGAAGGACCTAAACATGCATACCCTGGAGAAGAGGAGGTGCAGGTGAGATAATACAGACCTTCAGATATCTGAAATGATTTAATGATGCACAATCAACAAAAATACCTTTTCTGTTGGAAAGAAATCAGTAGAACTAGGGGTCACATAATGAAACTCCAGGGAGGAAGATTCAGAATCAATGTCAGCAAATATTTCTTCATGGAGAGGGTGGTAGATGCCTGGAATGCCCTTCCGGAGGAAGTGGTAAAGACAAACAGTAAAAGATTTCAAAGGGGCATGGGACAAACAGTGTAGATCCCTAAAGGCTAGAGGATGAGAATGAAAAAAAGAGTGAATGGGAGTAACTTGCTGGTGTGGCAGTTACTACCCTAAACGAATAAGCCTTCATACTGTTGATGCAACTCTCTGCTTCAATGACAGGGAGAAAAGAGGACAAGGGGAACTAGATTCAGACAGCAATCAACAAGGACACTGAATTTTACAGCCTGGTAAAACAAATAAAAATGGAGGTAACTTGCTGATGCAGCTGTTACTACCATTAACCAATAGGCCTGATACTTTTCATGCAACTCCAACATTACTCTCTGCTTCAACAGCAAGAGATAATGGGAATTGGACCCAAACAGCAACCAAAGGTCCCCGACTCTGACGGTCTGGGAAACTGATAAGTATGGTGCAGTAGATACTTGTATGACAGATACTACCATAAGCTTGCTGAGCAGACTGGATGAACCGTTTGGTCCTTTTCTGCCATCATTTCTGTTTCTATGATTTTTATTCCAGTATTTTTGCAGGGCTTTGTCTTTTTGCAGACATGGACTTAGAGGGGCAGATAGTTGTCCAAAGGGGATATTATAACTGCCTTTCAGAAAGCTTCCCCTGAGGCAAGGGGGTGGGGTGGAGCAGGGGGAGAGGAAGAGAGCAGTCATCTGACCCTCTGCATCTGGGCAGACCACAAGCATTTTTTTTTAGCGAAAAAGTTTTAAACTCTTGCCTTAGCAATGTTTGTTACATCATGTCCTCAGTGGGGCCGAGTGATAGAACATTATTCCCCATGTTCAGTAGACACTCAATCAGCCCTGAAGCCAAAAATAAGTGGTACTATCACACTATACTGAATAGCTTTTTATTCTTATGAGCAAAATGCTCTTATAATCAGAATAACTTTCTTGGAACTTCCATGTTCTAATATGTAAAACAGTTGTAAATTAAAACAATTTACAAATGTAAATAGTCTTTACAATACTAATTTTAACATACACATAACTGCATGTGGATTTATCAAACAGAATTCCTGATATGCTCGTTACAAAATAGGCTGAAATACAAAACTGCAAGCTTGCCTGCTTCATCTTGCAAAGTTCTTAAATTTTATGCTTTGTCAAGTAAAATTGTTTTTTTTTTATGACCATTCTCTCATGCTTCCATACCATCACACTCCATAAGAATTTTATTTTGCAAGCACAGAGTACTATTTATATGTATTACATATGACAACTGTTCTGTGCTTCTATAACATTAGAAGTTTTTTTTCTTGTAACACCAAGCTGCGAGAGGCCAAGATACTTTATCCCCTCCAGCACTATTTGTTTAAGGTAGAATCAAATGGAAAAATTGGATAACCTTGGCCCCCCCTCTTATTTCACATTTACATTGGGAAGTGCTTAAGACAGCGGCATAATTAAAGATGCTGAAAAAAATTCAAGGCCTTTTCTGGAAAGGCATTATAGAGATCTGGGTTTGGCTAATTATAAAAGATCAGAGCCAAAGGTAGTGGTGAATATGGTCTCACTGGTTGTTTGGTTTAAGCAGAGACAAGGCCTAGGATGCCCATTCTTCCTACTATTGTTTCTGATGACTATCCAGCCTTTGGTTATAAAAATTAAGAGCATATTTTGAAAATGTAAAGCACCAGCCACAGAAAATTGTCCTGTAATATACTTCAACTCCCCACCTCATGTAACGGATACTTTGAAAAGCATCTATCCAGATGCCTAGTGAGCCAGTTTATTCACCATGACCATCTCAATCAACTTTGTATCATTGATATGGGTGCTTTACAAGAGCATATAACAAAGTACTATATACAAATTGAAATAAAAATAAAGATGAGTACTGATCCATAAAGTTAAAAAAAAAAAGGGGGGGGGCCCGAGCTGTGACAGCGAGAGAGAGAAAGGGCAGAGTCCGGCTGACCGGTGAGGAGGCGGAGATTGATCAACTAATTGCACCTGCGAACCCGCTCCTGTGACATCACTCTACTGCGCCCGTGAGAATAAAAAACCGCGGGACTGCGGTGGAAATCGGGGCCCAAGCTGTGAGAGCGAGAGAGAGAAAGGGCAGAGTCCGGCTGACCGGTGAGGAGGCGGAGATTGGTCAACTAATCGCACCTGCGAACCTGCTCCTGTGACATCACTCGACTGCGCCCGTGAGAATAAAAAACCGCGGGACTGCGGCGCACCGCAGCCGCCGGCGCGTCGCCTAAGCCATGCGCGCCGACTTAGATCGACTTTGATCGCTTGGAACGCTTTTGAAAGTCCTGTTTATTTATTAGAAATTGTATGGGGCGGAAAAGGAAAGCCAAAGTCGTAACATCATCTCCGGCTAGATTAAGAACAGGGCCGATGGACGCTCACATCTACAAGATATCGCCACAAGAGGACACAGAGAGATTGTCTAGAAGTCTCTCTAAGTCCTGGCTCCAGGCCAACACCTTTACAGCCCCTTTTGGGAACATCAGAAGGAACTAGAGGGTCGTCAATAGTAAGTGATATTGAAACTAGTGTTCAAACACAGAATGAAGTGAACCCTCCCTGCCCAGAGCTAATACAGCAAGGTGCAGATGTGGATATAACACCTACCATTGATAGCGCTAGGTTATTAACCGTAGATGCTACCAATGTGACATTAGGGGACTTGTGGAGAATGATGATAAAATTGGACTCCAATGTTTCTTTGATGAATATATCTCTTGGTGCAATAGTTAATAAGAATAAGATACTTATACAGGAGCAGGGGAAACGTTTGAATGATATAGAAATTTCTGTTCAGAATGTAAATGTAGAAATTGAGAATGTTAAAAAAATTAGAAATTATGCATACAACTGATAACATTATCTTGCATTCCAATGTGGAAAATTTAGAAAATTTAATGCGTATAAAAAATCTACGAATGGTGAATTTTCCATTTACAAGATTATTATCTCCTTTTGAAATGTTTTCTAAATATGTAAAGGAAGTTTTAGCTTTAAACGAGATACCTGCTGTTTCCAAGATTTATTATTTTCCTTTCCAAAGAGGAGATACTCCTGGGAGCGGAGATTTGGAGTCTCCAGGAATATCAACTTTTTTGGAAGAATCTGTGGATATGATTAATAAAAGGGCAACTATGTTTGTATCGTTTATTTCAGAGAGAGATAAAGAGATTATTTTGGAAAAATTCTTTAAAAATAAGGACATATTTTGTGGGCATAAAGTCTTCATCTTCCCTGATGTCTCTAAACCGACTCAGGTGAGGAGAAGGCAATTTTTAGCCCTTAAAAATAAAGTAATAGATCTGGGGGCAACTTTTTTCTTAAAGTACCCCAGTAAATGCTTTATTAATTATCAGGGGAAAAAGTTTATATTTACACAACCCTCTCACCTGGAAAATTTCTTGAGAGATAAGAATCAGGAACATTTGGAAGATGAATTGTTACCATCAATGTTAGCCTAATAAGATAGGTAGAAATATTTCTCTCTCTTTTCTTATATTTATTTTGAAGTAAGTAATTACTTTATTAGAAGAAGGGCCCCCCACACATTATTTGTTTATTATAGCATTAGTTTTGGGAATTCCCTTTATGGTATTAGATATTATTATTGTCTATGGTTAGAGATGCTATAATAATTTTCCTGTATTATGCATAATAAATATGACTTATTGTTGTAATGATAATGAAAATCAATAAAGTTTAAATTATTTAAAAAAAAAGGCATAAAAAACTTCTGGTAGAAGTTAAGAGGTAAGCCCACAAATCATTTTATCTGCCCAGTTTTGGGGGAGGAAAGGGCTGTGAGCATCCATTAGACTTAAATGGCAAACAAACAAAAAAAAAGC